>NC_138205.1:1494759-1604759 GCF_964194415.1 Vipera berus | reverse complement strand
CCGGGTCACATGATCAAAATTCAGACGCTCGGCAAGTGATGGTTGCAGCATCCCGGGGTGTGTGTGTCACATGATCCCCTTTTGCGACCTGACAAGCAATGGGGAAGCCAGATTCCATTAAGGACCCTTGTTTCTCAATTAACGACTGCAATGATTACTATTATTATTATTATTATTTATTGGATTTATATACCGCCCCTCTCCGAAGGGACTCGGGGCGGTGTACAGGGCAATTAAAACACTATAAATAACACATAAGGTATAAAAATTAAAACAGAATTAAATCAAAGCCCTAAACAATACACAGTTTAAAATTAAAAAAATTTAAAATTTAAAACTAAAACCCCAATCCCTCAGTCCAGGCCGGCCTGTTCAAACAACCAAGTCTTCAGGTCGCAGCGAAACGAGCGAAGGTCAGGAGCCATCCGGAGCTCAACCGGAAGCTGATTCCAGAGGGCAGGTGCGCCCACAGAGAATGCTCTCCCCCTGGAGGCCGCCAGTCGACATTCCCTGACATTCCCTGACCGACGGCACCCTGAGGAGGCCCTCCCTGTGGGAGCGCACAGGACGATGGGAGGTTAACCCCAGCAAAAGGTGCTCCCGTAAATAACCCGGACCCATGCCATTTAGGGCTTTATAGGTCATCACCAGCACCTTGAATCTCACCCGGAGGGCAACCGGAAGCCAATGCAGCTCGCGGAGCAGAGGTGTTACATGGGAGTATCGGGAGACCCCCATCACAACTCGCGCGGCCGCATTCTGCACCAGTTGGAGCCTCCGAGTGGTCCTCAAGGGCAGCCCCATGTAGAGAGCGTTGCAGTAGTCTATCCGAGAGGTCACGAGCGCATGAGTGACCGTGCGCAGGGCATCCCGGTCCAAATAGGGCCGCAACTGGCGCATCAGGCGAACCTGGGCAAAAGCCCCCCTGGTCACAGCTCCTATATGATCTTCAAAATTGAGCTGTGAATCAAGGAGGACGCCCACGTTGCGAGCCCTATCTACGGGGGGTAACACCTCACCCCCTATAGATAAAGATGGAATAGAATGGACAACCCGAGATGCCGGTATGCACAGCCACTCGGTCTTGTCGGGATTTAGATGAAGCCTGTTCCTCCCCATTCAGACCCTCACTCCCTCCAGGCAACGGGACATCACAGAGAGGGCATCACTGAGTTGATCTGGGGTGGAAATAAAAAGCTGAATACTGATGATACCCCACCCCAAAACCACGGATGATCTCACCCAACGGCTTCATATAGATGTTGAACAGGAGAGGCGAGAGGACCGACCCCTGAGGGACTCCGCAAACGAGAGGCCTCGAGGTCTACCTCTGCCCCCCTGCCAACACCGACTGCGAGCGTCCCAGGAGATAGGAGGAGAACCACTGAAGAACTGTGCCTCCCACTCCCAACCCCCTGAGGCACCGCAGTAAGATACCATGGTCGATGGTATCGAAAGCCGCTGAGAGGTCTAATAGGACCAGGACAGAGGAGCAACCCCTGTCCCGAGCCCGCCAGAGATCATTCACCAGTGCGACCAATGCCGTCTCCGTGCTGTACCCGGGCCTAAAGCCCGATTGGTAAGGGTCCAGATAATCCGCTTCCTCCAGGAACAGAGGAAGCTGATGAGCCACCACACTCTCAACAACCTTCGCTAAAAAGCGAAGGTTGGAGACCGGACGGTAGTTATTCAAAATGGCCGAGGCCAGGGCAGGCTTCTTGAGGAGGGGCCTCACCACCGCCTCCTTCAAGGCGGCGGGGAAGCTACCCTCTCTCAAAGAAGCGGTTATTACTGCCTGGAGCCAGCCTCGTGTCCCCTCCCGAGCTGCATAAACTAGCCAGGAGGGGCACGGGTCCAATAAACAAGTGGTGGAACTCAGCTTCCCCATGATCCTGTCCACTTCTTCAGGAGTCACAGGATCGAATTCTTCCCAAGTAATATTTCCAAGACCGCTCGATTCCCCATTGTCAGACTCTGCCCAGTCGGAGTCCAAGCCGGCCCGAATCTGAGTGATTTTATCCACCAGATATTGGCTAAATTCCTTGGCACGACCCTGCAGGGGCTCCTCCCTCACCTCCTGATTCAGGAGGGAGCGAGTCACCCCAAACAGGGCAGCCGGGCGATTATCTGCGGACGCGATGAGGGCAGCGAAATAGTTAGACTTCGCTGCCTCCATCGCTGCGAGATAAGACCTCGTGAAGGTTCTTAGTCGCAATCGATCAGACTCAGACTGGCTGGACCTCCAACAGCTCTCTAGGCTCCGTCTCCGACACTTCATCTCCCGGAGCTCCATGGAGAACCATGGTGCCCGCCGGGATCTGCGCCGGGTCAGAGGCCGCATGGGAACAACGCGGTCGAGTGCCTCCGCGGCCGCCCTTTCCCAGGCTTCCACTAAGGCATCGACTGGGCTGTGAGCGAAGATGGGAGGCACAGATCCAAGCGCCATCTGGAACCGTTCAGGGTCCATTAGGTGCCTGGGACGGAACCACCTGGTCGGTCCCGTAACCCCGCGACGGGGAGGGGGGGCGAAGCGGAAGGCCAGCCGCAGGAGGTGATGATCGGTCCATGACAGGGGAGTAATAAATGGAGATCCCCCTCCCAGATCATCAAACCACCGTCCAGATATAAAAATAAGATCGAGTGTGTGACCTCCCCCATGAGTCGGGCCCTGAATTACCTGGGTCAGGTCCATGGCCGTCATGGAGGTCATGAACTCCCGAGCCAACCCCGACGAACCTCCCAAGGATGGCAGGTTAAAGTCCTCCAGAACCATAAGTCTGGGGAACTCAACCGCCAACCCAGAGAGGGTGTCGAGGAGCTTGGGCAGGGCGGCTGCTACACAGGTAGGTGAAAGATACAGCAGCAACAAGGCCAACTGAACCCCAGGGCCAAATCTCAAGAGGAGTGACTCACACCCGAATATCTGAGTAACGGTAGCCTCCCGCGGACACAAGGTCTCCCTTACAACCACCGCAACACCCCCACCCCTTCCCTGAGCCCGGGGCTGGTGGCGGGCAAAGATCAGTCAGAGGGACACCTCCCTCTGGGCCCAACCAGGTCTCAGTAATGCAAGCCAGATCGGCATGCTCCTCCTCAACCAGCTCACGGATAAGGGGAGCTTTGTTAACTACCGATCTGGCATTAAGGTACACCAGCCTGAGCTCAGGGGTCTTCTCATCCCCGCTCCCGGGAATATGGGGTAAATCCGGGGGGTCGGAGTGTGCCACCTCTTTAAGATAGCGGGGGCGTGCTCCCGAATGTTGATGCGGCCCCTCCGTACAACCACCTGTTGCCATTCCCAATCGTCGTGGGGATCCGCAACCCCACCCCTCCTTCCGGAGACCCAGAGGCGCCCAACCCAAGCCCGGTCCCACCGCGACCTGTCACAAGCCTGGACTGAAGCTCGGCTGGTGGAAGCCCCCCAGATTCACTTAACAACCGTAGCCAGAAGGGTCAACAAACGGGGTGAAGGTTACTTAACAACGGTCTCCCTCAGCAACAGAAATTTTGGATGTAAGTTGAGGACAACCTGTGAGGCGAAGTGGGCCTTTTTAAAAGGAAGTTTACAGGCAGTCCTCAACTTACGACCACATAACTTGGTGTCTGCTCAAAGATACGACAGACCTCCCCCTCCAAAACTCTTCACGCCACCTATTGGTGATTGGGAGGTACTTACCACTCACTTCTAAATTCCAGTGGGCTGTCCCAACCCTGCTTGCATTTTGGACCCCCAGCAACCGTCCCATATTTACGACCGTATGCAGCATCTCTTGGTTTACATCACTGTGATTTTATATTTTTGTCTAACACCTGTTTTTATTTCCTTTTTTTTGGCAAAAAGGCCCCTTGGTGAACTCGCCTTGTGGCCACTGAACCACAGTCACACACACAAAATCAAATCTGTTACTAAGTTTAAGATGTTTGGAAATTAGTAGAAAATAAGAACATTATATCATATCATTAATTAGTTGATGGTAAGATGCTGAGAAATAGAATATATTTAAATAGATAAGATGTGTGTTCTGAATATTAGACTTTGCAATGCATTGTAATAATGGGAACGTTTGGTTACTTAAAACTTGGAAATTAGAGATATTAAATGTTCAGTTAAATATTAGCGGGAAATTAAAAACGGGGGGGGAAACTAATTAGGACATTGATTGTCTATAAAGACTGAATGTTAAAGGAATAAGGATATGTATAAGCCAAAAATTATTGTCAAATGTAAGAATGTCATTTTTATTTAATGGATTTAATAAGAATGGTATTAGTTTAACCAGGAGATAGTAAATACTAAGGGGAAAAGAGAGGAAAAATCTAATGTAGCAGCTCGAGACTTCTACTTAAGATACTTGTATGTCATTATATTATTGATTAACCCAGCTGCCACACGGCTTTTCAATACTTAAATGTAAAATTAGAAAATCAATGAAACATTTTTTTAAAAAATTGAGTCTGTCACATGGGTGACCCGCTTTATGACCAACACAACAGGGATCCAATACAATTGTAAGTCGAGGACTACTTATTTTAGATAGATAGATAGATAGATAGATAGATAGATAGATAGATAGATAGATAGATAGATAACGGACGCGGTGGCTCAGTGGGTTAGGACGCTGAGCTTGTCGATCAGATGGTCAGCAGTTTGGCGGGTTGAATCCCGAGTGCCGCGACCTTCGACCTTCGCTCTTTTCGCTCTTTTCGCCGCAACCTGAAGACTTGGTTGTTTGAACAGGCCGGCCTGGACTGAGGGATTGGATTTTAGAGTTAAATTTTAAAAATTTTAAATTTTAGAATGTGTTTATTACTTAGGGCTATTGATTTAATCTTATTTTAATTTTTATATCTTGTGTGTTGTTAGTGTTTTTTGCCCTGTACACCGCCCCGAGTCCTTGGAGAGGGGCGGTATATAAATCTAATAAAATAAAATAAAAAATAAACAGAGTGAGCACCTGTTACGCGTCCCAGCTTCTGCCAACCTAGCAGTTTGAAAGCACATAAAAATGCAAGTATTTTTCATAGGGACCACTCCGGTGGGAAGGTAACAGCGTTCCGTGCGCCTTTGGCGTCTAGTCATGCCGGCCACATGAACACGGAGACGTCCTCGGACAAGCGCTGGCTCTTCGGCTTTGAAACGGAGATGAGCACCAGCTCCTAATCCATCCGGGGATGGCAGTGTGAGGCCTGCAGGAAACTCCAGTCCAGGTTTTCCTGTTGAACTACTCAAGTCTAGCTAGAAAAGAGTGAGCTAGCTTCTGAGAAAACCCGGGATGGATTCTGGCTAACCCAACTGTGGATTTAGACCTGCAAACATGCCATTGGCCTCTAGGTGTCAGACTTGCCGCAACTTTGCTTTTGTACTTACAAAACTTTCCCGAAATTTTTTCTAATATTAATGAGAATAATTAATATCTGGATTGCAAATATCCACCGGTTTTGTAGTATCCCTGTGAGAACCTAGCCAATTACTGGAATAAGTTGATATTTCATTAGACAGAAAATGCAATATTTTTACTGTAAGGTAGTGTTTCTCAAACTGGGCAACTTTAAGACACGGGGACTTCAACTTCTGGAAGTCCCCGTGTCTTAAAGTGTGGAGTTTGAGAAACACTGCTGTAGGCCTACCAAATCTAAATAAACATTAGATCTGAGTAACAGCCATAATCCTACCTCTGTATTTTAATCTTTTGCAATTTTAATCTCTTTTTACACTTAGAATTGTTTTTAACCTCTCCGTTTTTGCTATCTTGCCAGCCGGCTAGAATTACTTGGGAGAGCCAGATAAACAGCATATAAATTTAATAAATAATCATCGTAATCCGAAGAAGATCAACTCTTTTTTATTCAAAGGCAGACCTTATTTTAACAGCATCTTTTCAAAGCAGCAGAAGGGAATTCAATAAATAGTTCTGTTTTTAACAATTAAGTTTCTGGTTTGAGCCCACCTGACTTCTGGGGGGGAAAAATTGAGCAGAAGATTTGCAATTCGGTAATCTGTAAATTCTTTAAATAGAGAAGTTTGAAGTGTTGAATAGAATAGAATAGAATAGAATAGAATAGAATAGAATAGAATAGAATAGAATAGAATAGAATAGAATAGAATAGAATAGAATAGAATAGAATAGAATAGAATAGAATAGAATAGAAGCTGGAAGGGACCTTGGAGGTCTTCTAGTCCAGCCCCCTGCTCAGGCAGGAGAACCTATAGTACCATCTCAGACTAGTGACTGTCCGGCCTCTTCTTAAAAACCTCCAGTGATGGAGCGCCCACAATTTCTGGTGGCAAGCAGTTCCACTGGTTGATTGTCCTCACTGTCAGGAAGTTTCTCCTTAATCCCAGGTTGCTTTTTCTCTTTGGTCAGTTTCCAAACATTGTTTCTCGTCCTTCCCTCCAGTGCCTTGGAGAATAACGTGACCCCCTCCTCTTCTTTGTGGCAGCCCCTCAGATACTGGAATTCTGCTATGGTGTCTCCCCTATTTCTTCTTTTCTCTAGACTGGCCAAACCCAGGTCCCGCAGCCATTCTTCGTATGTTTTGGTCTCCAGGCCTTGGATCCTCTGAGTTGCTCTTCTCTGAACTTTTTCCAAACTCTCAACCTGTTTTTTGTGATATGGTGACCAAAATTGGCTGCAGTATTCCAGGTGTGGCCTCAGTAGGGTTTTGCAAAGTGGTACTAATGCCTCGCGTGATCTTGATTCTGTGCCTCTGTTTACGCAACCCAGGATTTTGTTGGCTTTCTTGGCTGCTGCCGCACACGGCTGGCTCAGGGTCAAGCGATCGTCCACTGGGACTCCGAGGTCCCTCTCACCGTTGCCGTTTTTGAGCTGGGTCTCGCCCAATCTGTGCTTGTAACTTTGCTTTTCTCCACCTTGAAACTCATTTTGTTGGACGGGGACCCTAGTTCAAGTTGGTCAAGATCTATAGCAAGGTTAGAGGCTGCTTAGAGAGTCCTCGGTTTACGTTCAGCGACCGTTTGAAGTTACAACGGCCCTGGAAAAAGGGACTTACGGCTGTTTTTCACACACTTACAACTGTGGCAGTTAATCCCCCCGGGTCCCGCCATCAAAATTCAAATGCTTGATAACTGACTCATATTTACGACGGTCGCAGCGTCCCCGGTGTGTGTGTGTGTGTCACACGATCCGCTTTCGGCACCTTCTGTCCAGCCAAGTCAATGGAGGGAAGAGGATTTGCTGAACAGACACGTGACTCGCTGAACGACGGTGGCGAGAATGATCGTAAAACGGGGCAAAACTCACTTAGCAACCGTCTCGCTCAGCAACGGAAACGTTGGGCTCCATTGTGGCCATTAAGCCGAGGATTTCCTGTGCTTTCCAGATGGGTGGGGGCAGCGGAGGAGAGTGGAGCCCCTCCCTCACCTGGCTGTGCTGCACCTCAGGTGAAGAGCCAAGGGGGGGGCAGGGTGGGGGGGCTGCCTGGATTCCCAGGGTCCCCCCCCTTTAACCCAGCAGCTGAATGCTTGACATTTGCTGGAAATGACTCCGTCTAAAAATACGGCGCTGGGCTCCCGACAGCCCCACGTGCTCAAGATCAGCTTTCCTGAGCTGGCACCGTGGCGAGTCTCGCACTCGGGGTTCCGGGAAAACTGGAGCGCGCCGACGTGGTGCACCTGCCGACTGGCAGCTTTTTGGCGAGAAAAATGGCCTTTTCAACCACGCTCGTCCTCCCCCACACAGGAGGAAAAGAAGGCGAAGTTGTGTTGCTCTCCTGAGCCAGGAACTGCGCAGATAAACTGCCCCTGGCCAGGAGGGCTCTGTACTTTTAGTTGGATTCCCCTATATCCAGATGTAGCCTCTGAAGCCGTTAAGGGGCTAGAAGGTGAGTTCTAGTCCTGCCTGAGGCATGAGAGCCAGCTGAGTGACTTTGGGCCAGTCCCTCCCTCCCTCCCTCTCAGCCCGACCCACCTCACAGGGCTGTTGTGGGGAGAATAGGAGGCAGAAGGAGGGATGTTCGCCACCTTGGGTTACTTATAGAGTAATGAAGGTGGGAGAAAAATCTAATATAGATCATAGATTGATAGACAGACAGACAGACAGACAGACAGATAGATAATAGAGATATAGGGATAGATAGATAGATAGATAGATAGATAGATAGATAGATAGATAGATAGATAGATAGATAGATAGATAGATAGATAGATAGGTAGGTAGGTAGGTAGGTAGGTAGGTAGGTAGGTCGGTAGACAGACAGACAGACAGACAGACAGACAGACAGATAGATAGATCATAGAGATAGACTTAGGGAGATATAGATAGAGAGAGACAGAGATACTAGAGATAGACATAGGGAGATAGAGAGAGAGAGAGAGAGAGAGAGAGAGAGGATAGAGAGGATGAATGGATAGAGAGGGGAGAGAGAGAGACAGGAGAGAGAGAGATAGAGGACAGAGAGGAGAGAGAAAGGGGAGAGAGAGAGAAAGAATAGATAGAGGACACAGAGAGAGAGGGAGGATATATAGAGAGAGACGATAGATAGAAAGAAGATAGAGAGAGAGAAAGGATAGAAATAAATGGATAGATAGATAGATAGATAGATAGATAGATAGATGAGAGAGAGAGAGAGAGAGAGATCAATCCATCCATCAATATGGCCAAAGGCGTTGGGGTGTGTGTGTGTGACCACAGCTGCAGATGACCCCCCCCCCTCGAGCAGGCGCTGGGCATGACCAGCAGCAGCTGAGAAACCAGAGAGGCCAAAGGCTCCTCTGGGATTAAAGCAGAGGCCGACAGGGAGGGATGAAGGGGGCATGATCTCCCCCCCCACAACAAGTGAAAGGACATAGCCAGGATGGGGGGGGGGCTGGCTCGGCCTCCAGACACGTGCAGAGGGTCTCTCCGTCCCGTCCCAGGCGGAAGGTGAGCCCATGCAAGGCGCAAAGGCCGCTGGAAAGGCCAGCGCTATTTTGGGGGGCAGGAAGAGCGGCCTAAAACCCGGGGGGTCTCGTCTCTGCACCCCCCCCACTTTGAAAGGGGGGGAGAAATAAATCCAGGCGGTCCCCGACTTACGACCGCTCTTCCCGCAACCGTTCGCAGTGACGACAGCACTGAGAGAAGGGACTTAATTCGCACTTACGACCGTCGCAGCCTTTTTTTTTCCCCAGGGTCACACGATCAAAACTTGGACAGCGTCCCGGGGGTGGGTGGGTCATGTGACTGCCATTTTGCGACCGCCCCAGCAGGCTGAATTCCAAAGAGGGGGCAAGCCCGATTCGCTTAACGACCACGTGCTTCACTTAACAATGGTGGCGATGGGCTGAACGACGATGGCAAAAAATGATGGCACAATCGGGCGCGCCTCACTTAAGGGCTGCAGGAAGTTCTGGCCCTGGCTGTTGTCGTAAGCCGAGGACTGAACCGTGAGTTCAGAGAGGGGCTTTCAAGCGGGTCCGGAGACCCAGCCCCACCGGGAAGGATTGGGAGATGTGAAAGGGTTTAGCCTGCAGAAGGGGCCACTGAGGCTGCAAATGGGAAGAGAATTAATTATGCAGGTCTTCTTCGAACTGAGTCCAAAATTTCCGCCACTAAGCGAAACAGCGGCTCTGAGTTTTACTCCGTTTTACAGCCTTTCTTGCTACCGTTGTTAAGTGGAACGCTGCGGGTGTTAAAGCAGTCACATGGCTGTTAAGCGAATCCGGCTTTTTTCCCCTCCCCCCAACTTTGGCTGCAAAAGGGGGATCACGTGACACACACACACACACACACACACCTTGGGGACGCTGCCAAATATGAGTCGGTCGCCAAGCGTCCGAATGAGCCGACCGTTGGACTCCTTAAAAAGCGAGACCGTCCCATCGAAGGCCGTGTTTTCATCTCTTCCCAGTGCGTTGACCGATCGGAAGAGGGTTGGGGGTGGGGGTTGGACTAGATGACCTCTGAGCCCCAAAAGTTTAGACTGACTCTCCTCCGTTTCGCAGATTAGAGCCTCCAAAAGAATTCTTCAATAGCTAAAAAAAGCGAAGAACCACTGGGAGACGGTCCGAGCGGGCAAGGATTTGGGGATGGGGGCTTGCCCTCCAGGCGAGCCCCCTCCTCCCTCCCCCCCCCCCGGCCCCTTAGCACCTGCTCGGCCTCTGCTGCCCTCCCACTCAATTTAGGCTAAGCCAGGACTCTCGCACCCGGCTCCAGTTGGTGCTGCCAGGCTGTCCTTGCAGGTTATTTTGGGACCCAGCCTAGGCGCCCTGGTTTGGCCGGAGGGTCCCCGAGGAGGGGGCGGGGTGGCATATCCGAAAGGCACATGCTTGGGGGGGGGATCTTTCTCTAAAGGACACTCAAGAAAGAGCAAACAGAAGACCTGGGACCTGTTTTGGGGGGGGGGAGATATAAAGACCTCCCACCCACCCCGCTTCCCTTCCTCTGTTTCTGTCCCGGGGCTCAAGTTACCGACCCCCCTCCGCCCCCCCTCCCTCCCCATGGCCTGCGGGCAGCTGTGCCATCCCGTGACTGTAATGCGAGGGTTGGCACGTCTTGATGACCCCCCCCCTCGTCCAAAGTTAAACTGGCTGCGTTCCCACCCTACATCTGCCCGCCTTGCACCGGCTGCTCAGTCATGGCGCTTCAGCTGCTATGCCAAAGGGGCGAGGGGGGGGCGGTGGCAGGGATTTTTTTTAGGGGTTGGGGGGTCTTCTCGACCCAGGTTAGGGGGAGGGTGTTGTCTGAACTGCCGCCCCCCCTCCTCCTCCCGCGAGTCGATAGGCTGGGTCTCAAGGGGGGAGAAGAGCAGGGGTAGAAGGGGATTGGGGGGGTTGAGAGAGAAAGAAAAGGGATTTTTCCCGCCTGGTTGTTCCTGACTGCTTTTTTTTTGAGGGGGGGTGTTAAATAAAACATGGAAGGTGAAGGGTTAACCTTCGAGGTGGGGGGGGAGCAGTAAAGCCTACTTGGTTTGGTCTCCTTATTGTGCCAGGTAGATCCCCCCCCCTCAAACAAGGCTACCTTAACCAGCAAAATTATATCTCCCTTTGTCGTTTGTCTCTTTCTCCCTTTCCTTATTCCTTGTCCTCGCCTTTGTTTTTCTTAGATGTTCATTTGTCCGTTCTTTAATCATTTATTTATTCGTTATTTGTTCCTTATTATTTGTTTATTCGTGCTGTTCATTTATTGACTATTCGATTGTTTAGACATTGTTTACTTGTTTGTTTACCTATTCATTGTTCATGTATTCGTTTATCTCTTCTTCATTCATTTGTTCTTAATCACTTTTATTCATTACTTTTATTTATTCTTTAATCTGTTTATTCGGTTTGTTGTTTGATTATTACTTATTATTTGCTTGTTCATACATGATTTATTTTATCTGTTTGTCTCTATCTGTCTGTCTTTCTATCTATCCATCCCTGTATCTATATCTGTCTATCATCTCTCACTCTCTCTTTCTATCTATCTATCATCCATCTATCTATATCTGTCTGTGTCTATCTATCCATCCATCCATCTATCATCCATGTATCCATGTCTCTGTCTATCATCTCTCTCTCTAGTCTATCTATCTATCTATCTATCTATCTATCTATCTATCTATCTATCTATCTATCTATCTATCTATCTATCTATCTATCTATCTATCTATCTATCTATCTATCTATCTATCTATCCATATCTGTCTGTCAACTGTCTGTCTGTCTTTCTGTCCGTCTGTCTATCTATCCATCCATCCATCCATCATCCATATATCCATGTCTCTGTCTATCATCTCTCTCTCTCTAGTCTATCTATCTATCTATCTATCTATCTATCTGTCTGTCTGTCTGTCTGTCTGTCTGTCTGTCTGTCTGTCTGTCTATCTATCTATCTATCTATCTATCTATCTATCTATCTATCTATCATCTGTCTGTCTGTCTTTCTGTCATATCCATCCATCCATCCATCATCCATATATCCATGTCTCTATCATCTCTCTCTCTCTAGTCTATATCTATCTATCTGTCTGTCTGTCTGTCTGTCTGTCTGTCTGTCTGTCATCTGTCCATCCATCCATCCATCCATCCTCTCTCTCTCTCTCTCTCTCATACAGAGTTAGCCTCCCCCTCTTTCCTTCTTCTCACGAACGGGGCGATGAAAAAAGGGGGGGGGCCTCCACAGAGCAGAGCGAGCATGGGGAGGGGTCCCGAGGGTAAAGACCTTGGAAGTCGGTATCCCGTACGTATCCCTCCCCTCCCCGCACACACACACACACACACACACCCCAGACTCGATCCTCATTGGCACTCCGAGCCACGGATGGAACCCTGGCCTAACTGGCGGGGTTGTTGTGAAGGGAAAAAAACGCTCAGGAATTGGGGGGGGGGGGGGAAGACGCTCGAGCGACCCCGCTCCGTGGTGGGCGAGGTGTGGGTTGCGAAATCGACAGCACTTATTGTCCTAACGATCGCTTAGGATCGGCCCATTGGGCAGCGCAACGCTGGCGCGGCACCAGGAGACCCGCGCGGCACTAATCAAGGGGTGTCTGTGTGTGTGTGTGTGTGTGTGTGTGTGTGTGTGTGTCGGCGACCCCGTCCCCCTCTGAGCACCCCCCTCTGCCCCCTCCCCCGGGGGGGGCGGGCCCAATGAGCGAGCGAGGGCGGGGGCACCAGGCTGCCCTGCCCTGCCCTGCCCGGAGCCCGGGACTCGCCAGCCGGGCGCGGGACCCCCCGCTCGCTGCTTCCCCAGCCTCTCCTGGCCTTGCGGGCAGCCCCCTCTGCCGGACCCCTTGGGACTGCCCCCCAGCCTTCGGACTAAGCTCCTCGACGGCCGCGACCCCAGCCCCAAAAGACACCCCCCTCCCCTTGCCAGGAAGATGCCAGCCGGCTTCCAGCAGATCCGAAGGGAGGAGGAGGAGGAGGAGGAGGAGGAGGAGGAGGCGGTGAAGGTGATTTGGGGCGAAGAGGGGGGTGGGCGAGAGGAAGACTCTGCCAGGCCGGGGTGGTGGTGGTGGGGGGGGGTGTCATCTAATCTTCCAGGCCTCTTTGGCCTCCCCAGCCTTTTCCGTCGCTTTCCCACCCCAATTTCCCGGGGTCTCTAGGCAAGCGGAGCGCTTGGGAAAGCCTCGGAGCCGTGCGGCGCCCGCGGGCGCTCTCTTGCAAATCGCTCGGGGGGAGCGGCGGCTTCCTTCGCCTCCCTGGGGCCTTGCGCTGTGGGCAAGAGGGGCGGGCAGGGGTGGCCCGCCGAGAGTCTCTGGGTGTTTTCTCTGCCCCTGAGCACGTGCAAAGGGCTTTGCTGGACTCCCACCTCCTCCTCCCCCCCTCCCACCCCGCACCTTAAATACACAGGTCAGCCTTCCAGAACGGGTCGTGTGCATGCGTGCGTGCTCTGGCACGTGAAACCCTCTGGCAGTTGAAAAGAAAAATAAAATAAAACTGAGCAGCGAGAACTTCTCCCTCGCAATCCGGCACGGCGTGTTTCGTAGCTTCTGTACTAATCTCAGGTTTTATGGGCTGTCACGGTTTTGATTGAATTTGATTGACAGTTGATGAGCAGGTGGGGAGGAACCGGCCTGCGTGGCCGAAGGGGGAAGGGAGGTCCGGAATGCGGAGAAATCTCGTGAAGTAGCTGAGATCTGGGATTAATAAATCTGATCCAGCATGTTTCTGGACCTCATGGAATTCGGGAACCAGGCTGCCGTCCGTTAAAGATGGCATTTTTATCCATGTATGGGCTGGTTGCTGCTTCGCTTGTTGGTAGCGCCCGAGTGCTGTGTAAAGGAGCGTTTTCCTACGGAAAGTTCGTTTAGTGACCATTCAAAGATACAACGGGACTGGAAAAAGTGACTTCGGACCATTTTTTCACACTTGCAATAGTTGCAGCATCCTCCAGGGTCACGTGATGAATATCTGGACACTTGGCAAATCAAAGGATAGAATAGAATAGAATAGAATAGAACAGAACAGAACAGAACAGAACAGAACAGAACAGAATAGAATAGAATAGAATAATTATAGAATAGAATAATAAAATACAGAACCAAATAGAATAGAATATAGAATAGATGAAGGTAAAGGTTCCCCCGCACATGTGTGCTAGTCGTTTCCGACTCTAGGGGCCGGTGCTCATCTCCGTTGTGGCCGGTATGGTATGACTAGACGCCAAAGGCGCACGGAACGCTGTTACCTTCCCACCGTAGTGGTCCCTATTTTTCTACTTGCATTTTTACGTGCTTTCGAACTGCTAGGTTGGCAGAAGCTGGGACGAGTAACAGGCGCTCACTCTGTTACGCGGCACTCGGGATTCGACCCGCCAAACTGCCGACCTTCTGATCGACAAGCTCAGCGTCCTAACCCACTGACCCACCGCATCCCGTTAGAATATAGAATAGAATAGAATAGAATAGAATAGAATAGAATAGAATAGAATAGAATAGAATAGAATAGAATAATAAAATACAGAATAGAATAGAAATAATAGAACAGAAGAATAGAATAGAGAATAGAATAATAAAATACAGAATAGAATAGAAGAATAGAAGAATAAAATACAGAATAGAATAGAATAGAATAATAAAATACAGAATAGAATAGAATAGAGAATAGAATAGAATAGAATGAAGAATAGAATAATAAAATACAGAATAGAATAGAATTGAGAATAGAATAATAAATACAGAATAGAATAGAATACAGAATAGAATAGAATGAAGAATAGAATAGTATAATATAATACAGAATAGAATCAAATGGAATAGAATAATAAAATACAGAATAGAATAGAGCTTCTAGTCCAGCCCCCTGCTCAAGCAGGAGAACCTATATCTGACTCACATTTATGATGGTCGCACTGTCCCGGTGTGTGTGTGTGTGTGTGTCACGTGATCCCCTTTTGCGACCTTCTGACAAGCAAAGTCCATTCACTGAACAGCCGGGTTACTGACTTAACACTGCAGTGCTTCACTTAACAACGGTGGGAAGAAAAGTCCTAAAGCGGGACAAAACAAAGTTTCACTCTGCAACATAAACTTTGGGCTCCATTGTGGCCGTAAGCCAAGGACTATCCTGTTGTGGCGATATTGAGATTTGGCCCCATAAGGGCTTCTGAAATAGCTACCTAATAATCAATGTGTCTCTTCCTTGAGACGTTTAAGCTGTCTGGACTTCAACTCCCAGAATTCCACAGCTAGCTGGTATCCCTGCCCGCCAGCCTCTCACCTGTACCTTCTTTTTCTATGCGCCCATCCTGTTTTTGTTTTGTTTTTTTAAATGAAATGTTCAACTTTGCTTGCTGGTTCTTGATTTACAGCCAAAATGGAGCCTCAAATTTTGGTCGCTAAGTGAGTTTTGCCCCATTGGCTGGCTGGGGAATTCTGATAGTTGTACTCCACACAGCTGAAAGGCATCATCAACCTTTCAGAAATACTGGGTTAAACTATGATTAGGTAAGAGCAGGGGTCTTCCAACTTGGCCCCTTTAAGACTTGTGGACTTCCACTCCCAGAATTCCTCAGCCAGCTGGGAGTGGAAGTCCACAAGTCTTAAATGGGCCAAGCTGGAAGAGCCTTGGGGCAGAGTGTTATAGTTGTGGGTGACACATATATATATATATATATACACACACATACACATACACTGAAAAAAATAAAGGGAACACAAGACATCCTACTATTAAACACAGTACATTGTGTTGTTTAAGTGTTCCCTTTAATTTTTTGAGCAGTATATGTGTGTGTGTATATATGCTAAGCTTGTAAGCCGCCCTGATTCTTCGGAGAAGGGCGGGATATAAATGGAATTAATATATATATATATATATATGTGTGTGTGTGTGTGTGTGTGCATGTATGTATATAAAATAAGCAATAGATTTGATGGTCGGGTTTGGGTGGAAGAGTGTGCAGAGGGGGTCCCAATGAAAGCAAGGTTGATGGGCAGCTTTTCCCTGTGTGTGTGTGTGTGTGTGTGTGTGTGTGTGTGTGTAAAAGTGCCTTGCATTTTAATGTACCCCCCGCCCTGCCTGTGTGACTCTCCGTGCTGGGGCCAGCACGTGCTCATGTCACCTTCAGAGATTCTTCCGTGAGGTCGGACTGAAGTCGGTTTCTAAAAATGGGTCTTGGGGTTTCAGGCCCCCCCTGGGAACACTGGCCAGGGAATCTGAGCTTGCCCTGATTGGGGTGGGGGGGGTCTTCCTCCCTCCTCTCACTCGCTTTCATGTTTTCCTTCCTTCCTCTGTCCCTCCCCCTCCCTCCCTGTCTCTTTCCCTTCCTTCCTTCCTTCCTTCCTTCCTTCCTTCCTTCCTTCCTTCCTTCCTTCCTTCCTTCCTTCCTCCCTCCCTCCCTCCCTCCCTCCCTCCCTCCCTCCCCACAGTCTATTTCCTTTCTTGGGACCCAACAAAAGCTTCTCCTTTGGAAAAAGGGTGTGGGGGGGAGAACAGGGGCGCTCCTAGAGACCCCCCCCAGCCGCTTGGCCCACCACCACATCTCCTCCATCCTGGCCAAGGAGACCCCATCTTGACTTTCCCAGAGATCAAACAAACAAATAAACAAGTTTATTTTTCTAGGGAAGAAGCGCAGGTTGCTAGGAGCTGCAACACGGGTTCCCTTTCGGAGCGGGTGTGTGTTTATCTGAGCATGGCAGCTGCATACACACAAGCACACACACACACACACACACACAGAGCGAGATAGAGTCCTCCCATGTCCTTGGTTGACCTTGAGCGAGGTTTCTTTGCAGTCCTGTGGAAGCTGTGTGTTTGTGTTTGTGTGGGTGTGTGTCATTACTATCCAGGAGAAACAAACATATTTTGAATATTTTGGGGGGAGAAAAAAAACCACTTTTTAATCTCTGCCTGGGCACGCTTTGGGAGGGACGAGGTCGGTCTGCAAAGGCCGTCTTAGATATTGCCTAAAATAGACTAAAATGCAGAATGAGTCACGAAAAGGCACCTCCCTCTGAGCATGCTCAGAAGGCCTTCCCTTTCCACCCCGTCAGACAATGGGGTGGGGTGGTGGGGAGGGAGAAACTGGCCCGGCTTGGACGACACGTGGACTGAGGTGTTGATGGTGCGCACGTACACAAAGTGTGTGACCCACACACCCTCTTACACACCCTTTTTCCTTGGGGGGGGAAACAGGGCCTTGAGGATGGCCCAGGCTAGACTCCCTTCCCAGGAACACAGTCAGTCCTTGGCTTACAACCTTTCATTTAGGGACACCGAAATATAATTTTATCATATTTTATCTGTATTTTAAATCAGGGGTCTTCAAACTTGGCCCTTGTAGGACTTGTGGACTTCAACTCCCAGAATTCCTCAGCCAGACATGCTGGCTGAGGAATTCTGGGAGTTGAAGTCTACAAGTCATAAAAAGGCCGAGTTTGAACACCCCCTGCTTGTGGACAGAATTCCTCAGCCAGCGTGAGGGAACTATGACCCTTTGATGACTTGTGGACTTCAACTCCCAGAATTCCTCAGCCAGCCTGAGGGAACTATGTCCCTTTGATAACTTGTGGACTTCAACTCCCAGAATTCCTCAGCCAGCCTGAGGGAACTTTGACCCTTTGATGACTTGTGGACTTCAACTCCCAGAATTCCTCAGCCAGCCTGAGGGAACTTTGACCCTTTGATGACTTGTGGACTTCAACTCCCAGAATTCCTCAGCCAGCCTGAGGGAACTATGACCCTTTGATGACTTGTGGACTTCAACTCCCAGAATTCCTCAGCCAGCGTGAGGGAACTATGACCCTTTGATGACTTGTGGACTTCAACTCCCAGAATTCCTCAGCCAGCCTGAGGGAACTATGACCCTTTGATGACTTGTGGACTTCAACTCCCAGAATTCCTCAGCCAGCCTGAGGGAACTATGTCCCTTTGATAACTTGTGGACTTCAACTCCCAGAATTCCTCAGCCAGCCTGAGGGAACTATGACCCTTTGATGACTTGTGGACTTCAACTCCCAGAATTCCTCAGCCAGCCTGAGGGAACTATGACCCTTTGATGACTTGTGGACTTCAACTCCCAGAATTCCTCAGCCAGCCTGAGGGAACTATGACCCTTTGATGACTTGGGGACTTCAACTCCCAGAATTCCTCAGCCAGCCTGAGGGAACTATGACCCTTTGATGACTTGTGGACTTCAACTCCCAGAATTCCTCAGCCAGCCTGAGGGAACTCTGACCCTTTCATGACTGGTGGCCTTCAACTCCCAGAATTCCTCAGCCGGCGTGAGGGAACTCTGACCCTTTCATGACTCGTGGCCTTCAACTCCCAGAATTCCTCAGCCGGCGTGAGGGAACTCTGACCCTTTCATGACTTGTGGACTTCAATACCCAGAATTCCTCAGCCGGCGTGAGGGAACTCTGACCCTTTCATGACTTGTGGACTTCAATACCCAGAATTCCTCAGCCGGCGTGAGGGAACTCTGACCCTTTCATGACTCGTGGCCTTCAACTCCCAGAATTCCTCAGCCAGCCTGAGGGAACTATGACCCTTTGATGACTTGGGGACTTCAACTCCCAGAATTCCTCAGCCAGCCTGAGGGAACTCTGACCCTTTCATGACTGGTGGCCTTCAACTCCCAGAATTCCTCAGCCGGCGTGAGGGAACTCTGACCCTTTCATGACTCGTGGCCTTCAACTCCCAGAATTCCTCAGCCGGCGTGAGGGAACTCTGACCCTTTCATGACTTGTGGACTTCAATACCCAGAATTCCTCAGCCGGCGTGAGGGAATTCTGACCCTTTCATGACTTGTGGACTTCAATACCCAGAATTCCTCAGCCAGCCTGAGGGAACTATGACCCTTTGATGACTTGTGGACTTCAACACCCAGAATTCCTCAGCCAGCCTGAGGGAACTATGACCCTTTGATGACTTGGGGACTTCAACTCCCAGAATTCCTCAGCCAGCCTGAGGGAACTATGACCCTTTGATGACTTGTGGACTTCAACTCCCAGAATTCCTCAGCCAGCCTGAGGGAACTCTGACCCTTTCATGACTGGTGGCCTTCAACTCCCAGAATTCCTCAGCCGGCGTGAGGGAACTCTGACCCTTTCATGACTCGTGGCCTTCAACTCCCAGAATTCCTCAGCCGGCGTGAGGGAACTCTGACCCTTTCATGACTTGTGGACTTCAATACCCAGAATTCCTCAGCCGGCGTGAGGGAACTCTGACCCTTTCATGACTTGTGGACTTCAATACCCAGAATTCCTCAGCCGGCGTGAGGGAACTCTGACCCTTTCATGACTCGTGGCCTTCAACTCCCAGAATTCCTCAGCCAGCCTGAGGGAACTATGACCCTTTGATGACTTGGGGACTTCAACTCCCAGAATTCCTCAGCCAGCCTGAGGGAACTCTGACCCTTTCATGACTGGTGGCCTTCAACTCCCAGAATTCCTCAGCCGGCGTGAGGGAACTCTGACCCTTTCATGACTCGTGGCCTTCAACTCCCAGAATTCCTCAGCCGGCGTGAGGGAACTCTGACCCTTTCATGACTTGTGGACTTCAATACCCAGAATTCCTCAGCCGGCGTGAGGGAATTCTGACCCTTTCATGACTTGTGGACTTCAATACCCAGAATTCCTCAGCCAGCCTGAGGGAACTATGACCCTTTGATGACTTGTGGACTTCAACACCCAGAATTCCTCAGCCAGGCACACTGGCTGAGGAATTCTGAGAGTTGAAGTCCACAAGTCATCAAAGGTCCTTGTTTGAGGACCCCTGTTTTAAATTATTGTATTGTGTTCCAATTTCATTTTAGACTGGATTTTATTCCAATTTCATTTTGTTCCATTCCAATTTCATTCTAAATTGTATTTTACCTTAGTAACGTTTCATTTAGTGACCGTTCAAAGTTACAGCGGCCCTGAAAAATGGGACCTAGGACCGTTTTTTTCCCCCACACTAAGGACCTTTGAAGCATCCCTGTGGTCACGTGTTCAAAATTTGGACGCTTGGCTCGTCTTATGACCGTCGCTGTGTCCCGTCGGGGTGTGTGTGTCACGTGTTTCCCCCATTTTGCAACCTTCCGGCCAGCTAAGTCAGTGGGGAAGCCGGGTTCACTTAACAATCAGGTCGTTATTAACAACTGTCTCGCTTAGCAACACAGCAATTTGGGGCTCGATCGTAGTCGTAAGTTGAGGACTTTCACTAAGGGAGTGTGTGTTGGTGGTGGCGCTAGAAACAGACGTTGAGAAAGAGTTTTCCCCAGCGAAGAAAAACGGTTTCTAGGATCCCCCCCTGCCAACTTTGCAGAGGAGCCGCAAAACTCTGTTGTTCAAAAGGAGTCGCCATGCTCTCTCTCCTTGGTTGGCATCCAATCCCTCCAGAAAGGATTGGCCAAGCTGCCAGTCCTCAAGGAAGGCAATCTGCACAGGCTCCGATGCTTGAGGGCCTTGCTTCCCCAGAGGCTTCGGCTGGGTTTCAGACCAGTCCGTCTCCTTCCCTACGGCGGCCATTAAAGGGGGGGCGCCCCCCCAACTGCCCTCCCTTCTTTCCCTAGAAATTAAACCTCTCCCCCTGTTTACGTTTGACAAAAGCTTCCTGGCTTTCCGTTTATCCCCTAATATGGACTTCGGGGCTGCAAGTCCTAGAAGATGCGGCGTGGGGGAAGCGCTGTATTTGGGAAAGAGACTCCGAGACTGACCCCCCCCCCCACACACACACCCCGCTGACCCTCCCCCAAATACTCAGGCCTTCCCACGCCTGGGGGATGCGAGGAGGGTCCTTAAAAAAAAAGAAAGGAAACTCCGAAATTGGCAGTTGTAGCGCTTTGCTGCCCGCTCCCCCTTTCTACTGCAAGAAGTCTTGCGAAATTTCCTGGGGAGGGGGGGCACACGCAATCCCCCCCGCCCCATTTCCGGGGTCTCCCCGCGCCCCCTCTGCCCCCCCTTCCCCCGTCTTTCAGCTCTCTTGAGCTGCTCCCAGGAGCGTGGAGACAGGCAGAAATGCAACAGGGAAGGCTCCTGCTTCAAGAGCCGGGAGACTTTGACAGTGGAAAATACACACACACACACACACAACAAACTCAGAAACACACACACACACACACACACACACACACACACACAGAGTACATTTATGCAAATAGGCAAATTTCCTGTTTCAGGCCGGAAAGCTCAAATATTTCAGAGGCGCACAAAAAGACACACAAACTGACAAACCCTCTCTCTCTCTCTCTCTCTCTCTCTCTCTCTCTCTCTCTCTCTCTCTCTCTCTCTCTCTCTCTCTCTCTCTCTCTCCCTCTCTCCCTCTCTCTCTCTCTCACACACACACACACACACACTACTTTCAGACACAAAACCCCAAAGCAGCCCGAGAGACTCTGACGGCACAAAAATACACAAACACACGTATACACACAAACAACATTTATGCCAATAAGCAGAATATTCCCGTGTGCCCCCTCCCAGTCACTCACACACACTCACAAATGCACGCATGCACAAACTACATTTGTGCAAATATGGGAGGCTGGTAGCAGAATTCTCCCTGTATAACACAGACATCCATTCAGGCAAAATATTGTTTATTTCACTCCAGTTGCTTCTGCCGGGAGCCGGCTTGAAGGGTTTCTCTTCTCCAATTACAGTAAAAAAAATATAAATGGATGAAAATGCCATAGAAACGAACCCCGCCTGTAACAAAACTTGCCTCCAGAAGTTGTGAATGCTCCAAGACACTGGAAATAGTAGAGGGTTTCCTCCTTGAGTAGGGGGTTGGACTAGATGACCTTCAAGGTACCTTCCAGCTCTGTTATTCTATTCTGTTCTGTTCTGTTCTGTTCTGTTCCGTTCCGTTCCATTCTATTCTATTCTACATTTTGTTATTCTATTCTATTTTATATTTTATTGTTCTACTCTGTTCTGTTCTGGTCTATATTTTATTATTCTAGAATCTATTCTATTCTATTTTCTATTCTATTCTATTCTATTCTATTCTATTCTATTCTATTCTATTTTTTATTATTCTATTCTATTCTGTATTTTATTATTCTATTCTATTCTATTCTATTCTATTCTATTCTATTCTATTCTATTCTATTCTATTCTATTCTATCCCATAATTCTATTCTATTCTATTCTATTCTATTTTTTATTATTCTATTCTATTCTGTATTTTATTCTATTCTATTCTATTCTATTCTATTCTATTCTATTTTTTATTATTCTATTCTATTCTGTATTTTATTATTCTATTCTATTCTATTCTATTCTATTCTATTCTATTCTATTCTATTCTATTCTATTCTATTCTCTACTCTACTCTATGCTCTACTCTACTCTACTATATTCTCCTTCTGTTCTATTCTATTCTATTCTGTTCTGTTCTGTTCTGTTCTGTTCTGTTCTGTTCTATTCCCTGCTCTCACCCAGCCTCTCAGGGCAAGGAGGAAATGAAAGGGGTGGGGTGGAGGCTTCTGACCTAGAGGAGGCGATCCAGGTAACAGCAACTTACTAAGAGGATCCAAGGTCTGGAGACTAAAACATACGAAGAAGGGCTGCGGGACTTGGGTTTGGCTAGTCTAAGGAAAAGAAGGAATAGGGGAGACACGATAGCAGCTGTTCCGGTATTTGGGGGGGCTGCCCCAAAGAAGAGGAGGGGGTCACGTTATTCTCCAAAGCCCCAGAGGGCAGGACGAGAAACAACGGTTGGAAACGAATCAAAGAGAGAAGCAACCTGGAATTACAAGAGAAACTTGCTAAAAGTGAGGACAATGAACCAGTGGAACTGCTTGCCACCAGAAATCGTGGGCGCTCCATCACTGGAGGTTTAAAAAAGAGATTAGACATTCACCTGTCTGAGATGGTATAGGTTCTCCTGCTTGAGCAGGGGGCTGGACTAGAAGACCTCGAGAGGTCCCTTCCAGCTCTATTCTATGATCCTGTGACCCACAATCCGCAGCAGACACTTTTGCAATTGCGTGACTCTTCCTGGCGGCTTCCTTTCCCCCCCCATCTCTCCACCCCCCCCCCCGCCGCCGCCGCGCTTATCCTGGCCGGCGCTCTTCCACCAACCCTTCCCTAGTAAAAGGCGGGGGAGGGGAGGGAAGGGAAGGGGCGGGCACGGGGTGTGTCGCTTGCAAAACGCTTTTGTGTAGTTGCCAGCGCCAGTTGCTAAGAGCGAGCGAGTTTGGCCGGCCGGCCGCTGCTGAGGATGGGGCTGGGGAGAAGGAGGAGGGTAGGTACCCCTGCTTCGGAGCCCCCCTTTCCACGCTGGTGCCCCCCCCACCACAACCCCCCCCCGCTTCTGCTCCCTGGCTGGCTGGGTGGGTGGGCTTCGCGCGCCGATGGTGCCAAGTCGGTGTCTCCCAGGCGGCACGGCCGACTCGGGGGAGTTGCGCACGTGTGAACGGGCTCGGATTTGGGTCGGGGGTCCCGGCCGGGCTGTCTTCAGGAGGTTGGGGAAGAGCAAAGGGAAGTCGGGTTTGGTGGAACGTGAGAATGACCTTGGCGGGGCGGGGAATGGAAGCAAGGGAAGAGACGCAGCTCGGGAAGCGTGCAGAGAAGGGAGCCCTGGGTGGCCTAACGGTCCGACGTGGGAGCCAAGGAGCCGCTGGGCGCGTTCAGACGTGCGGGGCTCCTTTCGTCTGGCCTTGTCATAAAGGCGACCTCGTAGCCAATCTCCGGCCTGCCTCACCTGGGCGGGCTGGCACTCTCACCTGGATTCTTCAGGTGCGACTCTGGACCCAGCCGAGCGCACCAGGCTGGCGGCAGCGAAAGGGCGGCGCTGGCTAGCTGAGTCGTTTCAAACCTTCGCGGCGGCGGGAGGGGTTTTCAGCACCCTGGATTGCAAACCGGGTTGCAAACCATTCCCCCCCCCCCCCGGGGAAAAAAAAACCGACAGGAAAAGTTTGCGGGAGAATTTGATTTCTTCCTCCCTCCCTCCCTCCCTCTTTGGTGAAGAGGTTCAGAAACAGGAAATGTAAAATAAATGAACGCATAAATGAACGGATGGATGGATGGATAGGTAGGTAGGTAGACAGAGAGACAGATAGATAGATAGATAGATAGATAGATAGATAGATAGATAGATAGATAGATAGATAGATAGATAGATAGATAGATAGATAGATAGATAGACAGACAGACAGACAGACAGACAGACAGACAGACAGATGAAATGTAAAATAAATGAATTTTAAATAAACAGGAAATGTAAAATAAATGAATTTATGAATGAATGTATAAATGATAGATAGATGAAATGTAAAATAAATGCATTTTTAAATAAATAAATAGAAACAGGAAATGTAAAATAAATGAATAGAATAGAACAGAATTACAGAAGTACAGTACAGAATAGAATAGAATAGAATAGAATAGAATAGAATAGAATAGAATAGAAAATAGAATAGAATAGAACAGAATTACAGAATAGAATTAGAATAGAACAGAACAGAATTACAGAATTACAGATTAGAATAGAATAGAATAATAAAATACAGAATTGAATAGAATAGAATAATAACATACAGAATAGAATAGAATAGAATAGAATAGAATAGAATAGAATAGAATAGAATAGAATAGAATAGAATAGAATAGAATAGAATAGAATAGAATAGAATAGATTAACAGAGCTGGAAGGGACCATGGAGGTCTTCTAGTCCAGCCCCCTGCTCAGGCAAGAAAACCCTGCAGTTTCAGACAAAGGGTTGTCCAGTCTTTTTCTTAAAAACCTCCAGTGTTGGAGCCTTCACAACTTCTGGTGGCAGGTTGTTCCACTGGTTAGGCAGATGTGGATGTTTGATGGGGTTGAAGATTTTCTCTGGTAGGATTTCAGCTCTTCCAAGCAAAGCTGCCTTTTGCAATTGACCGACGGGGATTTTGTCAATGCCGATGGTGTTCAAGGGATGCTCCAGATGTTTGGGGATTATTATGGTCGGTCACACAGTCAGCCAGATGTTCAGACCGGATTTGGACTTTCTATCCGCCCTTTCCCAGATCCTGGGAGAGGCAGATGTGGATCTTTGATGAGGTTGAAGATTTCAGCTCTTCCAAGCAAGGCTGCCTTTTGCAATTGACCGATGGTGAATTTGTCAATGGTGTTGAAGTGGTTCTTATTATTACAGGTAGTCCTCGATTTATGACCCCAACTGAGCCCCAAATTTCCTTTGCTAAGCAAGACACTTGTTAAGTTTGCTTTGCCCCGTTTTACAACCTCTCTTGCCACAATGTGAAGCGAATTGCTCCAGTTGTTAAGTTAGTCACCCGGTCGTTAAGTGAATTTGACTTCGCATGTTGGAAGGTTGCAAAAAAGGGGAATCACGTGATCCTGGGAGACTGCGACCGTCATAAATACGAGCCGCTTGCCAAATGTCCGAATTTTGATCACGGGACCCTGCAGCGGTCGTATGAAAAACGGTCCTAGGTCAGGTTTTTTTTAGTGCCTTTGTAACTCTGAACAGTCATTAAACGAATTGTTGTAAGTCGAGGACTATGTGCGTGTGTATCTCCGTGTGTGTTTTTGTGTGTGTGTGTGTGTGTGTTTGTGTGTGTATATGTGTGTATGTGTGTGTATGTGTATGTGTATATGTATATATGTATATATATGTGTGTGTGTATGTATATATGTATATGTGTTTATATATATGTGTGTGTGTTCCTTGATAAGATTAAAAATACGAATCCCAGGCGTATTAAAATTAACAAACTAAGCGAACACTGGGATGGAATAAGAAAAACTAAAACAGTTTTTATTGCTAAAAGATTATTGCTGAAAGTCCTTCAGTTAGGACCGCAGTTGAGCCCAAAACGTCTTTGTCGAGTGAGACACTTGTGAGCTAAATTTTGCCATCATAAATACAAGTCAGTTGCGGAGCATCCGAATTTTGATCACATGACCACGGGGACGCAGCAGCGGTCGTAAGTGTGAAAAAGGGTCATAATTCACTTTTTTCCTCTGTCCTCGCAACTCTGACTAGTCACTGTATGAATTGTTGTAAGTTGAGGATTACATGTCTCACAACGTCCCTTTCCCCCCGGGATTTAACCGGCAGAGGCCGAGTGTTGCTTGAGTTTTTTTAGAGCTTCCACCTCAACACACAAACACAACACAAGAGTGTTCCATTTCTGACAGTGCAAGCCCCTCCTGGCTGACTCCCTGCGACAACTATTTGTGCAGTTGTGTGTTGTTCTCCGTCCTTTCTCTCTCTGCCTTGTAGCGCAAGGTGTGGGCCACGAGGGCCGCCGCAGGGTGGCTCCAATCGAATACTTAAATAAAAATATTGATTTTTTTTTGAGCAAACTGGGCTCCTGGGGATAGCAGTTATAGAATTAATTACAGAATTATTCATAATTCTCCTCCTTCCATTGTTTGGACAGCTGGCATTGCTTCTGCCCTGTGAACTGACCTTTTTTGGGTGTGTGTGTGTGTGTGTGTGTGTGTGTGTTTGCAGGGTGTAGCAAAAAATGAAAAAAATATATAATTGCAGCAGGAAATAGATGATTATTTGGTCTCCTTAGGCTGGATCTGGCCTCTCTCCAAATATTTTATCTGCAAGGAATTCCAAAACCGTGCAAAACGGGGAGGGTTGAAGGATTGGGAAGAAAAACAGGGCATCTTCTGTGCCCGAGTGCGTGCCCTGTCTTGCACAGGGGGACGTTGCCCAAGGGGCTGTGCATTATGGGCCTGTGGCTGCATGTTTCCGAATCGGCCGGCTCTTCTTCGTCTGTCTCGCAATCAGATGGAGCAACTGGTAGAAAGAGCAATTGTAAAACTGGGCCACTTTTAAGATGGGTGGACTTCAACTCCCAGAATGCCCCCAGCCAGACTTGATGCCTGGGGAATTCTGGGCGTTGAAGTCCACCCATCTTCAAGGTGCCAAGTTTGAAAAACTTGTTAATCGATGGTGCCCAAACCCCACTATTTGATTTCAGGTGGTGTCAGGTGGCAGCCGGCTGGGAATTCTGGGAAAATTCCAGGGAATTCTGAGAGTTGCAGCTATTTTCAAACCAGTGGACTTCAACTCCCAGAATCCCTCGGCCAGCATTGCTGCCAGGAGTATTCTGGGAGTTGAAGTCCATCCATCCACACCCTAAGCATTTAAAGATGGCTGGACTTCAACTCCCAGAATTCTCCAGCTGGCATTGCTGCCTGAGGAATTCTGGGAGTTAAAGTCCACCCATCTACGCCCTAATCCAGGGGCGTTCAAACTTGGCCCTTTTATGACTTGTGGAGGAATTCTGGGAGTTGAAGTCCACAAGTCATAAAAGTTTGAACACTCCTGCCCTAACCATTTAAAGATGGCTGGACTTCAACTCCCAGAATCCCCCAGCTGGTACTACTGCCTGTGGACTTCTGGGAGTTGAAGTCCCCCTATTTTAAAATGGATACCGTTCGAAACAAAGAAAAACCCATTTTATTGAAGGGAACGTGCTTGTTTTTTGTTGTTGTTTTTTTACAATTCACCCCAAATGTGCCGGTGTCCCCCCTTTCTCCGTGCGGCGAAATTAACCAGGGATTCTGCTTTTCAGAGTGGCGAGGCGGCTGGAAATGGAATGACCCCCGTTTTACTCCTGTCTGTCCTCACGGCCATCTTGGGATCCTTGCAATTTGGATACAACATCGGGGTGATCAATGCACCCCAAAAGGTACCCCAAGGGAGCTGGGGTGGGTGGGTTCCTGGGGCGGGGCGGGGTGGGGGCAGTGAAGTCAGCAGAGTCCATTTTGCAAGAAGTCAAGAGATCCTGAAATCATTTCTGGGAGCCAGGCCTAGTTTTTTAGCAGGTGGGATTGACCGATTGATTATGTGGCATTAGGTCAGTGTCCCCTTTGAGTGACCACCTAGCTCACCGCGGGTCTTTCAGATGGGTGGATTTTGACTCCCAGAATTCCCCAGCCATCAATGGTTTGCCAGAATTCAGCATGGGTAAGAACCAATGTGGCTAGACTAGCTTTACCACATTTTTTGATGGAGTAATAGAATTCTTAATAGATGGTGGGAATGCGGTAGATGTAATATACCTTGACTTCAGCCAAGTGGGGAAAAAAACAACCCACGACAAGCTAAATTGATAAACAGGTTAAAAATGGGCTAGACGCATGACCATTAAATGGGAGACAGATATTCTGGGTGGGGAATTGTGGGAGTTGACGTCCACCAATCTTAAAGACTCTGAGGCTGAAAGCACCGATTTAGTTGAATCTTCTCCAGGAAGACTTCAGAAATTGTGAGCGCTGGAGGTTTTTAAGAAGAGGCTAGACAGTCACTTGTCTGAGATGGTGTAGGTTCTCCTGTTTAAGCGGAGGGCTGGACTAGAAGACCTCCAAGGGCCCTTCCAGTTCCTATTCTATTCTACTCTACTCTACTCTACTCTATTCTAATTATTCTATTCTATTCTATTCTATTCTATTCTATTCTATTCTATTCTATTCTATTCTATTCTATTCTATTCTATTCTATTCTATTCTATTCTATTCTATTCTACTCTACTCTACTCTACTCTACTCTACTACTCTACTCTACTCTACTCTACTCTACTCTACTCTACTCTACTCTACTCTTGTTGTTGTTGTTAGCTGCGAAGTCGTGTCCGACTTGGTATGTTGGCAATTTATTTATTTATTTATTTAATTAAATTTTTATACCGCCCTTCTCCCGAGGGACTCTAATTTGATCTCTAGTTCCTCTGCCTCTTCAAAATCCTGCCTGTACTTCTTGTAGTTCTCGATCCACATACTGCTGGAGTCTAGCTTGTAGGATTTTAAGCATAACTTTACTAGCATGAGAAATGAGTGCAATGGTGCGATAGTTTGAACATTCTTTGGCACTGCCTTTCTTTGGAATTGGAATGTAAACTGATCTTTTCCAATCCTGTGGCCACTCTTGAGTTTTCCAAATTTGCTGGCAAATTGAGTGTAGCACTTTTACTGCATCGTCTTTTAAGATTTTGAATAGCTCAGCTGGAATACTGTCACCTCCACTAGCTTTGTTGTTGCTCAGCTTTTCTAAGGCCCACTTCACTTCACATTCTAGGATGTCTGGCTCGAGGTCAGTGACCATCTCATTGTGATTATCAGGGACATTAAGCTCATTCTTGTATAGTTCTTCTGTGTAATTTTGCCACCTCTTCTTAATCTCTTCTGCCTCTGTTAGGTCCCTGCCATTTTGGTCCTTTATCATGCCCATTTTTGCATGAAACGTTCCCTTCATCTCCCCAATTTTCTTGAAAAGATCTCTGGTCCTCCCTATTCTATTGTTTTCTTCTATTTTTTTGCACTGTTCATTTAAGAAGGCATTCTTATCTCTTCTAGCTATTCTCTGGAATTCTGCATTCAACTGGGCGTATCTTTCTTTTTCTCCCTTGCCTTTCGCAATTCTACTCTGTTGTATGCTAATTATTCTATTCTATTCTATTCTATTCTATTCTATTCTATTCTATTCTATTCTATTCTATACTATTCTATTCTATTCTATTCTATTCTATTCTATTCTATTCTATTCTATTCTATTCTATTCTATTCTATTCTATTCTATTCTATTCTACTCTACTCTACTCTACTCTACTCTACTCTATTCTCTGAACAACTGGGGCAATTACGGTGGTAAACTGGGGCAAAACTCAAGCAATGTCTCCCCTAGCCACAGAATTTTTCCACTCAATTGTGGTCGTAAGTCAAGGACCCCACCCCCTGTTGCTTCTTCCAGTGAACTCTTTGTCTGGAGAACTTCCCCTCTTGCACACAACAGTGCAAATCACACAATGTGTGACAAAGGAAATATCAGACAGTCAAGCTCTTTGGCTGCTCCTGGGAAGGAAGGGAAAGCTGCAGGAAACGCTTATTGTTGTGATTTTGTTCCCAAAGGCACAACCGGCCAGGTTTAGTGGGCATTATAAATCTCCTAAAAGGCAAAAAAAGAGCCACTACAGTGTTTGCAACAGGAAAAATGTCTTAGGGGCCGCAGAGGGTGTTTCTTTCAATAATTTTCCACAGTGCCTCCTATTTCCGTACAGGGGGTCCTCGGCTTGTGAACACAATGGGGTCCCCACAATTTATGTTAAGTAAAATTCTATAAATTCCAAGGGGAGAATGTATGTTATGTAAGTAACACTTTGAGAGCAAGCAACTAAATTTCATTTTTAATCTGTGCCGTTGTGTCCACAGGGAAAAAAAATGACAGTAAAGATAGCCTAATCTAATCTAATCTTTGTTGTTGTTGTTAGCTGCGAAGTCGTGTCTGACCCATCGCGACCCCATGGACCACGTTCCTCCAGGCCTTCCTGTCCTCCACCATCTTCTGGAGTCCGTTTAAGCTCAAGATAGATGATAGATACATACATATATAGATACATAAAGTAGATGGAAGATGGATGGATGGACAGACAGATAGAAAAAGAGACACATAGGTAGAGGGAGAGATGATGGATGGATAGACAGACAAATAGATAGATGTTGTTGTTAGCTGCGAAGTCGTGTCCGACCCATCGCGACCCCATGGACCACGTTCCTCCAGGCCTTCCTGTCCTCCACCATCTTCTGGAGTCCGTTTAAGCTCACGCCTACTGCTTCAGTGACTCCGTCCAGCCACCTCCTTCTCTGTCGTCCCCTTCTTCTCTTGCCCTCAACCTTTCCCAGCATGAGGCTCTTCTCCAGTGAGTCCTTCCTTCTCATTAGGTGGCCAAAGGATTTGAGTTTTAGCTTCAGGATCTGGCCTTCTAAAGAGCAGTCAGGGTTGATCTCCTCTAGGACCGACCGGTTTGATCGCCTTGCAGTCCAAGGGACTCGCAGGAGTCTTCTCCAGCACCAGAGTTCAAAGGCCTCAATTCTTTGGCGCTCAGCCTTTCTTATGGTCCAACTTTCACAGCCGTACATTGCAACTGGGAAGACCATAGCCTTGACTATACGCACTTTTGTTGACAGGGTGATGTCTCTGCTTCTTAGTGTGCTGTCTAGATTTGCCATGGCTTTCCTCCCCAGGAGCAAGCGTCTTTTAATTTCTTGGCTACAGTCCCCATCTGCAGTGATCTTGGAGCCCAGGAAAATAAAATCTGTCACTACCTCCATTTCTTCCCCATCTATTTGCCAGGAATTGAGAGGGCCAGATGCCATGATCTTGGTTTTCTTAATGTTTAGTTTCAACCCAAGTTTTGCACTCTCCTACTTCACCCGCAACAAGAGGCTCTTTAGTTCCTCTTCACTTTCTGCCATTAGAGTGGTATCATCTGCATATCTTAGGTTGTTGATATTTCTTCCGGCAATCTTAATTCCAACTTTTGATTCATCTAGCCCTGCCTTTCTCATGATGTGCTCTGCATATAAGTTAAATAGGCAAGGCGACAGTATACAGCCTTGCCGGACTCCTTTCCCAATTTTGAACCAATCAGTGGTTCCGTGTCCAGTTCTCACTGTTGCTTCTTGGCCCGCATATAGGTTTCTCAAGAGACAAATAAGATGGTCTGGTACTCCCATCTCTTTAAGAACTTGCCACAGTTTGTTATGATCCACACAATCAACGGCTTTAGCATAGTCAATGAAGCAGAAGTAGATGTTTTTCTGGAACTCTCTAGCTTTCTCCATGATCCAGCGTATGTTGGCAATTTGATCTCTAGTTCCTCTGCCTCTTCGAAATCCTGCCTGTACTTCTGGTAGTTCTCGATCCACATACTGCTGCAGTCTAGCTTGTAGGATTTTAGGCATGACTTTACTAGCATGAGAACTGAGTGCAATGGTGCGATAGCTTGAACATTCTTTGGCACTGCCTTTCTTTGGAATTGGAATGTAAACTGATCTTTTCCAATCCTGTGGCCACTGTTGAGTTTTCCAAATTTGCTGGCAAATTGAATGTAGCACTTTTACTGCATCGTCTTTTAAGATTTTGAACAGCTCAGCTGGAATACTGTCACCTCCACTAGCTTTGTTGTTGCTCAGCTTTTCTAAGGCCCACTTCACTTCACATTCTAGGATGTCTGGCTCGAGGTCAGTGACCACCTCATTGTGATTATCAGGGACGTTAAGCTCATTCTTGTATAGTTCTTCTGTGTAATTTATGGATTTATGGAATTTATGGATTTATGGAACCATCTTCCGGTCGAGCTCCGGATGGCGCCTGACCTCCGCTCCTTCCGGCGCAATCTAAAAACTTACCTCTTTGAACAAGCTGGCCTAGCCTGATGGGATGGGGTTGGGTTTTATTAATGTGTTTTAACCTACTTTTTTAATGTGTTTTAACTTATTCGTGGGCATTTTGTTTAATCTTTTTAATTTTTGTATTTTGTCTTTTAATATGTACTGCCCTGTTCACCGCCCTGAGTCCTTCGGGAGAAGGGCAGTATACAAATAAAATAAATAAATAAATAAATTAAATAAATAAATAAATAAATAAATAAATAATTTTGCCACCTCTTCTTAATCTCTTCTGCCTCTTCTTAGGTCCCTGCCATTTTGGTCCTGCCCATTCATGCCCATTTTTGCATGAAACGTTCCCTTCATCTCTCCAATTTTCTTGAAAAGATCTCTGGTCCTCCCTATTCTATTGTTTTCTTCTATTTCTTTGCACTGTTCATTTAAGAAGGCATTCTTATCTCTTCTAGCTATTCTCTGGAATTCTGCATTCAATTGGGCGTATCTTTCTTTTTCTCCCTTGCCTTTCGCTTCCCTCCTTTCCTCCGCTATTTGCAAAGCTTCCTCAGACAGCCATTTTGCTTTCTTGCATTTCTTTTTCTTTGGGATGGTTTTGGTTGCTACCTGTTGTACAATGTCGCGAACCTCTGTTCATAGTTCTTCTGGCACTCTGTCTATCAGATCTAATTCCTTAAATCTATTTGTCACCTCTACTGTATATTCAACAGGGATATGATTTAATTCATACCTGAGTGGCCTAGTGCTTTTCCCTACTTTCTTCAGTTTAAGCCTAAACTTTGCAACGAGAAGCTCATGGTCTGAGCCACAGTCAGCTCCTGGTCTTGTTTTTACTGACTGTATAGAGCTTCTCCATCTTTGGCTGCAGAGCATATAGTCAATCTGATTTCTGTGTTGACCGTCTGGTGATGTCCATGTGTAGACCCGTCTCTTGGGTTGTTGGAAAAGAGTGTTTGCTATGACCATCGTATTCTCTTGACAAAATTCTATCAGCCTGTGCCCTGCTTCATTTTGTACTCCAAGGCCAAACTTGCCTGTTATTCCAGTTATCTTTTGGCTTCCTACTTTAGCATTCCAATCCCCCATGATGATAAGGACATCATTTTTGGGTGTTAGTTCTATAAGGTGCTGTAGGGCTTCATAGAACCGGTCAATTTCATCCTCTTCAGCACTGGTGGTTGGGGCATAGACTTGGACTACTGTGATATTGAATGGTTTGCCTTGGATTCGAACTGAGATCATTCTGTCATTTTGAGGATTGTATCCCAGTATTGCTTTTCCTATTTTTTATTGACTATGAAGGCTACTCCATAGGATTCTTGCCCGCAGTAGTATACCTGATGGTCATCTGAATTAAATTCACCCATTCCTGTCCATTTTAGTTCGCTGATACCTAAGATGTCGATGTTTAGTCTTGTCATCTCTTGTTTGACCACGTCCAGCTTTCCTTGATTCATGGATCTTACATTCCAGGTTCCTATGGAGAAAACATCTTTACAGCATCGGACTTTCCTTTCACCACCAGACACATCCACAGCTGAGCGTCCTTTCGGCTTTGGCCCAGTCGCTTCATTCTTTCTGGCGCTACTAGTACTAGCCCTCTGCTCTTCCCCAGTAGCATATTGGACGCCTTCCGACCTGAGGGGCTCATCTTCCAGCGTCATATCGTTTTGCCTTTTGGTACTGTCCATAGGGTTTTCATGGCAAAGATACTGGAGTGGGTTGCCATTTCCTTCTCCAGTGGATCACGTTTTGTCAGAACTCTCTGCTATGACCTGTCCGTCTTGGGTGGCCCTGCACGGCATAGCTCATAGCTTCATTGAATTACGCAAGCCCCTTCGCCACGACAAGGCAGTAATCCATGAAGGGGAATCTAATCTAGTCTAGTCTAATCTAATTTTATCCAATCTAATTTAATCTAGTCTAGTCCAGTCCAGTCCAATCTATTCCAGTCTAACCCAACCGAATCCAGTCCAATCCAATCCAATCCAATTTAATCTAATCCAGTCTAGTCTGGTCTAGTCTAATCTAATTTTATCCAATCTAATCCAATCTAATCTAGTCTAATCTAATTTTATCCAATCTAATCTAGTCTAGTCCAATCCAGTGCAATCTATTCCAGTCCAACCCAACCCAACCCAATCCAATTTAGTCTAATCTAATCCAGTCTAGTCTAGTCTAGTCCAGTCCAGTCCAATCCAATCCAACCCTATCCAACCCAATCTAATCTAGTCTAGTCTAGTCTAGTCCAATCCAATCCAACCCAACCCGATCCAATCTCCTTTCTCCAACACTGGAGGTTTTTAGGAAGAGACTGGACAGCAACTTGTCTGACATGATAGAGGGTTTCCTGCCTGAGCAGGGGGTTGGAGTAGATGATCTCCAAGGTCCCTTCCAAGTCTGTTATTCTGTTATTCTTTTTTTCCCCTTCCTTCCTTCCTTCCTTCCTTCCTTCCTTCCTTCCTTCCTTCCTTCCTTCCTCCCTCCCTCCCTCCCTCCCTCCCTCCCTCCCTCCCTCTCTTCTCCAACACTGGAAGTTTTTAAGAAGAGACTGGACAGCTATTTGTCTGAAATGGTCTAGGGTTTCCTGCCTGAGCAGGGGGCTGGACTAGATGACCTCCAAGGTCCCTTCCAACTCCTTCTCCTTCTCCTTCTCCTTCTCCTTCTCCTTCTCCTTCTTCTTCTTCTTCTTCTTCTTCTTCTTCTTCTTCTTCTTCTTCTTCTTCTTCTTCTTCTTCTTCTTCTTCTTCTTCTTCTTCTTCTTATTATTATTATTATTATTATTATTATTATTATTATTATTATTATTATTATTATTATTATTATTATTATTATTATTATTATTATCATCATCCTCCCAGATCATCGAGCAGAGCTACAACGCCACCTGGATGCACCGGCAAGGTGTGGCCAATATCTCCTCCATCGACCCGGCCATGCTGAACCTGCTGTGGTCTCTCTCGGTCTCCATCTTCTCTCTGGGGGGGATGCTCTCCTCCTTCCTGGTGGGCGTGGTCTCCGAATGGCTGGGCAGGTGAGACCCCCCCTTCCCTCCCGGGGTGAAGGGGCCCATCCTCTGAGCATGGGCAGAACGCCCTGCAACGGAGAAAAGGTCAGGCCGAAGCAGCCGGAGCCCTGCGCAAATGGCAGAAGCTGGCAACTTTACAAATAGTCCTCGACTTACGACTACATGCTGGTAGTCCTCAGTTTACGGCTACAAGCTGGCAGTCCTCAACTTACAGCTACATGTTGGTAGTCCTCAATTTATAGCTACAAGCTGGCAGTCCTCAACGTATGACTACATGCTGGTAGTCCTCAACTTACGGCTGCAAGCTGGCAGTCCTCAACTTGCAACTACATGCTGGTAGTCCTTAATTTACGACTACATGGTGGTAGTCCTCGATTTATGAGGTGCTGCATGTGGTCGTAAATATAAGCCAGTCCTGGGTGCCCCAAATGCAGGCATGTGACCACAGGGTAATTCAGAAGTGGGTGGGGGAGGTGTCTGTTATAGCTTTGAACAGACCCCAAGTGACCAGTCATAAGCTGAGGACTGCCTATAATTGCAGCCCTGCGCAAAACCTTTTTTGAAAGGGGATCATTTCACACGTGATGGGTGGTCCTTCGCTTAAGGCGGAGTCCAAAATTTCTGTGGCCAATCAATGCAATTAGGTAACTTTCACCCTGTTTGATGACCTTTCTGGCTATGGTCATTAAGCGAATTGCAGCGGTCGTTAAGTGAGTTGCACAGTTGTTAAGCGAATCCAGTTCCCCCCCCTTCAGAAGGTCGTCAAAACGGGATCATGTGATCCCGGGACACTGCGACCATCATAAATGCGAGTCAGTCGCCAAGCGTCCGAATTTTGACTACGGGGACGTCACGGGGTGTGAAAAACAGACGCCCGTCATCTCTTTCGGTGCCCTTCTAACCTTGAACGGCCACTAAAATGAACCATCGTAAGTCGAGGACTGCCTGCATGGAGACGTTTCCTACGGCTTCTCAGCTGTGGGGGACTCCAGTGGTGGGAACCAGCCCCAAACTGGGTTTGATCCTAGGTAAATGGATGGTCACAACACGGTCTGATCGGGGTTCGCTTTGGGAAGGGAGCAAAGTTCCTCTCCGCAGCTCCCGGTCCTTCCTTCGCGGGGAAACCCCCCAGAAGCGGATGGGACGCCCCCCCCAGTTGGGTGCAGGCTGGCCCCTATGGGCTCCCCCCCCCAAAAGGGCTTCATTGTCCACACACATTGTCCTCTTCTCTCCTTCCAGGAAAAGAGCCATGATCGTCAACAACGGTCTGGCCTTCCTCGGCGGTGGCTTGATGGGGCTGGCCAAGCTGGGCAAGTCGTACGAGATGATGATCTTCGGGCGGTTTGTGATCGGGGCTTTCTCAGGTACCCGAGGGGGGGGGGACAGGCTCATGTGGGGGGAGGATGAAGGGAGAGGCTGGCTTTCCTACTGTCGGACCCGTGGGTCCTGCAGGGGAGAGGGAGCCCAGAGGAAGAGAGTTATGGGGGCACTAGAACTCACCGTCTCCTGGCGATGGGCTGGCTTTTGTGCCTAAGGTGAACTAGAACTCACCGTCTCCCGGTGAGTAGGCTAAAGTCACCCGGCTGGCTTACTTGCCTAAGACAGGACTAGAACACCATCTCCCGGTGATCAGGCTAAAGTCACCCGGTTGGCTTTCGTGCCTAAGACAGGACTAGAACTCACTGTCTCCCGGTGATCAGGCTAAAGTCAACTGGCTGGCTTTCATGCCTCAGGCAGGACTAGAACTCACCGTCTCCTGGCGATGGGCCCAAAGTCACCCAACTGGCTTTTGTGCCTAAGGCGGGACTAGAACTCACCGTCTCCTGGTGATTGGTCCAAAATCACCAAGTTGGTTATCAGGGCTAAAATGGGACTAGAACTCCCTGTCTCCTGGTGATTGAGCTAAAGTCACCCAGTCAGCTTTCATGCTAAAGGTGAGACTAGAACTCACATCTCCTGGTGACTGGCCCAAAGTCACCCAGCTGGCTTTTAAATAGGACTAGAACTCTCTGTTTCAATTGCACCGAATCAGCCTTGACTAAAATAGTATCTCTGTGCAATCAAGGCACGAATGAATGAAAGAATGAATGAATGAATGGAAGAATGAATGAATGAATGGAAGAATGAATGAATGAATGAATGAATGAAAGAATGAATGAATATCATTCCAACCCACCAGCTTTCCAATCAGCCAAGCCACTTCCCTACTAATCTACAATATGAGAAGGTGAAGAAAAATACCCAAAGATCAAAAGAAGCTGGGCTGCTCATGGGGGGGGGGCTTCTGGGATGAGCGAACCCAGGGCGACCCTCAATTTGGCAAGCCCTTCCTGTCGAACCTCCACGTTCAGGAGCAGCGTGCCTCTATGCTGGGCCAGTGATGGTTTTTCAAGATGGTTTTTTTTTCCTCCAAGAGGAAGCACTTCCGTGGATTCCTCCTTCGGGTAGATGCAATTTAGCGGTCACACACACACACACACACACACACACACACACACAGAAAAAGAGAGAGAGAGAGAGAGAGAGAGAGACACAGACAGACACACACACACACACACACACACACAAACCGCTTTCTCCCTCTCTGTGTGCCAGGATTTGCCTCTGGACTTGTCCCCATGTATGTGGGGGAGATCGCCCCCACCAAGCTTCGGGGGGCTTTGGGGACCCTGAACCAGCTGGCCATTGTCATCGGGATCCTATTTGCCCAGGTAAGCGGCCTACGCACCCCTCTCCCCATGTTTGAGATTTTTTTGGGGGGGGTTGGGTTGCATGGAGGGGATCAGGTCAAAGAGGGCTCGGCACCGACGGGTGGGGGGGGGAGTTGGCCTTGACTTACCCTGACTTGTAACGAAAATGTGGGGTTCCCCCCTCCTGTGATAAGGGCAGGGGTCTTCAAACATGGCCCTTTGATGACTTGTGGACTTCAACTCCCAGAATTCTTCAGCCAGGCACGGCTCCTCCTCCTCCCTTCTCAGAGAGCAGCAAGGACCCCTCAGTTCTCCTCCTCCTCCTCCTCCTCCTCCTCCTCCTCCTCCTCCTCCTCCTTGCACTGATGATGCTACCGTTGGGTCATGAAACAACCAAGCTAGCACCAAGGACCCCACAGTCGTCCTCCTCCTCCTCCTCCTCCTCCTCCTCCTCGCACTGATGATGTTACCGTTGGGTCATGAAACAACCAAGCTCAGAGAGCACCAAGGACCCCACAGTCCTCCTCCTCCTCCTCCTCTTCCTCCTCCTCCTCCTCCCTTCTAGCACTGATAATGTCACCTAGTTGGGTCGTGAAACAACCCAGCTCAGACAGCACCAAAGACCCCTCTTTTCAACCTTGAGCTACAAAAGTACTCCTCTAGGCCAGATATGTCAAACACAAGGCCCGGGGGCCGGATCCGGCCCACGAAGTGGTTTCATGTGGCCCACGAAGCCATCCTGGAAACAGTGAGGGAATGGCCCCCGCTGCCTTGGCCCTGGCCCAGAGACCCTCCTCCTGCCAGAGACCCCCAGATCTGTCCCACTCCTGCCCAGGCTCCCATAGGCACCCTTGATGCCAACGATGTAGAGCTGGCCACGCCCACCCAGTAGGCCATACGCACTCTAGCCACACCCACACAGTAGGCCATGCCCACCCAGGCCACACCCACCCGGCCCCTTGAGGGCAACCGCAATGCTGATGCGGCCCTCAATGAAATTGAGTTTGACGCCCCTGCTCTAGGCACCAATAGTTAGCTTGGCGTCTTCCCGTTGATTGCACGTTGGTCTTGAACTAGCCGCTTTACCCCCCCTGCCACAGGTGTGCGGCCTGGACACCCTGCTGGGCAACGAGACCTACTGGCCGCTCCTGATGGGCATCACCGTGGTGCCCTCCATCTTTCAGCTGCTGCTCTTCCCTTTCTGTCCGGAGAGCCCGCGCTACCTGTACATCATCCGAAACAAGGAATCAAAGGCCAAAGAGAGTGAGTACGGATTGTCCTTCACCTACGTGGCCAAAATGTCCGTTGCAAAGTGAGGCACTTCTGACATGAGCGATGCCCCGTTTTACAACCTTTCTGGCCGCCGTTGTTAAGCAAATAATTTATTGAAATAGCAGCATGTTGCGCACGTCGTGAACTTGGCTCGGGGTGTGTGTGACGAGTGGTGACCGTGGAAACGCGGGACGGTTGCTGGGCATACAAATTTGGATCGCGCAACCGCAGGGATGCTGTGATGGTTGCAAATCTGAGGACCCGTCGTAAGTCACCGTTGTAACCTGGAACGGCGGCTAAATGAACGCTCGTAATTTCATTTTTTTTGTATAGATTTTATTAGTTTTTATGGGGTTAGGATTAGGGTTAGGTTGGGGTTTTTCCCAAATAACATTCTCAACATTTAGCCAACAGCGTAATGTCAGGGTTCCTGTGTTTAACAAACAATAATGGGTAATAGTTAATTATCATAAACAATAGGTTAATTAATCACTCAATAGCCTTCTGTGTTCCACTTGGAGAGTGGGCAACTAAATTTCATTTTTGATGTGTGCCATTGTGCCCACAGTAAAAAAAATGACAATAAAGGTTATCTTCTTGCTAATATATGTTCAAAACTACGTTATCACGTTCCTTTCTTTTTAATTCGTCTTTCTAGCCATGGATAGACATTATCCCACGTTCTAAAGCACGTGGAGTCCTCTTTCTGTTTTATCTTTAAAGTCAATCTATCCATTTTTGAACACTCAATTAGAGCTTCTTCAGCTGGTTAAAGTTTTCATTTCCCCCCAATGTTGAGCAAATACAATTCTTGCGGCTGTTAAGTACGTGCCATATTAAATATCTGCAATCTTTCTCAGAATTGGCTCCTATTCTCCCTAACAAAAATCGTCCTGCTTTAAAGTCTATTTGTAATTGAAGACAACATAGAGTAGAGCAGGAGTCCACGACCCCCGGGTCCATGGACCGGTACCGGGCCGTGGCACAAACAAGCAAAGCCCCATCTGGGGATGCAGGCAGCACACGAAACCACACACTTGCTGGTCCATGTAAAAACCTCTCTCCAGGGAACCGGGGGTCCCCGGTGCCTGAAAGGTTGGGGACCTCTGTAGAGTTTTCCCTGAATAAAATGCAGGGAGGAGATGTCTGTTCAACTAGGCCAGGGGTGTCCAACCTCGATCGCTATTTGTGGACTTCAGCTCCCAGAATTCCTCGGCCGGCTCTTTTTTTTCCCCCTCCCACGATGCTAAAGTCAAGGTATATTATCTTCACTGCATACCCACCGTCCGTTAAGAAAGTTACCCGATTAAAAAAAAAAGGCGAGAAAATAGGTCTAGCCGTATTTGTTTTTGTCCCGTCCGTGTTGAATTCTGTTTAACCCTTGCTGGCTGGAGAATTCTGGGAGTTGAAGTCCTGAAGTCTTAAAGCGGCTGAGGTTGGAGACCCGTGGGTTGTAGTAGAAGGGAACAATTTGGCTAGGAAATGAATATTCTGGACCGCGTGGAGGAGGAAGGCTGCTAAGGGAATCTCCTGAGGGAGTAGCGAGGAATTCTGCTCATGCTCTGGGTCGCTCTTGTGCAATATGCTTAGCGTTACTCTAAGCCAGACATGTCAAACACAAGGCCCGGGGGCCGGATCTGGCCCGCAAAGTGGTTTCATGCGGCCCCCGAAGCCATCCTGGAAACAGTGAGGGACCGGCCCCTGCTGCCTTGGCCCTGGCCCAGAGACCCTCCTTCTGCCAGAGACCCTCAGATCTGTCCCACTCCTGCCCAGGCCCCCATAGGCACCCTTGATGCGAACGATGTAGAGCTGGCCACGCCCACCCAGTAGGCCATACGCACTCTAGCCACACCCATGCAGTAGGCCACGCCCACCCTGGCCACACCCACCTGGCCCCCTGAGGGCAACCGCAGTGCTGATGCGACCCTCAATGAAATTGAGTTTGACACCCCTGCTCTAAGCCAACCAAGGTACAAAATGACTAAAAGTCTTTGGAAGAGGGTTAGCCAGCAGCCAGCTTGGCGACCCCTGAGTTAAAGATAAGTCTTCTGATCTGTTTCTGCCTTCTCTCACCTTCTCACTGGTGACCTTATTTCTGGATCCACCAATGGAATCCTGTCCATTTCCGCCCCCCCCCCAATCCATTACCCTCCAGGTGCATTGACCTCCCCAAATCCTGAGCTAACATCGTAAGGGATGCTGGGAATTGCAGTCCTGGTACTGTAGCAAGGACTGGAATGATCCTTCAAGTCAACTCAACGGTTGGCCAACTTCTTCTCCCATCCCGTCTTTCTGCCGTTCCCGGGGTTCTCTATTTATCCTTTCTGTCCTAACCTGCCCCATTGGGGGGGCTCACCCCCCCTTGCTAACGTCCATGCCCCCCCCCAGGTCTCAAGCGGCTAACCGGCTGCCAGGACGTGAGTGGCGCATTGACAGAGATGAAGGAGGAGAAACGGCGTATGGACATGGAACACAAGGTCTCCATCTTGCAGCTCTTCCGTTCCCGCATTTACAGTCAGCCCCTCTTGATCGCCGTGGTCCTACAGCTCTCCCAGCAGTTGTCGGGCATCAACGCGGTGAGTGGGGCTGCCGGAGGGAGGGAGGGAGGGAGGGCAAAAGTGGGGCAGGGCCAGGGGACCCCAAAGGACCAGGACGAACCTTCTCCGTTCCTTCGGTAGGTCTTCTATTACTCAACTGACATCTTGACCAAAGCCGGTTTGGAACAGCCCATCTACGCGACCATCGGAACGGGCGTGGTGAACACCATCTTCACCATCATTTCGGTAAGGGGTCCTGCCTCTCCTCGACCCTCGGGGTGGGGGTGGGGGGGTGGTCCCCCAAGAGCAGGAGTCCCCAAACCAGGTTACTTTAAGATGGGTGGACTTCAACTCCCAGAATTCCCCAGCCAGCGTGGCTGGTGGAGCAGAGCGAACGTGGTTAAGCTCCTTTTGTCACTTTTTGTTTTTTGGATAGGGTGACTTTCTTAATAGATGGTGGGTAGGAGGTGAACGTAATATAACTTGACTTCAGCAAAGTGGAGAAAAAAGAGACTACAGCTGGGGGATTCTGGGCGTTGAAGTCCACCAGTCGTAAACTCTGCTATCAATAATTTGCTCCAGAAATTGATATAAACATTGAAATAAAAGAATAACAGAGTTGGGAGGGACCACGGAGGTCTTCTAGTCCAACCCCCTGCTCAATTTGCGATAAGAATCGAAATTTGCTATCCATAACTTGCTATAGAAATCAAGCAGCTGTTAGGATCGCCCACCTACCCCACCCTGCTTCCTCTGGGGAGGACTCCTGGCGGCTTTTGCTCACCTGTTTCCTCTCTTCCAGGTGTTCCTGGTCGAGCGGGCGGGAAGACGGACGTTACACATGGTGGGCTTATTTGGGATGGGCATCTGTGCCCTGTTGATGATGACCTCGCTTCTCCTTTTGGTGAGTAGCTGGACCAAGGGTGCCCCTCTTGAGGGCTGGAATTCACTGCAAACAACATCTGGTGGCGGTGAGTTCCACCGTCGCTTAATCTGAACCAAGAGATATCTCATTTCCTTTTGCGAGACAGGAAAATGCATGTGTCCTCCCCACTCCAGCGGGTCACCGAAAGGGCCCTTTTCACCACAGGGAGGGGATCGCAATCGGTCCCCAAATTTCTGCCGCTAAGCAAGACAAGTCATTAAGCGAGTTTTGCCCTGTCGTGTGACCTTTCCCAACAAAATCCCTGCCATTGTTAAGCTAGTCATTAAGGGAATCTGGGTCTTCCCCACTGACTTTGCTTGTCAGACGGGATCACGTGATCCCTCTGGGACGCTGCGACCGTTGTAAATAGGAGTCGGTTGCCAAGCGGCCGAATTTGGATGACCTGACCGCAGGGACACTGCGACGGTTATTAAGTGTGAAAAACGGTCACGGGTCCCTTTTTTCCAGTGCCGTTGGTAAGTTCGGTCACTAAACAAAACGGTTGTAAATCGAGGACCGACTTGTTTGGGACTTTGCCATCCAGAAAAATCCGCTGAGAAAAAATCTGTCTCCTGCCCTTGACAGAAAAGTGTTGCCTGGATGGGTTACTTGAGCATGGTGGCTATTTTCGCCTTCGTGGCCTTCTTCGAGATTGGGCCGGGCCCCATCCCGTGGTTCATCGTGGCCGAGCTGTTCAGCCAGGGGCCCCGTCCGGCTGCCATGGCGGTGGCCGGCTTTGCCAACTGGACTAGCAACTTCATCGTCGGCATGAGTTTCCCCTCCATCCAGGTCAGCCTGAGGCCGCAGTAAGGCCATATTTTTAGTCCTTGCTTTCCGGTGTTGTTCGATGGTGCGTAAAGAAGCTTTTCGCCATCGGCTGATTATCTGAATGGCATAGCACCAAAGGAGAGAGGGAGGAGGAGGGAAGAGGAAAACAAAACTCTCGGAGATCAACCCTTCAGTTATAGAGGGCTGGACTAGAAGACCTCCAAGGTCCCTTCCAGCTCTATTCTATTCTATTCTATTCTATTCTATTCTGTTCTGTTCTGTTCTGTTCTGTTCTGTTCTGTATTTTATTATTCTATTCTATTCTATTCTATTCTATATTTTATTATTCTATTCTATTCTGTATTTTATTATTCCATTCTATTCCATTACTTATTTTATTATTCTATTCTATTCTATTCTGTATTTTATTATTCTATTCTATTCTATTCTATTCTATTCTATTCTATTCTATTCTATTCTATTCTATTTTTTATTATTCTATTCTATTCTGTATTTTATTATTCCATTCTATTCCATTACTTATTTTATTATTCTATTCCATTCTATTCTATTCTGTATTTTATTATTCTATTCTATTCTATTCTATTCTATTCTATTCTATTCTATTCTGTTCTGTTCTGTTCTGTTCTGTTCTGTATTTTATTATTCTATTCTATTCTATTCTATTCTATATTTTATTATTCTATTCTATTCTGTATTTTATTATTCCATTCTATTCCATTACTTATTTTATTATTCTATTCTATTCTATTCTGTATTTTATTATTCTATTCTATTCTATTCTATTCTATTCTATTCTATTCTATTCTATTCTATTCTATTCTATTCTATTCTATTCTATTTTTTATTATTCTATTCTATTCTGTATTTTATTATTCCATTCTATTCCATTACTTATTTTATTATTCTATTCCATTCTATTCTATTCTGTATTTTATTATTCTATTCTATTCTATTCTATTCTATTCTATTCTATTCTATTCTATTCTATTCTGTTCTATTCTATTCTGTATTTTATTATTCTATTCTATTCTATTCTATTCTATTCTATTCTATTCTATTCTATTCTATTCTATTCTATTCTATTCTATTCTATTCTATTCTATTCCAACCCTATGTTTTCTATGATTTTGGGCGGGAAGGTAGACTAGAAGACCTCCAAGGTGCCTTCTAGCCGTGTGTCTCTATGATCTTGGGCAGCGGGTTGGACCTGAAGACCTCCAAGGTCCCGTCCAGCCCTTTGTTTTCTATGATATTGGGCGTAGGGGTGGGGGTTGGACTAGAAGACCTCAAGGTCCCTTCCAACTCTGTCCTTCTGTTCCCCCTGGCAGGAGGCCATTGGCCCTTACGTCTTCCTCCTCTTCGCCATCCTGCTCTTCATCTTCTCCGCCTTCACCTACCTCAAGGTGCCTGAGACTCGGGGGCGCACCTTTGATGACATTGCCGCCACATTCCGACGTACCCCGTCGTTGCTGGACCGGGAGATCAAGCCTTACACGGAGCTGGATGAGCTGAGCCCGGACGGTCACGAATGAAGACGGGGTGGTGGGCGTGGGCGTGGCTGGGATGGGAGTTTGCGGAGAGGGAAAGGAGACCACAAGGCACGGAATCGGGGACGGTGGCAAAAAAAGAGCGGGTTTTGTTCAGCACTTTACAGCCTGGAGGCTTGGCCGGAAGATCTCAGGGTCTCGGCCAAACGGTTTCTTGGGTCCGGTTGCCTTTATTATTATTGTTATTATTATTTTCTAATTGTTCGTTTTTAAGAGAAAAGCAATCGATTGTTTTCATCGGACGGTCCGGGAGGGCAGGTGTCACGGTCACTGCTGTAAATAAGGCTTTGGGGTGGAAAGATGCCCTCTGGGTAGCCCCGTTTGGCCTAGATTGTTTCCCCCTCAGTTTCCTAGAGCACTTTCGGAAGCTTGAACCAGTCCCCCCCACCCCCCAAGGAAAGAAAGACACAGACTGGCTGCCAACGAACCCTCTTCCGAAGACTTTTCTTCCTTTTGTACCTGGCTGGCTTGGGATCGTGCTAAGCCCTGAGTGCCCCAGAGCATGGGCAGAGTTCCTTGCTGACCCTTCAGGAGGTTCCCACAGGCAGGCTTACTCTTTTCCCCGATCCAGAATATCCATTTTTCCCAGGAAACGTTTGACACCTTCTAGACCAGGGGTGTCCAAACGTGGCCCCTTTAAGACCTGTGGACTTCGACTCCCAGAATTCCTCAGCCGTTCCTTTTTTCATTTTAGTTTTTTAAACTTTGCTGAAGTCAAGATATATTACGCCAACTGCATTCCCACCATCTATTAAGAAAGTTACCCGATCAAAAAATAAAAGTAGTCCGGTCACATTTGTTTCTGTCCTATAAACACTGAGTTCTGGTAAAAGCTTGCCGGCTGGGGAATTCTGGGAGTTGAAGTCCACAATGCTTAAAGTGGCCAAGACTGGAAAAACCTCAGACTAGACATCAAACCCTGAATGTGTGATTAAGGCTGAGGCCAAACAAGAAGATGGCGACCGAAGAGGTGGGATGACCTGTAGACCTTCTCTGGTCCTCCACGGTGACCTTGTGACTCCTAAGCCCATCTCCAGAGAAAGGACTACAAGTTCCCTGCCAAGGCCTGCAAGATTTGGAGAGAGAGGGAGGCTGCTTTCTGTGGACCAGTGTTTCCAGCCTCAGCAACGTTAAGAAGGGTGGACTTCAACTCCCAGAATTTGTGGGCTTCCACTGACTCCCAGAATTCCCCAGCCAGCATTTTTGGCTTCAACTAACTCCCAGAATTCCCCGGCCAGCATTTGTGGGCTTCCACTAACTCCCAGAATTCCCTAGCCAGCATTTGTGGGCTTCCACTAACTCCCAGAATTCCCCGGCCAGCATTTGTGGGCTTCAACATATCCCAGAATTCCCCAAACAGCGTGCATGTTCTTCAGCGGCCACTGTTGAATTCTGGGAGTTGAAGTCCACCCGTCTTAAGAGTCGCTGAGGCTGAGAAGCACTGCAATATACAACTTTCCCTCGGTTGCTACCTTGGGTGGGTGGGGGATTCCCCCCCGCCCCGTTGACCCCTCTTTCCTGGACCTCCCTCTGAGTCGGGGGTCCGAGTGCGAGAGACAGAGCTGAATGGACCTCTTGCAATGAAAGCCTCACACCACATGACCCGTTCCTGGTGCCGGGTCATGATCAGGTGGCACAGTTAACACCCCCCCCTCCCCGCAGCCTTCTTCAGCCTCTCCTGGGTCCCCGTGATTATGAGACCACTGCCCCCCCCGCCCCAAAACCACTACAGATGTTTGCCCTGAGATTAAAAAAGGGGAGGAAAAAAACCTTATACTGGAGCTGAAAGTTGTTAGGATTAAAAAAAAGGAAAAAAAGGCTGCAAATTACAAAAAAAGGGTGGTTTTGCAAGGGACTTATTTTGCTGAGCACATTCACGTACCAATAAAGGAGAATATGTGTAGCTCAGGGATGAAATGAGGGGTGGTCCCTAGTGCTCTCTGAGCTGGGTGATTTTCTTGCAGACGTCTCGTGACCCAACTTGGTTACATCATCAGGGCTAGGAGGGTGGGGGGGTTGCACACCGGAAGGGGGGAGGAGGAGGAGGAGGAGGAGGAGGAGGAGGAGGAGGAGGAGGAGGAGAACTAATGGATCCTTGGTTCTCTCTGAGCTGGGTGGTTTTCTGGCAGACGTCTCGTGACCCAACTAGGGAACATCATCAGGGCTAGAAGGGAGAGTGGGGTTTGTTCAGGACTGAGCTGGTTTGAACCTGGTTTAATTCTGCCCGTCCACAGCTCAGGAACTCCCTTTTTTTTCAAAGACGGGAACATTAATTAATGGAATTAATTTTGGAGCAAAGATCTGTGGTTGTCTTACACTTTCTAAAATGGCCTTAGGTTTCGATTCCTTCTTTGATTCCTCCGTGCTTTTAAACCCCTGCAATTTTCAAGAACCTTTTTGCATCTATAAAGAGTGCCTAGAATTGGGTTATTTCTATTTTATTATTTTATTATATTATTTTATTTATTTTGTTTTATTTTATATATTTTATTTTATTTTATTTTGCTATGAAATCATGGAGTTTTAAAAACAGAAGCCAGACAGGCTGCATCGCACCAGAAAATTCGACCACCCAGTGCGGGCGGGGGAAGTCAAAAACGGAGAAATGAAAAAGATGCGAGACTCTACGCATTTTTTTTTTTTAAAAAAGGATCTTTTTCCTCCAACTTTGTATAATTGCAGAATGGAGTTTGTTCAGAGGGGGCTTTGTGTCGCGCGGAAAAAAAAATGTCTTAACCTAGCCGGTGGGTTTTTGCGTGCGCGTGTGTGTGCATGTTTAATTTTGTATTTCTAGGGGGGGGAAACGGTATTTGTATATAAAGAATAGATGGCTATACACTGTTTGAATGCTCGGCCATTTCCTAAAAAGGCGAGTCTCTTGAAGCCCACGGGAATGTTAAGATGCCACGCCAAATCTCGGTTAATCGCTTTAAGACAAACCAGGAGAAGGTTTTGCTCCCAAATGCGTCCTTGGTGGGTCCCTGCAGAGAGTTCTTCCTGAAGAACTTTGGAGCAATCCTGGACTTCCTTCGGCCGATATTTACACGGCTTCCTTTTCTGAGAAACTTCTGACCTCGTCTGAGAATGTGGCTTTTTATCCCAATGCCCCCCAGGGCTTGCATTTTCCCAGAGCAGGGAAGCGGGGGGGGGGGGGGGAAAGAGAAATATTTCTGGCATCTTTAGGCAAAGCAGCTGAATCAGCTCCCCAGCCAGCAGCATTTGATGGGCTGCAAAGACTTGGCCCATCTGACAGGGGTGTGTGTGTTTGTGTGTGTGTGTGTCGCACCCTGCTGTTTCTCCTCAGATTTCTCCCCCCCCCACCCCATGGGCTCTTAGAACATAGAATCTAAGGAAGAGACCTTGGAGGTTAATGAATAGAATAGAATAGAATAGAATAGAATAGAATAGAATAGAATAGAATAGAATAGAATAGAATAGAATAGAATAGAATAGAATAGAATAGAATTAGAAATAAGGAATAGAATAGAATAGAATAGAATAGAATAAGAATAAGAAAGGAATGGAATAAATATAGGAATGAAGAATGGAATAGAATAGAATAGAATAGAATAGAATAGAATAGAATAGAATAGAATAGAATAGAATAGAATAGAATAGAATAGAATAGAAAATAAGGAATAGAATAGAATAAGAATGGAATGGAATAAATATAGGAATGAAGAATGGAACAGAATAGAATAGAATATAGGAATGAAGAATAGAATAATAATAGAATAGAATGGAATAGAATGGAATGGAATGGAATAGAATAAATATAGGAATGAAGAATAGAATAATAGAATAGAATGGAATGGAATGGAATAGAATAGAATATAGGAATGAAGAATAGAATAGAATTCTCCCTGCCTGGAGAATAGGTGGACACCCCTCTCCCCTCTTCTTTGGGGCAGCCCCTCAAATAATGAAATGCTGCTATCATGTCCCCCCTTGTCTTCCTCTTCATTAAACTGGACACCCCCAATTCCAGCCACTGTTCCTTATAGGTTTTAGCCTCCAGTCCCCTGATCACCTTTGTTGCTCTTCTCTGCACTCTTTCAAGACCCTTAGCATCTTTTTGTATTGTGATGCAAGAACTGTGGGTAGGAACTACCTGACTTTTTTTTTTGGGGGGGGGAACAAAGAGTCCCACCCAGGTGCACGGCTTCTCCTGGGCAGACCTGAGCCAAGCACTAATAATAATAAAGTTGGAAGGGACCTTGGAGGTCATCTAGTCCAACCCCCTGCTCAGGCAGGAAACCCTATACCTCTCCCCTGTGTCAACATGGCATTTCCCGGGTGGGAAGAAGCTGCCACTCCTGGGCGCTGGAAAAGGAGCCAAATTAGGAAAAGCCAGCAAGGCTCAACCCTTGAGGCGGGACAAGGCTGCAGACACCCCCAACTTAACAGAATCCCTTCCTAACAGAGGTCGTCTAATCCAGCCCCGGACCACACCAGACAAATGGCTGCCCAGTCTCTTCTTCAACGCCTCCAGGGACGGAGCACCTGCAACTTCTGGTGGCAAGTCGTTCCGCTGACTAATTGTCCTGTAACTACTCAGCAGTCCTTTCCAAACAAGGGGCCAGTTTTGCCGGCCACATCTGTCTTTCCAGAAGGGATTACAAAGCCCTGGCATCCTCCTGTCAAGCATTGGCTGCAATTCCTTCAAGGCAAAAAGATTGCCCGGATTGTCGAGTTCCTTTCCTTAACACACAACTGGAACCCAGAAAGCCCAACTCGCAACCTTTGCGTGCTCCACCCGGCAAAAGTTTGCTTCCCTTCTGTGCAATTCTGGGCGGGGGGGGGGGCGGGTTGGACTAGATGACCTACAAGGTCCCTTCCAACTCTTTGTGTTATTCTAAATTCTAATTTTCAAGAAAGCACCCTGAGAAATCTCTGCCGGAAGTGGTTTGCCCTCCCAGGGCAGAGAGAAAGTGAGTGGCTTGAGATCTCCTGGCTGATTCTGCGGCTGAGGCAGCACTCGAACTCGGAGCCTCCCAAGTTTCTAGTCCGAAGCTTCCACCGCGAACGCCCCACGCCGTCTCCCGTGGCTTACGTTTTGCCAAACCAAGACCTGCCCTCCTCCGACCCCCCCCACCCCCCACGGCCGTCACCGGGAAGAATTTTTTGACAGCTTTTCAGAGAAAAGACAGCGACGGAAAAACCCTGCCTTCCAGTTTAAAAATACCTTTTAATTGTCGACAGAAAAACAGGGGACGTACGCAAGCTCTGTGCAAATTTTTTTTTTCCTTTTTACTGACGCCCAAACTGCACACAATGGTTCACACGGGGTGTTCTTCAAACAATGGGTGTGGGGGGGGGGGGGAAGGAAAAAAAATTAACTCAAGATTCAACAGCCAGTTTTTCTATTTTTTTTTCCTTTAAACTGGCAAAAAGCTGTGGGGAGGAGACAGACAAACCCCTCTGAAGTTTTGTGGGGTTGTTTTTTTTTAAAGCAAAGTTTCCTTTCTTTCTGGTCACGTATTTTTCCCCCCCCCCCTATCCCGTCAGGTTTATCCTTTTTTTTTTCTTTTCCCCTTTTTAACATTTTAGGGCTTCAACAGCAGCAAAGAGGGTTTATTGGTGAAGTCTGGGGTCTCTTCAAGTGCAGGATGAGGTAACTTGGGTTTGGAGGCACATTCTGGATACCTGCAAAAAAGGAAGGAAGGAAAGATAAATCAGACACGGATGGAGGATTGCAGGAAGCGGAGAAAAAACCCAGATTTCTCCTCCCCCCCCCAAAAAAACCAACAAATTGGTGCATTTGAGAGACGCCCAGCCAATGAAGCAGCATTTGGAGCATTAAAAAAAAAATCTGCTCTGTTTTTTTTAAAAAATTAACCCCCTTCCTTTGCATTCCTGAAGTCTGGTAGCTTTCAGACACACACACACACACACACGCATAGAAACCCTCCTCAATTTATCAAAAGAAAAGAGTAAAAACTTTAAAAGACAGGGTCTAAAAAAGTTAAATTCGGAGGGTCCCGACCGAGCGGGCATTTTATTGTTAGCGGCTGGCAAACCCCTCCGTCTCTTTTCACCCAGCCCGGTGCGACAAACAAACCGGAGTTGGAGGAAGCCACCACCCGACCCGACAAGCCGCAAACAATGACAACAGGAATAGTAAAAGTCGGAAGGGACCCAGGAGGTCATCCAGCCCAACCCCCGCCCTGCTCGGGCAGGAAACCCCTTATATCCCAGTCTCGAGACAAATTAAAAGCCCCTTACCAGATCACAGCTCTCGGCATCCCCTCGGCGTGTGCAGGCTCTTCACGCCAGTAAAGCTGGGGCAAGCTCTCCCCCAGGCTCGGGTGTTGAAATCTGCCAAGGCAAAGAAGCGGGTTCGGATCCCTGCCCAGCGGGGGAAATGGCACTGCTGGCCCAGATGTGGCTCAAGAGAGACCCCTGGTGGCCCGCTAAGGCATTGCAGGGCCCCTTTGCAGCCCATGCAGCCCCGGGGAGAAGCTGGAGATGGGGACCCTCTTTGGGAACGGGGTGTGTGTGTGTTTAACCAGGGGTTCAAGCCCCCGCCCCACCACCACCCCTTGCTTACATCCACAAGCTGTTGCTGGATTTCCAGCAGCGGCTGGGCACCCCCTTCCTGGGCGGGGGAAGCAGGCTTGCTGGCTTCGACCCCAGCGTCTTGAGTCATCACCGGGGTGCTGGCAGCTGGGGTGTCCCCCCCGGCAGCCGCGGAGCTGGGGGCCGGCTGCTCCTTAGCATTGGCATTGGCCTAGGGCGGAAGAGGACAAGGCTGGGATTTTGTAGGGAAGGGAAGCCCTGCGCACAGAATACGATTCAGTCAATCGAGCCTGCGCAGAACACGATCCGGTCAGTTGCTGGCACCCAGTTGTTTCCTCCCACCCCACCCCCATTTACACTATTGTTTTTTAATGACAGTTGCCGGTCCCAATTAGCATCGTTGTTAAGCAAGGACGACCTGAAGCATTCCCCAGAAGCAAAGAGAATTTAAATCGGATAAAGAGAAAAAGCAAAATCTGGGTTGGGAAGGCAGACTTTCAAAAAGGTTTTCCACCCATCCTGCCTGCCTGGGGCACCCAGCGATTCTCTGGAAGGGAAATCAGGGATCCCTCTTAGGAGAACCCCCCCCACACACACACACAAAATTGTGGAGTCCAGAGCCGTTCTGGAAAAAAATAAAAGAGAACAGCAAAGACGGGCGCTTTAGCTCGACCTTGCGGTCCTCACTCGAACTCAGAACAAGGGCTCAAAATCAAAAGTCGGCCGGGCTCGGGTCCTCCGGCACCCCACCCATCACACACACACCTCTCCCCAATTTCCCTGCCCCTCACCTCCGTGGCCGTCTGGCGAGCCCCAGATGGCTGCTGGCGTCGACGCTGGAAGTAAGGCCGGTTACGTTGCCGTTGAGGCTCGGGACGGATCCCGTCCGCTGGGGCCTGGGCGGCTTTTGTCTCGCCGTCTCCCCCCTCGGTGGTGGGCTGCTGCGGAGGGCGGGGGCGAAAAGGTCTGGGCAGGACACAGAGGGGTTTGGGGGGTGAGTTAACTCGCAGCCTTCTTCCCCCTAGAGCAGAAGCAGCTTTCTGCATAGGAAATTCCCTCCAGGAATTGCCCATCGCAATTTGACAGTCTAGTTAAATTGGAATGGAATGGAATAATAAAATACGGAACGGAACAGAACAGGACAGGACAGGACAGAATAATAAAATATAGAATAGGAATAGGAATAGGAATAGGAATAGGAATAGGAATAGGAATAGGAATAGGAATAGGAATAGGAATAGAATAGAATAGAATAGAATAGAATAGAATAGAATAGAATAGAATAGAATAGAATAGAATAGAATAGAATAGAATAGAATAGAATAATAGAATAGAACAGAATAAATAAAATAAAATACAGAATAGAATAGAGCAGAATAGAATAAAATATAGAATAGAATAGAATAGAAATAAAATATAGAATAGAAATAAAATACAGAATAGAATAGAATAGAATAATAAAATATGGAATAGAATAGAATAGGAATTCTTTATTCTTTACTATCTCTAGTGCAGAAGCTCTCAAGTGTACATACAAGCAGTGATAAATCATAATCGTAATTATAAAATACCATCATAGGACACTAAATATAACCTTAAATAAAGACATGATAGCTGGAGATAAATAAGAAAGCACTGCGGTTTTCAAAAAATTGGAGTGACAGGCATAAGCTAAACGTTTAGTAGTGTCTCTCAACTTGGGCAACTTGAAGACAGGTGGACTTTGACTCCCAGAATTCCCTAGCCATCAAGAGTTTACCAAAATTCAGCATGGCTAGGACGAGAGCAAGTGGGATTACTTTTATCCCATGCTTTTATAGGGTAACTTTCTTAATAGATGGCGGGAATGCGGTAGATGTAATAATATACCTTCACTTCAGCAAAGTGAAAAAAACAACAATCAAAAACTGTGACAAGCTGCCATTAAAGGTTAAAGGTAAGCTAAATGGCATGACAATTAAAAGATGAAGTGATAATGCTGGATGGGGAATTCTGGGAGTTGAAGTCCGCCCGTCTTCCCGTTGCCCAGGTTGAGAAACACTGATTTAGCCAATTGCTTACTTAGGACAGAGTTATTCTGCTGAAAGTTGCTTGCTAACAAGGAGAGAGAAACCTTCCAGATTCCATTTGTGCCCATTGTTTGATTGGCACCGCCCAACCTTGGTCAGGATTTCCCAGGACTGGGGATCCTGGCTTGTCCCATCGACCCGCCTGGCCGGCAAACTAGGTCACTTCCTCCCCCCGAACAACCTTCCCCGGGGAGTCTCCTGACTCTATTTGCCCACAATTCTGCCCTCTGCCCCCAAACCCGTGGGGACAAACGGGCTCTCCTCAACTGTGCCAAGACAGCCCAGTCTTAACCGGGGGAAGGCAAGCTTGGATCCTGGTAAGCTTCCCCGGGGGGCAGGGTGGGGGGGTGGAGAAAGAATTGCCTGCGGTATCTGGGGCGGAATCGAGGTGCCGCGGATCTCTCGCCCGCCTGGATCTGCTGAGACTGGTCTCCTTCAGGCTGGGTGGCATCTTTGGGGTCTGTGCCGTCAGAGCCCTGGGAAGAAGGAAGAGCGGGATCAGAAGAAGAGAAGGAAGAGAGCTGGGAGGGAGCCGGGAGGTCATCTAGTCCAACCCCTTGCTCAGGCGGGAGACCCTAGAGCAGGAGTAGGCAACCTCGGCTCTTTTATGACTCGTGGACTTCAACTCCCAGAATTCCTGAGCCAGCCATGCTGAGGGGAAAGGGAGAGGTTTCCAAGCTGAGCCAGGCTGGCTCAGGAATTCTGGGAGTTGAAGTCCAGGAGTCATAAAAGAGCCGAGGTTGCCTACCCCTGGCCTAGGCCACTCCACACAGCATAACAACAGAAGAAGAGAGCTGGAAGGGACCTTGGAGGTCCTCTAGTCCAGCCCCCTGCTCAAGCAGGAGACCCTACGCCGTTTCAGACAAATACATAAAGTACTCAGAATAGGGCTAAAAGGGACCTTGGAGGTCTTCTAGTCCAACCCCTGCTCAACCCTGTACCATTCCAGATGGGGTCCGGCTCTGAGAGGTGTCCAGCCTCTGGCACAATTCTGGGAGGGCTGGGAAGTGGGAGGGGGAAAATCTCATCAATGCGCCCCTCCCCGCAAAAAAAATAAAAATCCGGAAGACACATCAGGAAAGCAGGAAGAGAAACAACGGAGCTGTGAAACGGCAACGGGGACAGGAGGGTCCCGACGGGTTTCTTCCGTCGACAGGGCCAGAAACCAGCAAAGACCCTTCCCCACCCAGACCCCTCCCCCCCACACTGCACCCCAAAACCAGGGGACACCCACCCGTCACCCTGAAAACCAAAGACGCGGGCTGTGGAAGAGAGTCTTTGCCACGTAGACTCTCAGCCTTTGCTTTTCCCGGGGCTGCCTGCAAAAGCCCCTTCCCCTTTTTGGCTGTGTGTGTGTGGGGGGAGTGGAGAGTCCTCCTTTGAGGGGGTGCCACAACCTCAGACAATTCCAGCCAGGTTAATTCTAAGCAGAGCAGGACTGGGGTGGTGGTGGGGGATTACTTGGCACAAGAAGCCAAAAAGACGAAAGGGGGGGGGTTCTCTTCTTTTGACCCCTGGGACTGGCTCTGTGGGGGCCCCCCCAGACTCACTTCCACCATCTGGGCCTGCTGGCCCTGAGCCCGGGGCCCCCTCACAAATCTCCGGCGGAAGAAAAAAGGCGGGGGGCGCCTCCTGCGTGGGCGCTGCTGTACCCCCTCATCTGCTCTCTCCCCCTCGCTGACCGTCTCGGCGGCCCCCTCGGGCCGGGCAGCATCTGGGGGCAGCTGGGTCTGCCGGGGACGGGGGATAAACCGGCGGAAGCGACGGCGGTTGGGAGCATAGCGGCTGCCTTTCACGGGGACCCCGCCGGGCCCGGTGACATTGGCTGCTTCGGCCCCCTGTGGAAGATTTTAAAAAAAAGAAAAAAGGAGAGGGTCAGTGGGGAGACCACCACCACCACCCCCCATCAACTCAGCTCTGGAGGGACCCCCGGTGAAGTCACCACCCTGCTGGCTGTACCTTCTCGCCTTCCACCACATCAAACTCCACCGTCTCCCCGTCGCCAACACTTCGCAGGAATTTACGAGGATTGTTTCTCTTGATCGCCGTCTGGGGTGTGTGTAAAAAAACGGGGGGGGGGGGAAGCAGTGTGACCTTTGGTGTTGCGGGCACCCGAGTGTCCAGCCTTGGCAACTTGAAAACTTGTGGGCTTCAACCATCCCAGAATTCCCCAGTCAGCAGTTTGGAAAGGGCAGTTTTCTTAAGCAGACAAGGGGACCCCGGTAGACAGAACAGACTTGGACTTCAGCAATGTGCAAAAATAAATAAATCAAATAACCCAGCACAAGGTCAATTAATCAAAGATTTAAAGGGAGGTTAGAGGACATGACAAGTCAATGCCAAACTGCTGGATTCTGGGAGTTGAAGTCCAGAGCTCTTAAAAGTAGCCAAGGATGGACCTCCCTGATTGACACGGCGCTAGGTTCCCAAGCCCGCAGGTGTGCACAGGTCTAGCAAAAAGCCAAAAACTTGGCAGCCCTTCTATTTTATCTAACCAGTTAAATAAACCAAGTGATTGTGGGCAAGGTTACAGTTCTAAAAACTGTAATGGCAAATTACCATTACAAAAGCCAATTAAATAAACCAAGGGGATCCCGGGCAGGTTAACAAAGCTAAGACTGTAAAACAATTAAGGCAAATTATCGTTACAAATAAGATAATTTAGGATCGGGCTAAAAAAAAGAAAGAAAAGAATAAAATATCGTTAAAGCACCCGGAAAAATAAATGCAAGATAATTAAACTGACTAAGAGTAAAGCTGAAGAAGGAGCAGCAGACTTGGGGTACACAGAGTTGTTTTTAAAAGTTGTGAAAAGGCCAGTGGGACTGGGACGTTACCCCTGGTTGTGGGCTTGGACAATCAAGATGACAAGTAAGTTAGCCAACGGCACAAAGAATGGGAGACCGCCCTTTTCCAAGCCTTTTATTGATTGATTGATATATATATATTTTGCAAGGCTGGCAATTAGGAATTGGCAAGCCGGCGAAGGACAGACGTGCAATTAAACGAGGAAGTTCGTTACTATCCGAGGGGGGGAGATAAGGCTATCGGCGTCTCCCAGGGTGGAGAGCTAAATAATTGCACCGAATTGGTGCTGCCAGCTAGCTGAAAGGAGAGAGGAATGATTGGCTTTGCAGGAATTATTCAGAGATCCCCTGAAATTCTCATAAATCCATACTGCCCCCTCCGATCCTGAAATTCTCATAAATCCATACTGCCCCCTCCGATTCTAGCTTTGCAAGCTTTAGCTGGGTTTTTTCACCGAAAAAGAGGAGCCGAAAAGCAAAACCAAGTTGACGGATGAGTTTATCCTTCAATGGGCTGGGCATTATTTTGCCTCTGTGTTGGTAACTTGGGCAACTTTCAGATCTGTGGACTTCAACTCCCAGAATTCCCTAGCCAGCACAGCTGGCTAGGGAATTCTGGGAGTAAAAGTCCACCAGTCTTAAAAGTGGCCAAGGTTGGACACCCCTGAATCTTCCTTGCTTTGACCATGGTGAAGGCTTAAGGGAGCAACGACGGGGGGGGGGGAAAAGAAATTAAAAAGGAAATTACATCACACGATGCTCAGTTCTTACCTGGTGCACAAACACATCCTCTTTGGTATCATTTCTGCAAAGAGAGAGAGAGAGAGAGAGAGAGAGGGAGGGAGGGAGAGAGAGAGAAAGAGAAAGAGAGAGAAAATATAAACCTTGAAATCCTTAATCTCTCGTGCTTAGCTTTGTTTGCACTGAATCGGGACTAAAATTAGGAGGGAAATTGGGAGCTTTAAGGAGATCTACCAGCCCCGTCTCCAAATTCTAGCCCATTTGGAAAACTCAGGAACCTGGTCTAGCATGAAACCAGCATCCAAGAGATGTCAGCTTGACCAAAGCTTATGCCAACTAATTAAAGGAATGAAGGTCGCCGATAACCCTGGTTTATCTCTCTTCAAAGGGGACGGCGTCCAATTAGCCTTTGTCCTCAAATTGATTATATATATATATATATATTGCAACTGGATGCCTCTTTTGCACAGAGAGGCCCAGCGTGAAAGTTTTAAATCTTCGAGCCACGGGAGGGGGAAAGTCCCTCGATTTCCAGTGGATTTCTACCAGGAAGGAGTCCCAGGCACACCCAAATAAAAAAAGCAAGCCAAAGATACACAGAACATTTGTAGCTCAGGATTGGACTGAGGAGGAGGGGGGGCGATGTCCTCGGCGCTCTCTGAGCTGGGTGGTTTCCTTGCAGACGTTTCATGACCCAGCTAGGGAACGTCATCAGTGCTAGAAAGGACTGTATATAAACAGAGAGCATGTGCTCTTCCCTTCTAGCACTGGTGAGGTTGCCTAGTTGGGTTATGAAATGTCTGCAAGAAAGCCACCCAGCTCAGAGAGCACAAACGACCCCTCAGTCCTCCACGCTCTCCCCCCCCACTTTCTGGCCCTGATGATGTTACCTAAAGGTAAAGGTTCCCCCGCACACGCGTGCTAGTCGTTTCCGACTCTAGGGGCCGGCGCTCGTCTCCGTTTCAAAGCCGAAGAGCCAGCGCTTGTCCGAGGACGTCTCCGTGGTCATGTGGCCGGCATGACTAGACGCCAAAGGCGCACGGAACGCTGTTACCTTCCCACCGGAGTGGTCCCTATTTTCCTACTTGCATTTTTACGTGCTTTCGAACTGCTAGGTTGGCAGAAGCTGGGACGAGTAACAGGCGCTCACTCTGCTACGCGGCACTCGGGATTCGACCCGCCAAACTGCCGACCTTCCGATTGACAAGCTCAGCGTCCTAACCCACTGAGCCACCGCGTCCCCTAATGTTACCTATTTGGGTGCTAAAATGTCTGCAAGAAAACCACCAAGTTCAGAGCACCAGGGACCCCACAGTCCTCTTCCTCCTCCTCCTCCTCCTCTTCCTCTCTTCTCTCCTTCCTCCATTCTGCAAACCCCACCCCCTTTTAGCACTGATGATGTTCCCTAGCTGGGCCCTAAAATGTCTGCAAGAAAACCAGCCAGCTCAGAGAGCAGCAAGGACCCCTCAGTTCTTCTCCTCCTCCTCCTCCTCCCCTTCGCCTTCCTCTTCCTCCTCCTCCTCCCCCCTCCCTTCTAGCACTGATGTTGTTCCCTAGTTGGGTCATGAAACGTCTGCAAGGAAACCACCCAGCTCAGAGAGCGCCGAGGACGGCAGGGAACGAGAACTCTTCTTTGGGACTTTGCTGGAAGCCTCGTCCCATCAGCCTCGTCCCAAAAGCCTGGCACACGGGCCTGGGGCGCTTCACCCTTTCCCTAAAGCATGCAGCACAGCCCGAGGGGGCATCTCGGTACAAGGACAGACCCCAAAGATAAGGCCTGCCAGCTATTCCAACTTGGCTGGGCTAGCTGTTTGCTTAGCTTAGGCCACCCCGGTAAACATTTCTCTCTCTGGCAGGGCAGCCCAGCAAGCCAGCCCAGCTTTCGGAAACCACACAAACAGGGGAGGGGAAATAAGTCATCTGACCAGCTGCCAGCTTTGCCAGGTAAACTTTGGTCTCCTGACTCACTTGCTTTTTCTCCGAGGAGGAGGAGAAGGAAGTTGGCACGAACTAGTAGCTCCAGGCTTCTCCAGTCAAGCCGCTTTGGGCAGTTAATTTAGGCTTGACCACGCAGGGACCACAGGAGGGGTAGAAATGCTAATATCCCAGTGGGATGCACCCCCATCTTGGATTATCTCTCTCTCTCTCTCTCACACACACACACATACACACACACCCTCCCCCAATAAAGCAAGTTTGTTGCAAAGCACAGCCACAATGGAAGGAATCTCCTGGCTGGGTTCTTAACTGGACCACCCAAAGTTAACCGCTAAACCCGGCCAACAGTTAATTGGCTTAATTAACAATGATTAAACCGAGTTCTGTTTTGTGGGGTTGGTTTTTTCCCCCTCACCTTCCCCTCCCCACTGCGAGACCAGCAAAGGTTCTTGGTGGATTTAAACCCAGCTGATAATACGTACATCCAGATTGGGGGGGGGGTCTTCAAACTTGGCCACTTTTAAGACTTGTGGACTTCAACTCCCAGAACTGACGAGTCTTAAAAGTGGCCAAGTTTGAAGAGCCCCTGACCCAGGGCCTTTGTAAAATAAAAATAAAAAAAATAAAATATTAAAATTAAAATTAAAATTAAAATTAAAATTAAAATAATAAAAAAATAAAATAAAATAAAATAAAATAATATAAAATAAAATAAATAAAATAAATAAAAAAATAAAATAAAATAAAATAAATAAAATAAAATAAAATAAAATAATAAAATAAAAATAATAAAAATAAAAATAAAATAAAATAAAATAAAATAAAAATAAAACACTCCCAGTTAAAAGGTTTTTTTTTTTACACCTTTCAGGGAAAGCTCACCTGTTTATAAATCCATAGCCATTGCGGACGTTGAACCATTTCACCGTGCCCTGTACCTGGGTCGCTGGAAGCCGGGGGTGGGGGGGGGGGATCGGGAAAAAAGAAAGACTGGTGACACTGGCCAAAGGACCTTTCTGTGCCCCCCCACCCCCAAAGGAAGAGCTGCCGTTTTCGGAGCCGGCCATCTTCCTCTCCCCCCCCCCCGCGCAAGGCCAGCTGGAACCCATCATCCTGGTCAAGGACGCCAGGCGAGCTCCGGGCTGGCTGTTGATATCCCGGCCTCTTTGTAGGTGGGGGAGTCTTAGCAGCCTCCCAGACACGCGGGACCACCTGCCGCCCACGCATTGCGGACCCCACGCTGGGGAATTAGAGCGCGGGGGGGGGGCTTGGGGGACTTTTAAGCCTTTCTCCGAAAAGCAAGCGCATCGGTGCAAGTCGGAGCAAGACTCTTTCCTCCCGAAGCGCAGCGCAGGTTGCAGTTTCCAGCGGGGCTGGGGTCCGTCTGGCCCAAGCGGGACCCCCTTCCCCGCCTCCCTCCCCCCCTCTATAGGCAGAACCCCCCCCCGACTCTTCCTCCCCGCCAGCAAAGCTGGACCGCCGTCCCCGCGGGGTGGGCAGGAAGCGACGCCTCCCCTTCGCCAGTCCGGGAAAAACACCCGCCGCGGCATACTCCGCCACCCATCGTGCCCAGCCGCGCCGTCCCGAAGATAGAGGCGTGCTCTGACTGCCCTAAAGCCCACCTTCCGCGTGGCTGGAAATGGGAACTGGAGTCCTATAACGCCCCCACCCGACCCCCCGTTGGGAAAAGCGCCCTGAATAAACCCATCGCGGCCAGCCAGCCGGCCGCCAGAAAGCCCACCTCCCGCGACTCCGGATGATGGGACCTATAGTCATGCGCCGCCCCCACCTCCACCTCCCACCCGCCAGTCCGGACAAGCGCCGGATAAAACCCATGATGCCCAGCCGGCCGCCAGAAAGCTCACCTCCCGCGACTCGGGATGATGGGACCTATAGTCCTGCGCCGCCCCCACCTCCACCTCCCACCCGCCAGTCCGGACAAGCGCCGGATAAAACCCATCATGCCCAGCCAGCCGCCAGAAAGCTCACCTCCCGCGACTCGGGATGATGGGACCTATAGTCCTGCGCCGCTCCCACCTCCACCTCCCACCCGCCAGTCCGGAGAAGCGCCGGATAAAACCCATCATGCCCAGCCGGCCGCCAGAAAGCTCACCTCCCGCGACTCGGGATGATGGGACCTATAGTCCTGCGCCGCCCCCACCTCCACCTCCCACCCGGCCAGTCCGGACAAAACCCATCATGCCCAGCCGGCCTCCCGAAAGCTCACCTCCCGCGAGTCCGAGTGATGGGACCTATCGTCCGGCGCCACCCCTCCCCATTCCGGACAAGCGCCGGGAAGAAAAACCCATCCCGCCCAGCCGCAGCAAGCTCCGGATGATGGGACCTGTAGTCCCGCCCCTCCCAGCGGCCGCCCACGCGAGGCCCGCGCCGGCAACGGCTCCTCCCGCGGCCCCGCCCCCTCACCTAGGACGCGCTTGGCCGCCTGGCTCCGAGGCGCGACGCCCCCGGTGGGCGCCGCCGGTTTGGCCACGCCGGCCGCGGGTTCCCCCGCCGGAATCTCCCCGGTGCCGCTGCCGGGAACGGCGGCTCCTCCTCCGCCTCCGCCGCTCTCCGCCTCGCTCAGCATCCCCGCGCCGCTGCTGCCTCCGCCCGTTGGTGCCGCCGCCGCCGCCGCCGCTGCCGCTCCGGCCGCCGAACCCGCGCCTCGTGCCCGGGGACACACCCTCGCTCCTCGCGGCGCCCACGCCCAATCAGCAACGGCCGCTCCCGCCGGCCCCTCGCCCACGCGCGCCCCCGCCAATCGCCTGCCGCCGCCGCCCACTACCCGCCGCCGCCCGGCCTTTTATGCCCCGCCCGGACACGCCCCCCGCGCGCCCCCATTGGCCGCCCGCGCAGAACAGGTGTGGCGCTGGGCCACGTGGGGGCCGGGCCCGGCTCGGCTGCAGGTGCGGCTGCCCGGCGGAGCAGAGCCCGGGAAGGGGTCGCTCCGAGCTTTGGCGGGGAAGGGGGGGGGGTCTCTCCTGGCAGACGTTGCGGGGCCCGACTAGGGAACCTCATGGGGGACCCAGAAGGGGGTTGGGTTTGCAGGAGGGGGAGCAGGACTGTGGGGTCCTGGGCGCTCTGTGAACTTTATTTTATTTTTATTTTAATTCCATTTATATCCCGCCCTTCTCCGAAGACTCAGGGCGGCTTACAAACTTTGAGGGAGGGGGGGGGTCTTCAGACAGACGTTGCGGGGCCCGACTAGGGAACCTCATGGGGGACCAGAAGGGGGTTGGGTTTGCAGGAGGGGGAGGAGGACTGTGGGGTCCTGGGTGCTCTGTGAACTTTATTTATTTATTTATTTATTTATATTTTTATTCCATTTATATCCCGCCCTTCTCCGAAGACTCAGGGCGGCTTACAAACTTTGAGGGAGGGGGGGGGGGGTCTTCAGACAGACGTTGCGGGGCCCGACTAGGGAACCTCATGGGGACTCAGAAGGGGATTGGGTTTGCAGGAGGGGGAGGAGGACTGTGGGGTCCTGGGTGCTCTGTGAACTTTATTTATTTTATTTTTATTTTAATTCCATTTATATCCCGCCCTTCTCCGAAGACTCAGGGCGCCTTACAAACTTTGAGGGAGGGGGGGTGTCTTCAGACAGACGTTGCGGGGCCCGACTAGGGAACCTCATGGGGGACCAGAAGGGGGTTGGGTTTGCAGGAGGGGGAGGAGGACTGTGGGGTCCTGGGTGCTCTGTGAGATTTGAGGGAGGGGGGGGTGTCTTCTGGCAGACGTTGCGGGGCCCGACTAGGGAACCTCATGGGGGACCCAGAAGGGGGTTGGGTTTGCAGGAGGGGGAGGAGGACTGTGGGGTCCTGGGTGCTCTGTGAGCTTGGGGGTCGGGGGTCTTCAGGCAGAGGCTTCAGCACCTGACTAGGGAACGTCCTGAATGGTGGAAGGGAGGGGGGGCGCTTGCAGGAAGAAGAGGAGGAGGATTGTGGGGTCCTGGGTGCTCTGTGAGCTTTGAGGGGGGGGGGGTCTTCTGGCAGACGTTTCAGGACCCAACTAGGCAACATCATCAGTGCTAGAAGGTAGGTTTGGGGGGAGGAGGAGGAGGAGGAGGAGGAGGAGGAGGAAGACTTGGGGGTCCCTGGTGTCCTCTGAACGTGGTGGTCTCCTTGCAGACGTTCCATGACCCAGCTGAGCACCCCCACCAGCACCCCCACCCCAGAGCTTTCCCCGCAGGTGGAGACTCCGCGACCATCAGCGCCCAAAAGCCTGCAAGAAAGCAGCCAAACACCCCCCCAGCCCAGAAATCCACAGCTACAAAAACTCGCGTGCATTTCCTCCAGTTTGCCTTTGCATCGGTTTACGTGCATTGGCATGGCCGCACCTCCCCTAGCCCCCCCCCCCCCGTGGGCGGAGCTGGGCTCGATCGGATGGCCTCGCCGTGCATCTTTCCCCCCCACCCACCCCCCAAAAAGTTGGGGGCCATGGTCTGGGGTGGTGGCCTGTGAAGGGGCCGGGGCAAGAGCGGGCTGGGACTGGAGGGGGGCCTTACTTCCGAGTAGAGACCCCCGGTTGCAGCGGGGCGGTGCCTGCGGGTCCCGTGAAGCGCTTCGAACGCGCTGCTTTCACACGACACGCTTGCGGGCCGGGGCACCGATGGCGATCCGGGGCTGGGCTTCGCCGCCTCTCACCGCGCAGACCAGCCTTGCACGGATCCGTCCCGTTTCGGGACTTGGGATCGTAAGGATTGCGCGCGCGCACCCCACCCCGAAAATCGGGCTTGATTCGTGGACCAGTGGAAGCGCCTCGCGTGGAACTCCCCAATGCTCCAAAACTGGGAGCCTTTAAGAAGAGACTGTTGTTGTGTTGTTGTGTTGTTGTTGTTGTTGTTGTTGTTGATCTTCTTCTTCTTCTTCTTCTTCTTATTATTATTATTATTATTATCATTATTATCATTATTATTATCATTATTATCATTATTATCATTATTATTATCATCATTATCATCATTATCATTATCATTATCATTATCATTATCATTATCATTATCATTATCCCTGATGTGAAATTTTCTTTTTCTCAACTTTTGCACTTTCGGGCTGAATGAGACTCAGCCAAAAATGGATGTTGCTAAACGAGACAGTTGCCAAGAGAGTTTGGCCCCACTTTATGACCTGCCTTGCCACCGTTGCTAAGCGAGTCACTGCAGTTGTTAAGTTAGGAACATTGATTTGTGCTTAGATTGTAAGCCGCCCTGAGTGTTCGGAGAAGGGCGGGATATAAATGGGATTAATAAAATAAACAAATAAAATAAACACGGTCGTTAAGCGGATCCGGCTTCCCCTTGCATGTTGGGAGGTTGCAAAAGGGGGAAATCACGTGAGTCGGTTGCCAAATGTCTGAGCGTTTGACCAGGGGAGCAGAGGGACACCGCGACGGTAGTAAGGGTGAAAAATGGCCGTTGGTCACTCGTTTTGGAGCTGTCAAACAGTCACTAAATGAGGTGTTGTTAAGTCGAGGACTAGCTGGGGTGGAAAATAAACTTCAACCATCTCTGAGTGAGATGCCTGCCTTAATTCTTAATTCTTTCTCAGGCATGTAGCTGACTGCGCAACAGGAATGTCCAAGCTTGGAAGACTGGTGGACTTCAGCTCCCAGAATGCTGGCTGGGGAATTCTGGGAGTTGCAGTCCACCAGTCTTCCTCTTTCCAACGGCTGCCATAAACCAAGATTTTTGCATTTATCAAGTGACCGTAACCCCCCCTTCCTCCTAAACGCAATCTGATTTTTCTCCCCGGTTGAGCCAATATAAATTAAGGCTAATTTAACAGGATTAGGAGGAAAGAATTAAAGGGGTGGGGGAGAAAAATGAAGATTTAAAATGCATTCTTTTTATTATTCTTATTTTATTTTCTTCCTCCCCCACCGTGTATCGTAATCTCCTTTGGGGCTATTTTGGCCAGGTAAAAGTCCAGCAAGCTTGTTTGTCTGGATAACCATTAACCCAAGAGGGTGTGGTGTTCCCTGAGCAAGGGAAAAAATAAATAAATAGAAAAGCAGCCTTGGGGTGCCTGGCTGGTCAGTTGAGGACGTTATTATTATTAAGTAGATGATTTAATATGGTGGGAAATAGAACAAGATTACATTCAAATAGATAAAAGGCATATTTTGGATACTATAGTTTGTTATGAAGTGAGATAAGGGAAATCTTCGTTACCCAAAATCTGAAAATGATGGATATCAAAGGTTAAATTGGAATATTGACCAGAAACTAAAAATTATGTAAAATTAATAACAGGGTATATGGATCCTTTACGAAGACTGAATGTAATTATATGCTTAAGCTAAAAATTTATTGGATCAATGTAATAATGATGTTTTTACTGAGTTGATATAATTAGACATGTACTAGCAGGGGGTTGGACTAGATGACCTCCAAGATGCCTTCCAACATCATCATCATCATCATCATCATCATTATTATTATTATTATTATTATTATTATTATTATTATTATTATTATTATTATTATTATTATTCATCTGATGGTGTAACCTGAGATTTGCACATAAAAATTTTGTTACTGAACTATTGACTAACCCAGTCACCACGTTGCTTTTTAAACGCTCAAATGTAAAATTGGAAAATTAATAAAAAAATTAATAAAATATTATAGTGTGTGTGTGTGTGTAAAAAAAAAGTTGCTGATGTTGTGCGTTCCATTCGCACATTCAACGTGGGAATGGAGGTGCAGCTTTGCAACCCTTAACCTGGGCGTTAAGCTCCCTTTGAGTTACCGAATGGGACTTACTTCTGTGTAGAGGTCGCCCTCAACTTACGACTGCAATTGGCCCCCAGATTTCTGTCGCTAAGGGAGACACTTGTTAAGGGAGCGTCGCCCTGTTTTACAACCTTCCTTGCCAGAGTTGCTAAGGGAATCGCTGCCATTCTTGAGCCACGCGGTTGTTAAGGGAATCTTTGCAGTTATTAAGTGGCTAACACGGTCGTTAAATGAGTCTGCCTTCTTCCCCACTGGCATTGCTCATCAGAAGGGCGCAAAAGGGGATCAGGTGACCCCTAGGAATGCTGCAACTGTTCCTTCCTCCTCTCCACAACCCCCACTCCTTTCTAGCCCTGATGTTGTTACCTAGCTGGGTCATGAAATGTCTGCAAGAAAAATGCCAAGCTCAGAGAGCACCAAGGACCCCACAGTCCTCCTTCCTTCCTTCCTTCCTTCCTTCCTTCCTTCCTTCCTTCCTTCCTTCCTTTCTTCCCTCCTTCCCTCCTTCCTTCCTTCCTTCCTTCCTTCCTTTCTTCCCTCCTTCCCTCCTTCCTTCCTTCCTTCCTTCCTTCCTTCCTTCCTTCCTTCCTTTCTTCCCTCCTTCCCTCCTTCCTTCCTTCCTTCCTTTCTTCCCTCCTTCCATCCTTCCTTCCTTCCTTCCTTCCTTCCTTCCTTCCTTCCTTCCTTCCTTCCTTCCTTCCTTCACTGATGATGTTCCCTAGTTGGGTCAAGAAACGTCTGCAAGTAAAACACCGGCTCAGAGAGCACCAAGGACCCCATGGTCCTTTCTTCCCTCCTTCCCTCCTTCCTTCCTCCCTCCCTCCCTCCCTTCCTTCCTTCCTTCCTTTCTTCCCTCCTTCCCTCCTTCCCTCCTTCCTTCCTCCCTTCCTTCCTTCCTTCCTTCCTTCCCTCCTTCCCTCCCTCCCTCCCTTCCTTCCTTTCTTCCTTCCTTCCTTCCTTCCTTCCTTCCTTCCTTCCTTCCTTCCTTCCTTCCTCCCTTCCTCCCTCCCTCCCTTCCTTCCTTCCTTCCTTCCTTCCTTCCTTCCTTCCTTCCTTCCCTCCTTCCCTCCCTCCCTCCTTTCCTTCCTTCCTTCCTTCCTTCCTTCCTTCCTCCCTTCCTCCCTCCCTCCCTCCCTCCCTCCTTTCCTTCCTTCCTTCCTCCTCCTTTTTCCTCTCCACAACCCCCCACTCCTTTCTGGTCCTGATGTTGTTACCTAATTGGGTCATGAAATGTCTGCAAGAAAAATGCCAAGTTCAGAGAGCACCAAGGACCGGTCAGTTTATTTATTTATTTATTTATTTATTTTGGGGACTTATATGCCGCCCTATCTCCCGAAGGACTCAGGGCGGCTAACAACAATAAAACACAATAATACAAATGTTAAAAAACGATTAAACTAACAAGCCCCAATGATAAAATATTAAAAATATTCTATTTAAAAATCCCTATCGTCAGTCCAGGTCAGCCTGATGGAAGAGAAATGTTTTAAGGCCACGGCGAAAGGGCCGGAGATCCGGGGCCATCCGGAGCTCAAGGGGAAGTTGGTTCCACAGGGCCGGCGCTCCCACAGAGAAGGCCCTTCCCCTGGGGGTCGCCAGCCGACATTGTCTAGCCCAGCGTTTCCCAACCTTTAGGAACTTGAAGATGCGTGGACTTCAACTCCCAGAATTCCCCAGCCAGCTATGCTGGCTGGGGAATTCTGGGAGTTGAAGTCCACGCATCTTCAAGTTTCTAAAGGTTGGGAAATGCTGGTCTAGCCGACGGCACCCTGAGGAGGCCCTCTCTGTGTGGGTGTACTGAGTGATGGGAAGTCGTTCCCAGCAGCAGACGGTCCTGCAAGTATCCCGGTCCTAAGCCATGTAGGGCTTTAAAGATAAGTACCAGCACCTTAAATCTCAACCGGAGGACAACCGGTAACTAATGCAGCTCACGCAGGAGGGGGTGTAATATGGGAGTATCGGGATGCTCCCATCACAACCCGCGCGGCCGCATTCTGCACCAGCTGGAGCCTCCGGGTGGTCTTCAAGGGCAGCCCCATGTAGAGAGCATTGCAGTAATCTATACGGGAGGTAACGAGCGAGTGAGTGACCGTACGTAGAGCATCTCGGTCCAGATAGGGGCGCAACTGGCGCACCAGGCGAACCTGGGAAAATGCCCCCCTGGCCACGACTCCTATATGATCTTCAGTTCTCCTCTCCCTCCCTCCCCTTCTCCTTCCTCCTTGCAACCTCCCCTCCCTTCTGGCACTGACGATGTTCCCTAGTTGGGTCAAGAAACTTCTGCATGGAAAACACCCGGCTCAGAGAGCACCAAGGACCCCAGAGTTCAACTCAGCTGCACCCTGAGCTACCAATGTTCTCTTTATTTGAACCCACCACAAAGCCAGGATAGCTGGCTCAGGAATTCTGGGAGTTGAAGTCCACGAGTCATAAAAGAGCCAAGGTTGCCTACCCCTGGTGTAGGTTCTCCTGCTTGAGCAGGGGGCTGGACTAGAAGACCTCCAAGGTCCCTTCCAGCTCTATTCTATTCTGTTCTGTTCTTCATATTTCTATTCTATTCTAAATTCTAAATTTTAAATTCTAAATTCTAGTTTGCATGGCATGGTAATTTGACTGTGATTTATTCACTTATCCCAATTCTGCTGGCCACATACAACGTACACTGAAGGGCACACATGCACAAAGCGTGTTGGCAAAACATGCCAGTTCGGGGCTGGGTTTTGAGTGGTGGCTTGTAGTTTGTAGGGGGTGGCTGGCACATTCTTCCCTCTGCTGTCCAAACAGACACTCTGCACACTCTAGGCTGGTCCTGGTTTTCCGCCTGCACTTTTGACATGCTCCATTGTTTGGAGGGGCAACAGGGTGAGAATGAAGACGCGGCCTGGCCCGTGGCGCCACGGAGTGTCTTGGTATAGAAGCAACATGTTCACCGTGCCAAAGACAATTTCATTTATTACATTTTTCTGAAGTAACTGAGAGGGGCGAGCATATCTAATTTTTTATTTATTTAGATTTATTTTTATTCTAGGTAGCCCTCAACTTACCAGAATTTGTTTAGGGACTGTTCGAAGTTACAACGGCATTGAAAAAAGGGGCTTACTACTATTTTTCACACTTATGACCGTTGCAGCACCTCCATGGTGAGATCAAAATTCGGATGATTGGCAACTGACTCATATTTATGACGATCGCAGTGTCCCGGGGTCACGTGATCATGTTTTGCGACCTTCTGACAAGCCAAGTCAATGGGGGAAGCCAGATTCACTTAACAACTGGCTTATTAACTTATCAACTGCAGTGACTCACTTAGCAACAGAGGTTTTGGGCTCCGTTGCGGTCGTTCAATGAAGAAATGACCAGTGTTTGGCTGCCAGAAATGAAATAAAAAATATATGTGTTTGCAACTCAGGCAGCACCCCATGGTGAGATCAAAATTCGGATGATTGGCAACTGACTCATATTTATGACGGTCGCAGTGTCAGGACATATTTATGACAGTCGCAGTGTCAGGACACAGTGTCTAGTCCAACCCCTGGTCAGGCAGAAACCCTATAGTGTTTCCTGCCTGAGCAGGGGGTTGGACTAGATGACCTCCAAGGTCCCTTCCAACATTATGATGATGACGATGATGATGATGGCTTATAATCTTCTGATTAAGATTTCAGATTTTGCTTTCCGTGTTCTGCATTTTTTTGCCCCGGCAGTCTTTTTTCTTTTACCGAAACACGACGCCAACATGCCATAGGATAAACAGATGAATATTTATTTAGAGGAATATAAAATAAAATATTTATTTAGAGAATTTATAGGGAAGCCCTGCGCTCTCTCTGAATGACTATGGGTGCTTCACAAAAAAGTAAAAAGCCCAATAGACAAACAGTTAAAAAAAAGTACCCTCCCCTCCCTGGCGACAATCAAATAATTGAGTGGTCTATTTTCCCCACAACAACCCTGCGAGGCGGGCCAGCCTGGGTGAACATGGCCCAAATGAAGCTTGATTTTGGGGGGGGAGGGGAGGAAAGAGGAGGGGCATGGGGCAAAGGGCGAGACCCCTGCCCATCTGGAGGGTAACAAGGGTGACTGGGGGGGCAATATTTGCACCCTCACTCCCCCTCCTGGCCTCCAAAAGCTTTGGCTTCTCCTAGCCAGGATGCCACTCAGGTTGCTGATCCCATTGGTGGGCACGTGGTGGTGGTGGGGTTGTCCTCTGACTCCCAGCACCCTAATGCACGCCTTCGGCCGGGGAGCAAGGGCTTTGTAGTCCAGGCCCCCTCGAGAGCGGCAGCCGGGGCAGTAGGGGTCCAGGCCTAACTGGGTTCCAGAAATCCCTGTCAGGGATTCCCCCCCCATAAGGGATCCCCCCCCGCTGCCTCTCGGCTGGGAAGCATGGGATTTGGAGTCCAGGCTATCGGCAGGCACCGAGTTGGGTAAGGAAGGGTTGGCTGAAATCGTGACGGATCCGTGAGTTCGGTAACACGAAGCCTCGTTATTTTTCATCCCCAAAGTCCTAATTTTTTTTTCCCCCTTCGGGATCAGCGTGGAGTAGAGGCCGCCGCCGTTGCCGTGGCAACCATGGGGGCCGCGGCCCGGGCAAGATGGCCTCCGAGGCCCGCGTGGTTAGGGGAAAAGTCTTTGGGCGTTGCCGCTCTGGGCCGCTCGCACGCACACTCGGTGGTACGGTGGAAGGGGGGGGCAGTCCGGCCTCCCGCAAGGCGAGGCACGCATGCGCCTTCGCGGCGTCCCCAAACGCCGCCAAACTCGAGTCGTGCGGGGCCTACGAGCATGCGTGGTCTCCAGCAAATGGCCGCGGGGGGGGAGGGAAGAAGAAGGTCGCTCCTCGCGCCTGCGCGCTGCCTCAACCCAACCGCCCCCCCCCCGTCGGCCGGTGAAGTAGCAGGACGTTTCCTAGTTGGGATTCTTTCTTCTTTTTTTTTGAACGCATGCGCACCTGACGATTCGTGGTCTCTTTTTTTTTTCTCCCTCCACCTCCCTTCCCTGACGAGCGTCGAGCATGCGCGCCGTTGGCTTCCCCTCCCCCCTCTCTCTCTCTCTCTCTCTCCACGCTGGGGAAACCGGCCGGGCTGCCCTTTCCGCGCAGGCGCCCGCGCCACCAGGCTCCTCCCCTTTTCCCCCCTCCCCTCCTGGCTTCGGGCTGGGCGTTCGTGGCCAGTGCGCGTGCGGCGACGGGGCGCGAGCGCGAAAAGGCGGGGGGGGCGGCGGCGGCGGCGGCGGCGGCGGCAGGCGATAAGTGCGCGTGCGCACTGCGGGCTGGGTTGCAGCAGGCAGCGGCGGCGGCGGCGGCGGCGGCGGCGGTTGAGCTCGCGGGCGGGTGAGTCGCCGAGGCGGCGCGGGGGGGGGGGAGGGAGGGGCGGGGAAGGAGGGGGGAGGGGGCCGCTGCGAGCGCGAAGCCCCCCCCCTCCGCCGCACCAGCCAGCGGCGGCGGAAGAAGAAGAAGAAGAAGCCGCCTCCGCCGCCGCCGCCGCTCGCGTGGTGCGGAGCCAGGCCGGGCCTTGCGCTGGGCGGGGGGGGGCTTCTTCTTCTTCTTCCGGGGAGGAAAGTCGGCGGGGTCCACGTGTGCGGGCTGAGCGGGCCCCGCCGCGCCTGATGGGCGCTGGAGTCCCGCAGGGCCCGGGGGAGAGGGGGAGGGGGTCGGAAGGGGTGGGTGGAGGGGGGGCTGCTTCCTTTCCCCCCCCTAGGAGGGGGCTGCTGAAGGTGTCCTGGCTTGAACCCGGGGGGGGGTCCTGATTGGAGGCGCCCCCTCCCCCAAGACTCGGGGCTGGGGGGAAGGCACCCAGGGGGAGGGAGGGGGGTTCAGGGTCAAGCCCCCCCCTCCTCCCGCCCCCAGACCCAAATAGGGCTGAACACAGTTGTGCCCCCCCAGGCTGGCACCCTTTGCACAATGTTCAACCCTGGCAAAGCTGCTTCTCTCTCCTTTTTTTCCCTTTCTTTTTCTTCCCCCCACCCCTCTTGGGGGCTTGTGCAAACCCCCCCCCCCAAAAAAAATAGGCGAATTCCGACGGCCAGTGGAGCCGGTTGTGTGACTTAACTGGGGGGGGTGGCGGAGGGAAGGGGGAAAAAGCACATGGCTGCCCTTTAAAGGGAAGGCTTGCCAGGCCCCTCCCCTGACTTAGGGGCGAGGGGAGCCCGGCGGGTGGGTGGGGGTCTTTGCACTTGGGGAGGGGCCTGCCTTTGGCAACTTGGGAGTCAAGCCCTTGGGGGGGGCAGGTGAGTCTTTTTTTTGGTGTGTGTGTGTGGGGGGGGGAACAGGAGCAGAACTTCTGGATTGGGGAGGGGGAAAGACGCTGGCGGAAAAAGAACAAAAGGGCGACCGCCGGATTCGAACTTTTCTTCCAGGCTGCCACCACAAGCCTTTTCAGGCTTCTTTTCTTTCTTTCTTCTTTTTAAAGACTTGTGGACTTCAACTCCCAGAATTCCCCCCCAGCCCGGCAATTCCGGGAGTTGAAGTCCAACCAAAGCGGCCAAGGTTGGTTTCAAAACGTTCCAAAAAATCGCCTCGGACGGGGCATTTCCACCCCCCCCCCACACACACCCCGCTCCGCCCCGTGGGGATTGTTCAGCGCAACACACGCGTGCCCTTGGCGGGACGCCTGTTACCTCCACGGCTACCTAGATCAGGTGAGGAGGGGTCCTTTTCTCTTATCCCCCCCCCCCGCCCCCGGATAGATGGCCTCGGAGGGACCCCCTTGGAGGAAGGGAGCTGGATTCGAACTTTTTAGGCGCGGGGCGAGCAGGATCTTCTCCTGGGGAGCACATGTGCGGAAGCCTCTCCCGGACACACTCGGCACCCCCAAGATTTGGTGGGGGTGGATAGAGGGGGCCCCTTCCTCCTAAATGGGGCTGCTTTTTTCCTTCCTACCCCCTTCTCCCCAACCTCCCAGCCGGTCACGTGGGGGAGCCTGGCTCTCCGCAGTGGCAGCTTAGCTGAATCATGCTTGGGGTTGGCAAGAGCCGAGGGGAGGAGGCTCCCTCCAGACATGTGGACCCGAAGGCCTCGCTCTCCTCCTCCTCCCTTTCTCTCCTTCTCTCTCTCCCGCTCTCTTCTCCCTAGCAAAGTGGGCGCAAACTTCCTGCCTGCCTCCTTCAGCGGCGCCCTCCTTCTTTCTTCCCTTGGCTGCTGGGCTGCAGCACACAAAATCGGAAGCACGTGGCCCTCGCCGTGGCGGGCGGCCGTAGCAGCAGCCGGGCCTCTCCAGCTTGGCAGAGAGATGGCTGCCGCCGCCACCGCCGCCGCTTGTGACGGCCTTTAAGAGGAGCCGCTGTCAGTCCCCGGGGAGCCTCATCCGGCAGGTCGGGGTAGCTTTTGCAGGAGAGGGGGCGCTGGATCTCTTGCAAGGGTGGGCGGGTGAGCAGGGTGGGTTTAATGAGTGCTTTGGGGGGGGGCTTCTTGGCCCGGCAGTGGGGTGTGGGTCAGGCGCGGAGGAAGGAGCCAGCAGCTGTGTCTGCAGCCACCTCGTGCCCTCTCTCGGCTTTGTCCCTTAAGGCTAGGGGGAGCCTCCTGCAAGCGCCTCCTTGGACGGAGGGGGGGGGCAAATGGGGTCTTTCCAGCTGTGGTGTATCCCCTTTCCTCGCAGGACCACCCCTCCCCATGCCCCTCTTTTTATCCGACTTTTCCGCGGAGGGGCTCTCCGGAGATCTGCCACGGGCCACCAGAGCATGCCTAGGGTTAAAACGCCTTCCCAGAAGGGTAGGTCTGGCTTTATTTGTCCCCCCCTCCAACAGTTGGGGTGCTGGGGGGGGGCCTTCAAATTCTACCATCCGTTTACCCTTAGATCTTGAAAGCCTCGGGGAAGATTTGTTTGCTTGATGAAGCCGGTTGGGAAGGTGGATTTGTTTCCCCCCCCCCTTTTGTGAAGGAGCAAAGCGGTCTCCTCGGGGGCGTCAAGCCTCGGTCTTTTGCTAAACCTAAGTTGGAAGTTTATTCTTTTCTTTTTAAAAAAACCCCCGCAAAACCCCAGGCTGAATGAGCTTTCTCTGAAACCCGGTTTGGCAGAGCAGCACGGGCAGTGCCAGATTTTAAAAACGGGACGTTTTGGAAGAATATTTGACCGAAATTGCTCCTTTGGATTCAACGGGGCCTCCCGGCGTCTAGAATCCGGCGCTTGGGAGCCGTCGGTGTAAACCCTTATCCATTTCATCCGGGGAGCAGGAGGAGATCCTAAAATAGAGCCTGCAGGGAGAGTCCGCAAAGGGGAAGGTGTGGTTGAAGTTTTCTGGCTTGATCTTTGCCAAATCTTGGGCTAAGGGCTGGCACGGAAAAGCAATCTTGAAAGCTGATTGCGAAGTGAACTGGGTGGGAGCTGCGGAGGAAGTCAGTAGTGGGAAGAAATGTCTGTGGAGATTCTCCGTCCTCCGGGTCGCCGTTGTCTCTAAAGTGGCTTTTTTCCCCCCAAAAGGCAGCTGGACTACAGGACTTACAGCACTTTGTTTGGGGACCCTTCCGTTTTTCACATTTGCGACTGTTGTGGCGTCCCTGCGCTCACGAGATCAAAATTCAGGCCTCTGGGCAATTGGGGTTCAGCTTTATGACGGTCGCAGCGTCCCGTGTGTCTGTGTGTGTGTGTGTGTGTGTGTGTGTGTGTGAGTGAGTGATGTGATCCCCTTTTGCGACCTTCTGACAAGCAAAGTCCATGGGGGGAAGCCTGGTTGAGTTGAGTCGCCGTGTTCCTAACGCAACAACTGCAACGAGTGGCTTTATCGCTGTGGCGGGAAAGGTCGTCAAAGGGGGCAAAATTGACTTAACCAAAGGCCTTAACGGGAATTTGGGGTGCAAGTGTGGTATGTCGTAAGGTCTTCTAATCCAGCCCCCCCTGCTCAAATATACTGTCCCAGGCAAATGGTTATGCAAAAGGCTTCAGTGTTGGAGCACCCACAACTTCTGGTGGCAGGCTGTTCCACTGGTTAATTCTTCTAAATTCCTCCTCAGTTCCAGGTTGCTTCTCTCCTTGATTAGTTTCCATCCGTTGCTTCTGGTCCTGCCTTCTTCAGGCGCTTTGGAGAATAGCTTGACTCCCTCTTCTTTGGGGCAGCCCCTGAGATACTGGAATGCTGCTATCATGTCCCCCCTCGTCCTTCTCTTCATTAAACTGGACTTTCCCAATTCCAGCCACCGTTCCTTGTGTGTTTTATCCTCCAATCCCCTGATCCTCTTCGTTGCTCTTCTCTGCACTCTTTCCAGAGTCTCCACCTCTTTTTTTTTTACACCGTGGTGAACAAAACTACTACTTTGGGGCAACCCCTCAAATACGGGAACGCTGCTATCAAGATATCCCAGTCCTTTTCTTCCATCATAGTCGTAATAGCAGAGACGGAAGGGACTTTGGAGGTCTTCTAGTCCAGCCCCCTGCTTGGGCAGGAAACCCCGTGTGCCCTTTTCTTTGAAGACATTTTGCTTCTCCTGCAAGAAGCTTCTTCAGCTCTGGCTGGACGGTGGGGAATGGAAGTCAGAGCTGAGAGAGCTTCTCGGAGGAGAAGCGAAACGTCTTCAAAGAAAAAAAAGGGGGGGGGGGAAGGCACCTTTGGGAGCTCATTGTGCAGTTTAGCCTCCGGACCCTTTATATCGGGGTTTTTTCAAACTTAGCTCTTTGATGGCTGGTGGACTTCAACTCCCAGAATTCCGTGCCTGGCTGAGGAATTCTGGGAATTTTATTTTTATTTTTATTTTATTTTAATTCCATTTATATCCCGCCCTTCTCCGAAGACTCAGGGCGGCTTACAAGCTTAGCAGTAGCCTTCATTCTATGTATATGCCTGCTTATTAGGCATATATGAAGTCCACAAGTCGTCAAAGGGTCATAGTTCCCTCACGCTGGCTGAGGAATTCTGGGAGTTGAAGTCCACCAGTGACCAAAGGCCAGGTCTGAAGACCCCTTGCTTTTTATATGCATCCCAGGGCATCGTCCTGCGTTTTTACCTTTCCTTTCCCAGCTCCTGCAGCTTTGCGATTGGCGGGTGTGCTTGTGACGTGCCACCTGGCGGGTATGGAAACTTCCCGTGGGCGTGTGTCTCCTCCTAGGCCTTGGAGAGGTTGCTGTGTCCTAGGTTGCCGCCTCCGGCTCCCCCCCTGCCCCCCCCCCCCACAGGGTTTGTCTCGTTCCAGCTGGCCGGACTGGTTCCTGACCCTCCCTCTCTTTTTCTCTCTCCTCCTCCTCCTCGACCAGCGGTTTCCCACAACACCTGATCCACCATGGCTGATGACCTCGACTTTGAGACCGGCGATGCCGGCGCCTCCGCCACCTTCCCCATGCAATGCTCCGCCCTCCGCAAGAACGGCTTTGTGGTGCTCAAGGGCCGTCCCTGCAAGATTGTGGAGATGTCCACTTCGAAGACGGGCAAGCACGGCCACGCCAAAGTAAGTGCCCGGCAAGGGGGCGGGGTGGGGTGAGGGAGGAGGCTTGGTCGTCTGTGGTGGGAGGGGTTTTTTTTCTCGGGGACGCTCCTGGTTGCGCCTGGGTTTGCGTGCATCCAATGGGCATTGAGGGGCATTTCCACCCTTGCTCTCTCTCTCTCTCTCTCTCTCTCTCTCTCTCTCTCTGTATGTGTGTGTGTGTCCCCCATTGGGCAGCTGGCCAGATAGAGGGTGAGGATGAGCAGGACCCCCGGGGTCTTTGGTGCTTTCTCTGATCTTCGTTTTTCCTTGCAGATGTTCCCATGGCCCTACTAGGGAACGTCATCTGGGCTAGGAGGGGTTTGCAGAGGGGGAGAGGAGGAGGACTGTGGGGTCCTCGGTGGTCTCTGAGCTGGGTGGTTTCCTTGCAGGCATTTCATGACCCAACTAGGGAACGTCATCAGTGCTAGAAGCGAGGAGGGATTTGTTGAGTGGAGGGAGGAGGAGGAGGAGGAGGAGGAGGCAGAGGAGGGAAGGAAGAAGGGGTCTTGTGGGTAACATCAGTGCTAGTAGGGAGTGGGGTTTGTTTGGAGGAGGAGGACTGTGGGGTCCTTGGTGCTGTTTCCTTGCAAGCGTTTCATGACAGTTGTGGCTCCTTCCTTCGCTTACGGAGCTGGAGGGGCTAAGCTCAGGACCCTAAGATTCTGAACGTTACGGAAATTGGGGTACAGGAGTTGGGCGGTTATCCGAATGGGGCAATTAAAAGTTGCCCGCAACGGTTGCCTGTTACTTGAACTCTTAACTTTCTTCATAATTAAATCTTCCTGGCCCTGGTGATCCATGAACTTATTGGTAATCCTGGACTTAACAACAAGTCCTTTAAACGGCACTGGAAAAGAGTGGCTTATGATCGTTTTTTCACACTTACGACCGTCACGGCCATCCCCCAGGATCGCCTGATCAGAATTCAGATGCTCGGCAACCGACTCACACTTACAACGGTCGCAGCGTCCCTGGGTGGGTCACGCGATCACCGTTTGCGACCTTCTGTCAAGCAAAGTCAAAGCCGGATTCCCTTAACCGTGTTGCTCGCTTAACTACTGTGGCGGAAAAGGTCGTACAATGGGGCAAAAATTCAACTGTCTTGCACAGCAGCAGGAATGTTGGTTGTAAGTGGAGGATTACCTGTAAGGAATATTCCAATAGCTTCTCAACGAGAGCAGAAGTCAAAATTTTAATTCCTTATCCAATTGTATCCAAGCATGTCTGGCCAGAGATATATAATATTAATAATAAAGTTGGACCTTGGAGGTCATCTAGTCCAACCCCCTGCTCAGGCAGGAAACCTTAGGCCATTTCAGACAAATGGCTGTCCAGTCTCTTCTTGAAAACTTAGTGTTGGAGCATTCACAGCTTCTGGAGGCAGGCGGTTCCACTGGTTAATTGTTCTAATTGTCAGGAAGTTTCCCCTTAGTTCCAGGTTGCTTCTCTCCATGATTAGTTTCCATCCGTTGCTTCTTGTCCTGCCTTCAGGCGCTTTGGAGAATAGCTTGACTGCCTCTTCTTTGGGGCAGCCCCTGAGATACTGGAAGGCTGCTATCGTGTCCCCCCTCGCCCTTCTCTTCATTAAACTTCTTGTTAGTTGCGAAGTCGTGTCCGACCCATCGCGACCCAATGGACAACATTCCTCCAGGCTTTCCTGTCCTCTACCATCTTCTGGAGTCCATTAAACCAGGGCTTTTCAACCAGAGGTGCGGGTACCACCTGTGGTCCGCTGGCACCTGGCAGGTGTTACGCGGCCATCCTAGAAAAGTGGTAGCGGGGGAGGGGAATGAGCTGAACCGGTGGCAGCACCGCACAAGCCTGAGCGAGAGACGGCTGGAGCTGCAGGGCTGTCAGGGCTCAGCGGAAGCACCGGGATCAGCGCCAGGATCCATCTGGAGCTCGGCACTGATCCTGGCGCTTCTGAGCCCAGAAGAAGTGCTGATCAGCTGAAATGTTGCAGCATCTCCAGGGTCTTGTGGTTTACATTCAGATGCTTGGCAACTGATTCATATTTATGACGGTCACAGTGTCCCTGGGCCATGTGAAGTGACCATAACCTGCTGCAACCACCCAGCAGATGGGGGGGGGAATAAAAACCAAACACCCCCCACCCCACCCCCGCTGCCAATCCTCAACAGAAATGCTCACAACGATGAAAACCTCGGCCAGGAGGAAGAGCGCCGCTGGGCAGGCAGGCAGGAGTCTCACTCGGCTGTGGCTCGGGGGGGCACTTTTTTCAGTGCCATTGTAACTTCGGACAGTCGCTAAGCGAACTGTTGTAAGTCGAGGACTACCTGTACTTCATCACTTTTTTCCCTTTTTCGGGGGGCAGGGGTCATCAAGTTGCCTTGCTAGGCAACTGGTGGTCCTCGGATGTCACCATATCCTACAGGTGGTACAATGGGTGAAAAGGTTGCAAAGCCTTGCATTAAACTAGCCATTAAACGAGACCTACCCAATTCCAGCCACCGTTCCTTGTACGTTTTAGCCTAATCCTCTTTGTTGCTCTCCTCTGCTGCTCTTAGCACAAAAGCCAGAATTTCTAATCCTAATTAAGGGCTTCACTTGGGCCCATCATCACAATAAAACAATGAATATTGCTTTTTTTTTCCAACCCAGGAAAACCCCCCACACACACCCCCGTGCAGTAACTGGACATCGGGAAAATTAAAAACCCCATTTTTTTTTAGCGGACACCAGGAGCCTCAAAAGTTTCAGCTTCCTATTAAGAGTTCGGTCACTTAACCTGTCGATTGCTTTAAACCTTTTAAGTGGAATGGAGATTTTTTCCTCTGGAAACCTCGCATTTCTGGGTTTGGAGAAAAAAGTAATAATAAAAGTTGGAAGGGACCTTGGAGGTCATCTAGTCCAACCCCCTGCTCAGGCAGGGAACCCTAGGCCATTTCAGACAAAGGGCCCTCCAGTCTCTTCTTAAAAACTTCCAGTGTTGGAGCTAGTCTCAAATCTTTTTTTTTTTTTTTTTGGAGTCGTGAGTGTCCTTGGAAATTTGAGGAATTTCTTTACATAGAGACAGCTGATCTGTCCCGAACTTTTTGAACGTGCCCAGAGGCAAAGCCTAACCCTTCAAACGCCAATCTGGTGATTTTAATTCTGTTCTCTATGTTTCAAGCTGGGTTTTCTTCTCCCCAATGGACCCACAGACTGCAGGTGTCTTGTCTACATGTGTGTGTGTGTGTGTGTGTGTGTGTGTGTGCGCGCGCCTGTCTGTCTCAGGATCTGTCTCTTAAGCACTAAGATGGGGGATGCCCAGACCCCCCCCCTTCTATGACAAACGTAGGTGGTTAAGAAGTTTAATAAATTATTCAACTCCTATAGACGTCCTGGTCAAAAAAAATAAATTACAGTTCAAATGCTGAAAACTTTTAGAAACCAATTTAAACCTCTCCCCGCCTCCCGCCCCAAAAATCATTAGTATTGCTGAGAAAAAATTCTCAAATTCTCAAAATTAAAATTTTAATTTTAACTGGGGTTTTGTTTGTTCAGGGACGGATATAATTTTTTTAATTGATTTTAACTTTTGTATTTCTGTTTTTAATCACCCTGTAAACCGCCCTGAGTCCTTCGGGAAAGGGCGGTATATAAATGTAATAAAATAAATAAATAAATAAAGTTTAGGAACAAAAACAAAAAAATGCTGGCACGCCACCGAAGCTTTCGCAGCACCCAACAGCTGCTTTGTAATAACCCTTTCACGCTTTCAAACGTTCCCTTCTTTCGGAGATTAAATTTGTTAGTCTCTCTCTTTTTTAACAAGTTTAAATCCTTGGAGGAGAAGCAATCTGGAGCACAAGCAGAAAGTCTCCCCCCCCCCACAAACACACACACTTATCCCCAGGTCCTTTTGGGGTGGGGGGAGATGAGATGGCCCTAGAGACACACATTCCAGCCCCGTCGACTTTTTCAGATGCCCGGCGTTTCTTTCCCTGTTACGAAATTTTTATGGGCCACCCCGTCTCGTAGGCCGAGGTTCTGGCCGGCTCGCAACGTAAACTATCCGTTGTAAAATAACCCAGCAGGTGAAATCGCAAAGGAGCAAACCGGACGCCCGGAGGCGGGATGGACTCCTGGGAATCGTAGCCCCTTCACCTTAAAGCTGGGGAGCGCCGCCGAGGGGGTGTGTGTGTCGCAGGGAGAGAGCGAGAAGGCCCTTTGGGGGTGGGGGAGGAGAAGGGAGGGGCAGGACAGCTGAGACGGGGGTGCTGCGGCGGGAAAGGGGCTCCCTTGAGCTGCTTTGCCAGGCAGGGGTGGCTTCCTCCCCCTCCCACCTGAAAACCCCACTTCCCTCCGGCACTGATGCTGTTCCCTAGTTGGGTCATGAAACGTCTGCAAGGAAACCACCCAGCTCAGAGAGCTCCGAGGACCCCACAGTCCTTCCTTCCTTCCTTCCTTCCTTCCTTCCTTCCTTCCTTCCTTCCTTCCTTCCTTCCTTCCTTCCTTCCTTCCTTCCTTCCTTCCTTCCTTCCCTCCTTCCCTCCTTCCCTCCTTCTCTCCCTCCCTGATGCTGTTCCCTTGGGTCATGAAATGCCTGCAGGGAAACCACAAAGCTCAGAGAGCTCCGAGGACCCCACAGTCCTTCCTCCTCCTCTCTCTCTCTCTGTCCCCCCCTGCCCCCCCCCCCCGGCACAGTGCTGAGGCTGTTCTCTCCCTCCGCCGCAATCCTAGGTGCATCTGGTCGGCATAGACATCTTCACTGGGAAAAAATACGAAGATATCTGCCCCTCAACTCACAACATGGACGTGCCCAACATCAAGAGAAATGACTTCCAGGTAGGCCTTCGGGGGGGGGGGCTGCGATCAGCCAGCGCCCCCCCCCTCCCCCGGGCGTCCCAGTGGGTGAAGGCGCCCCTTTCCCAGAGGGGGAGTTCCTTGGGGGCCGGTCTGCCGCCGCCGGGCCCTGCCCTGAGCGCCCTCCTTGCCTTGCAGCTGATCGGCATCCAGGACGGCTACCTGTCTCTGCTCCAGGACAGCGGGGACGTGCGCGAGGACCTGCGCCTGCCCGAGGGGGACCTGGGCAAGGAGATCGAGCAGAAGTACGAGAGCGGGGAGGAGATCCTGGTGAGAGAGAGGGGCCCGGGTGGACCCCCACCCAGACGTGCCTGCGTGCCTGTGTGCGTGGGCATATGTATGTGGGTGTATTATATGTGTATACACACATTTTATATATGTGTATATGTATATGTGTATGTAATCCTTAAAAGTGTGTGTGTGTATGTATATATACACACACACATTTTATATATGCATGGGTATATGTATATGTGTGTGTGTGTGTGTTTGTGTGTATAAAATCCTTAAAGCATGTGTGTGTATATGTGTGTATGGGTTGTATAGACACATTTTATATGTGTGCACACATTATATAGCGTGTGTGTGTATATACATGTATATGTGTGTGTATGTATGTATATTTATTTATTTATTTATTTTAATTCCATTTATATCCTGCCCTTCTCCGAAGACTCAGGGCGGCTAACAAGCTTAGCAGTAGCCTTCATTCTATGTATATGCCTGCTTATTAGGGCTTATGTATATATGTAATCCTTAAAGTGTGTGTGTGTGTGTGTGTATACATGTGTTATAGATGTGTTATAAACAGTGCTGAGATACGAGGTCTTTCCCTGATCTTCCAAGCTGAGAAATTGAGCACAGCAGATCCAGCACTGAAAGACTCCTTGCTTTTGGGGGGCAGGGGGGGGAAATGCAGCAATTTGGGGCGAGGAAGCAGAGCAGGGACAACCCCCCCCAAAAAAGTTCTCCTCCTCACCTGGTCTCTTCCCCCCCCCCCCCCGTCTCCCGTCCCCCCAGATCACCGTTCTGTCTGCAATGACCGAGGAAGCTGCTGTCGCTATCAAAGCCATGGCTAAATAAAAGGAACCACAGGTGAGTCCAGGTGTGTGTGTGGGGGGGGGGGTAGCAGGAGGGGGAGAGAGGGGGTTGCCCTCGGGTTCCTTTTCCTTGCGGGGGGGGCTCTTTAATCCCCCCTCCTCACCTCCCCCTTCCCCCCCACCCCACAGGCAACTGCCGCAGCCGCAACAACCTTGTCACGAATCAGAGAGGATCGCAACCCCGCAGACTGTCAGATTGGGCTCCGAACAACCCAAAATCTTGTCTTTTTTTTTTTTTTTGGTTTTTTTGCCCCCCTCTCCCCCTCCCCCCTATCTTCCTCCTCCTCCTCCTCCTCTTCCTCTCCTCCTCCTCCTCCTCCTCCTCTTCCCCTTCCATCGAAACGAACGAACGCCCCCTCCCCTCCCTTTCGGATCCTCCCCCCTTTTGAATTAAAACGAAAGAAAACAAAGCTTTTTATTTTGTGGTCTTTTTACAAAAAAAAAAAAGAGAGAGCAAAAAACGAGGCATAGAAATTAATAAAAATAAATAAATCCCCCCCCACCCCCCAACGCCCCTCCAGAAGAGCCGGATGCTGATGTAATTATTTTTGTTTCCCCTCCCTTTTTTTGATTCTCCCACCGCCCCCCCTCCTCCGACCCCCCCTTCCTCTGCCCTTTCCCCCCTCTCCCTTCCTCCTCCTCCTCCTCCTCCTCTTCCTCTCTCGGGTGCTAGTCACACTACAGCTGAGGCTTTTTTTCGTGTTGTTCCCCCCCCCCCCCCCCCCCCGTTTCTGGCAAAAAAGGAGAAGTTTTGAGAAAATTTGCACTTAAAAAGAGGAAAAAATATTTAAGCTTGCTAGAAGGAAGAATTGGGGTGGGGGGCTGGGGGCGGGGGAGAGAAGAAAACCACCCCGAGAGAATCTTTCGTTTTAACCCCCTTTTCTTTTTCTCTCCCCCCCCTCTTCTTGTCGTTTTTTTCATCCTCCTTTCGCGAGAAGGCAGCGTTTGAGGAGGGGGGGCTGTGAAGCCACCCCCCCCACCCCCGGAGCCACCGGCCGAGCAAGACGCCGGTGGGCCTGTCTGCGCTCTGTCCCCCCCCCCGCCCCGTGAGCGTTTCTGTTGAGAGGGTTGGTGGGGGGGGCTGTTTTGATTTTTTTAAATTCCCCCCCCCACACACACACACCTGTCTGCTGGGTTTTGGTCATTTCCCTCGTGCTGAGCGGTTACCCACCAAGTGCGTTATTTTTTGGGGAGGGGTGGGTGGGATCCCCACTCTGGTTGCTGAGCTCTGCTTAAACCCTCCTCCTCCTCCTCGCTGGAGCCCCCGCCCTCTTTATCTGCAACGGCGGGGGGGGCCGGGAGACCCTGGCCGGGCCTGGGAGGATGGGGATCTGCCCTCTGCGGAGTAAGGTTTAGGGTTACCCTGCTCCCTGTCAATCATGTTGGATTTCCTTTCCTCGCCCCCCCTTCCCCTCCCCCGTGCTTGTAGCTGCCTATGAGCCCCTCCTCCTCCTTGGGAGTTAGAAAGTCTCCAGCGTCCCTGAGCAGCCCCCCCCCCCAAATGCTGGGTAACCGTCGCCACCCAAGAGCTGTTTTAAGGTTAGGGAATCGGGGGGGGGGCAGGGCGGGTAACCAACTAGCACCCCGAATGTCTCCTTGGTTCATATTTACTCTCCTCTGCTGTTCACAGGTCAAGCTGTGGCGCCCCCCCCTTTCCCCGCCCTGTTAATCCAACCCATTTGTTAATCAACCTCAATAAAAACAAGTTTAATATGAACGCCTGGCTCTGCCTGTGTCTGATTGCAATGGCGACTTTCGGGGTGTCTCCCTCCCTCCCTCTCTCCTTCCCTCTTCCTCTCCCCCTCTTTCCCTCCCTCTCCCTCCCTCTTTCCTTCTCCCTCCCCTTTTCCCTCTTTCCTCCCTCCTTCCCCTTCTCCCTCTTTCCCTCCCTCCCCCTCCCCTTCCTTCTCCCTTTCCCTCCCTCTCCTTCCCCTTTCCTCCCTCCTCTTTCCCTCCCTCCCCCTCCCCTTCCTTCTCCCTCCTTTCCTCCCTCCCTCCGTCCCCACCCCCCTCCCTCTTTCCCTCCCTCCCTCTCCCATCCCTTGCAAGGGGGCAGGAGGGGAGAAGCCTTGCTCTGGCTAGGGGAGGGGTCTCTGCCCAGACGCCCCAGGGGAGGAGACCCCGTATCTCAGCATCTTCAGGAAGGTCCACCTGTCCCAACAGGTAACATCATGGCCTTGATAATCCCACATCTTCCTCAGCAGGGTGGGCACCTATGAGCCCCTTTTACACCCTTGTGGACTTCAACTCCCAGAATTCCTGAGCCTTCACAGCTGGCTCAGGAATTCTGGGAGTTGGAAGTCCAGAGATTTTTTTGTTTTGTTTTGAGCCGTAGATTGTCCACACCTGAGCTAAAGGATGCTGAAGATGGTTAAACTGTCCATCCGGTGGAACCACCCAGATGCAGGTTAGCTCCACTTGGGATGGCTTCCGGAACAAACAAAACCTGGATTATCCTGGAAGATTTGGGGGGGAACTGTTATTTGATCAGTTGAAATGATTTCAATTGCAGACTGTTGGGTAAGCAGCACAGGGCTGTGAGGAGACAGCAGTGTTTCCCAGCCTTAAAAGATGTGTGGATTTCAATTCCCAGAATTCCCCTGAAGTTGACGGAATTAGTGTTTCTCAATCTTTTTAACACAGGGGTCTTCAAATGTGGCCCTTTTATGACTTGCGGACTTCAACTCCCAGAATGAAAACCCCTGCTCTAGATCAATGTTTCTCAACCGTGTCCCCTTGGAGATGGGTGGACTTCAACTCCCAGAATTCCCCAGCCAGCAAGGTTTTAAGAACAAATGGGCCTACACTACCTTTATTGCTGTTTTTTTTAAAGCTAACTTTCTTAATAGATGGTGGGAATGCAGTAGACATAATATATCTTATCAGCAAAGTGAAAAACGAAACAAAACCCTGACAAGCTACGTTAATAAGTGAGTTAAAAGGTGGGATAGACGGCACGACAAAAGAGAGATCGATCTGCCGGCTAGGGGATTCTGGGAGTTGAAGTCAACCCATCTTCAAGGGGCCAAGGTCGAAGAACGCTGGGTTTTAGGGGGCTGTTCTGCAGAGCAATTGTACGCAGAGTGAAATTCTGCAAGAAATTTGAACCCCCAGCTTTGGGATATTTTATTTCATCAATTGCAGGAAAGCAGCCATCTTTTCTAACGCAGGATGAAGATTTGACTAAATGCATTACGCCCGGGGTCTTCAAACTTGGCTCTTCTATGGCTTGTGGACTTCAACTCCCAGAATTCCTCAGCCGTGAGGGAACTATGACCCTTTGATGACTTGTGGGCTTCAACTCCCAGAATTCCTCAGCCGGCGTGAGGGAACTATGACCCCTTTATGACTTGCAAGTCCCAGAATTCCTCAGCCAGCCTGAGGGAACTATGGCCCTTTTATGACTTGGGGACTTCAACTCCCAGAATTCCTCAGCCAGCGTGAGGGAACTATGACCCTTTGATGACTTGTGCACTTCAACTCCCAGAATTCCTCAGCCAGTGTGAGGGAACTATGACCCTTTTGTGACTTGTGCACTTCAAGTCCCAGAATTCCTCAGCCAGCCTGAGGGAACTATGGCCCTTTTATGACTTGTGGACTTCAACTCCCAGAATTCCTCAGCCAGCGTGAGGGAACTATGACCCTTTTACGACTTGTGGGCTTCAACTCCCAGAATTCCTCAGCCAGCGTGAGGGAACTATGACCCTTTGATGACTTGTGCACTTCAACTCCCAGAATTCCTCAGCCAGTGTGAGGGAACTATGACCCTTTTGTGACTTGTGCACTTCAAGTCCCAGAATTCCTCAGCCAGCCTGAGGGAACTATGGCCCTTTTATGACTTGTGGACTTCAACTCCCAGAATTCCTCAGCCAGCGTGAGGGAACTATGACCCTTTTACGACTTGTGGGCTTCAACTCCCAGAATTCCTCAGCCAGCGTGAGGGAACTATGACCCTTTTATGACTTGGGGACTTCAACTCCCAGAATTCCTCAGCCAGCGTGAGGGAACTATGACCCTTTGATGACTTGTGCACTTCAACTCCCAGAATTCCTCAGCCAGTGTGAGGGAACTATGACCCTTTTGTGACTTGTGCACTTCAAGTCCCAGAATTCCTCAGCCAGCCTGAGGGAACTATGGCCCTTTTATGACTTGTGGGCTTCAACTCCCAGAATTCCTCAGCCAGCGTGAGGGAACTATGACCCTTTTACGACTTGTGGGCTTCAACTCCCAGAATTCCTCAGCCAGCGTGAGGGAAGTATGACCCTTTTATGACTTGTGGACTTCAACTCCCAGAATTCCTCAGCCAGCGTGAGGGAACTATGACCCTTTTACGACTTGTGGGCTTCAACTCCCAGAATTCCTCAGCCAGCGTGAGGGAAGTATGACCCCTTTATGACTTGCAAGTCCCAGAATTTCTCAGCCAGCCTGAAGTCCACAAGCCATAAAAGGGCCAAGTTTGAAGACCTTTGCATTGTGTGCAAAGACACCTGGTTTCCCCTTTCTTCGCTGCAGCGTGATTTGCACTCACGCCCTTCCCCACCCCAACGCTCGACGGGGCGAGACGGGAGGCCGGAACAAACCACACCACGCTCGCCCTCCGTGAAATGAAAGCCACACGGATGTATTTGGAGAATGCCACGGTTGCAATTTGGCAAAATTCATGACAGTTGTGGAGAGGAAGGCAGGAAGGGACACACTCGTCCGAGAGAGGCTTTTCGAATTCAGGCCGGGCACGCAGGCGGGGAAGGACTCTGAAGCAGCCGGTGTGTGTGTGTGTCTGTGTGTGTCTGTCTGCCGGGGGGCTCACTTGTGGTAGAAACGCTGACCTTGCGGGTGCTGTATAAAAGGGTGCCGAGTTGTGGCCTGGGCAGAAGCTTGGAAGCCAGACTGAAAGAGAGGAGCCGTTGAGAGAAAATGAGGTTTTAAAACACAAAAGTTGCTACTGGACACGATCAGGTTGGATGTAACTGTTAAGGGGTGATCCGGAAACTAGGCGACGCTGAGTTCTAGTCACGCCTTAGGCGTGAAAGCCAGCTGGGCCAATCACCAGGACATGGTGAGTTCTAGTCCTCATTTAGGCACGAAAGCCAGTTGGGTCACTTTGGCCCAATCACGGGGAGACGCTGAGTTCTAGTCCTGCCTTAGCCATGAAAGCCGGCTGGGTGACTTTGGGCCAATCACCAGGAGATGGTGAGTTCTAGTTCCGCCTTATGAAAGCCAGCTGGGTGACTTTAGAAGTCAGCAGGAGGTTGTGAGTTCTAGTCCTCATTTAGGCATGAAAGTCAGTTGGCTGAGTTTGGCCCAATCACTGGGAGACGGTGAGTTCTAGTCCCGCCTTAGGCATGAAAGCCAGCTAGGTGACTTTGGAGCAATCACCAGGCGACAGTGAGTTCTAGTCCCACTTTAGGCATGAAAGCCAACTAGGTGACTTTGGCCCCATCGCCAGGAGAAGGCGAGTTCTAGTCCCGTTTTAGGCACGAAAGCGGCCTGGGTGGCTTTAAGCCAATCACTGGGAGGCGGCGGGTTCCAATTCTGCCTTAGGCATGAAAGCAACCGAGCGATAAGTCGCCAGGCGACGGGAGTTCTAGTCCCCCAGCGGCCTCTGCTTTAACTCCCTCGCCCCTCCTGCCTGTCGAAAGGAAAACCTACCGTGTGGGGCTGCTGTGGGAAGCTGCCCGGAGAGGCAGGCCGGGCCGGGTGAGTGTAGGCCAAAGTGGGCTGCAGGACGAGTGGGGGAAAAAAGCAGAAAGAAAAAGAAAATGAAAAAAAAAAAGCCGATTGAACAATTTCCCTTCCGCTCTTGTCCATTTTTAAAAAAATCTTTTATCCTTGTTTCTACATCTTGGCTTGCCTGGGTTATCTTGCCTTGAAGCCCAGGGAGGGAGGGAGGGAGGGAGGAGGGCAGGCCGATGTAGTAAATAACTTAAAGATAATCAATAACTAAAAAAAGAATAAATTCAGCCCTCGGCCAGCAGCTCCGAGCAGGATGGAGAAAGGAAAAGGGCCGGAATCGGCGACTTGACCTGCCCGAGGAGAGCAGCAAAATTGAACTGCAATCATGGCACCCACACAGCCACAGACAGCCACACAAACACACAATCCCGGCCTTACCTTGGCGGTGGTCTGCATTTGAACCGGGAGCTGGGGGGCTTGGAGGAGACCCTGGTTCGGGTGGAGGGCCTGCGGGTGCATCGGCCGGAGGGTCGACTGGAAGACAAAAGGGAGGGGGGGGAGTGCAAAGGATCAGGCCCCGGCTTCTCGGAAATGGACCCCCCCCCCGCTGGAGGGCAGGGAGGGGGGGCGCACTCAACCCGTCTAGATACCTCCAGGCTGCCCCAAAATATTTTTGTTCTATAGACGCCTTTCTACCTGCCACATCTGACAGGGAAACATGGAGGTGATGGGCCCAAAGTCACCCAGCTGGCATTCGTGCCTAAGGCAGGACTAGAACTTACGGCTCCTGGTGATTGGCCCAAAGTCACCCAGCCGGCTTTCATGCCTAAGGCAGGACTAGAACTCCCTGTCTCCTGGTGATTGGCCCAAAGTCACTCAGCTGGCATTCGTGCCTAAGGCAGGACTAGAACTCACGGCTCCTGGTGATTGGCCCAAAGTCACCCAGCCGGCTTTCGTGCCTAAGGCGGGACTAGAACTCCCTGTCTCCTGGTGATTGGCCCAAAGTCACCCAGCTGGCATTCGTGCCTAAGGCAGGACTAGAACTCATGGCTCCTGGTGATTGGCCCAAAGTCACCCAGCGGGCTTTCGTGGCTAGGGCGGGACTAGAACTCACGGCTCCTGGTGATTGGCCCAAAGTCACTCAGCTGGCTTTCTTGCTTAAAGCGGGACTAGAACTCACCGTCTCCTGGTGATTGGCCCAAAGTCACCCAGCTGGCTTTCGTGCCTAAGGCAGGACTAGAACTCACGGCTCCTGGTGATCGACCGAAATTCACCAAGCTGGCTTTTGTGCCTGAGGTCAGACTAGAAATCACAGCCTACTGATGATTGGCTCAAATTCATGGCTAAAACGGGACTAGAACTCCCCATCGCCTGGTGATTTCCCCAGTCACCCAGTCGGCATTTACGCTTAAGGTGGGACTAGAACTCGGCGTCTCCTGGTTTCTAGCCTGGTCTCTCAACCACTAGACCAGGGGTCGGCAACCTCGGCTCTTTTATGACTCATGGACTTCAACTCCCAGAATTCCTGAGTCAGCATAGCTGACTCAGGAATTCTGGGAGTTGAAGTCCATGAGTCATAAAAGAGCCGAGGTTGCCGACCCCTGCACTAGACCAACCTGCCAGCTTGAGTAGCCCGCTCCTCTGAAAAATGCCTGCACCGGATCCTGCCAAGCTGGAAAATGCTCAGGATCTGAACTCACCGAATCGGAAAATCCGGACTGCTGGTTTGCGTGTTCCAGCTGCTTCTGGAGAGGGATGGTGGTGCTGGGCGGGATGAAACCTTAAGCAGGGGCAAAAAAAAAGGCACAATCACCCTCCAAAAAGCGACGTGTTTCAAAGGTGCAAAGGGCACAAAGATTCTTGGGCTGGCCGCCTGCTCCGAGTAGGGGGATAGGATGGATGACCTCACGGACCCTCCCCGAATCCTTGATCCCGGATCTTACCGGCCTGGGCAGCGGGGAAGTGACCATGGATGGCGTAACCAGCTTGTTGCTGGGGCAAATACTGCATCGTGGAGAAAGCCGAGGGTCCTGGAAGGGGGGGGGGAAGGAAGAGGAGGAGACGGGGATGTTGGCTTAATCCCGGCTTGTTCTGCCCCGCAGGTGTCTCGGGAGGCCCTCCCCCTCCTCACCTCGGATGGACTGACTGCTGGCGTAGCTGACAGGCACCGTGTGCTGGCCTTGCCCCACGGCATAGGGGCTGTGCCCGGTCTGGCTGCCCTGGTACTGCCCGTGTTCTGGGGTGCCGGCCGGGAAAGCTGGCTGGGTAGCAAAGTGCCGCGTCTGTTGGGGAGACACACACACACCCCGCCCCCCCCGAAAGTGGGGATCAGAAGCAGCCTCGGGTCTCTCTTGCTGGAGGCTCCAGTCCTGAAAGACGGAATTTTCCTCGCTCAAGAGTTGTACAGATAGTCCTCGACTTACAACAGCTCATTTAGCCACTGTTCGAAGTTACAACGGCGCTGAAAAAAAGAGACCTCAGGCCATTTTTCATCCTTAACGACCGTTGCAGCCGTGCTGGGGTCACGTGATCAAAATTCGGACATTTGGCAACTGACTCACACTTACGACGGTTGCCATGCGCAGGGATTGTGCTATTCTATTCTATTCTATATGAAATGAAATGAAACTATTGTCAAAGTACAACTATGTGTACATTGAGATTAGCTGAGCCTCCCTTTGTGCTCCCACCCCAACACACCGTGACAACAGACCCTCCATCTTACTACACCATGTGAACCTATTCTATTCTATATTCTATTCTATTTTTATTCTATTCTATATTCTATTCTATTCTGTTATTCCTATTCTATATTCTATTCTATTTCTATTCTTATTCTATTCTATTCTGTTCTGTATTTTATTATTCTATTCTATTCTATTCTATTCTATTCTATTCTATTCTATTCTATTCTGAAGACTGGACAGCCACTTGTCAGAAATGGTACACTTGAGCAGAGGGTTGGACTAGATGACCCAAAAGGTCCCTTCCAGCTCTGATATTCTGAATTCAAATGGGAGGTTCTGACACACACACACCTAGCCCCTCCCCCAGGTAAGACAAGGCTGGCCCACCCCCAGATTTTGAATAAAACAGGCTCCCCCCCCCCGTTTGTTCACCCGTTGGGGGGTCTTTACCGTGATAACCGGCGGTCCGAACATCTGCTTGGCCCGGTCAGCTGGGATGAGGGTGGCTGCCCGGTTGTGTCCACCTGGGCTCCCTACGGAGAAGGCAATTTATTAAATTTATTTATTTATTAGCATTCAATTTATTTGCTGGGCTCTATCCTTATGCTCAAAAATACGTTCGCCACGAGTCCCTAAAATAATAATATAGCATGTTTTCTTTCTTCCTTTTTTCTCTTTCATCTTTGGGGGGTTTTTTTTGACACGAAGAATATAAACATGTTGGGACGGTTTATAGAAAAAAAATGTTTTTCTCCGTTTTTTTTTAAAAAAAAAGATACGAGAAGTGTCAAAACTCGATGGCTGGAATGAGAAAAAAAAAAGTCTTCAACCGGTGCGGATGTGTTGAATATTGTGGGGAAAACCAAATTTTAAATAAGAATGTAAACATGATGAGGCCATCGAGACGATCAACGAAAAGAAGCTGTGTATTGATGCGGTTATTATGTGCAGGAACGCGAGAAAGATGTTTGTATTTAGTCGTCAATTTATTTAAAGAAGAACCGTATTAATTTAAGGTTGGCAAGAAAGAATATTATGGGAAGGAGAAGAAATCAAGCAAAGCTATTATAGGGATAAATAGAATTATAGAAAATAATGATTGTTTTTTAAACCCTGACCCAGACAACACGAGGTTTGCCAAATATTAAGGTGCATGTTAAAAATCAATAAAACGCACACACACACACACACACAAAATACAGGCAGTCCCACGTTACAGCGGCAGCGGAAAAAGCAACTTAGGACCGTTTTTCACACTTAACGACCGTCGCTGCATCCCCCCGAGTCATGTGATCGAAATTCAGAGGCTTTGCAACTGACTCATGTTTGTGACGGATGCAGCGTCGTGTGTGTGTGTGTGTGTGTGTGTGTGTGTGAGAGAGAGAGAGGTGATTCCCCTTTTTGTGGCCTTCGGACCAGCAAAGTTGACGGGAGAACCAGATTCGCTTAACGACTGTGGCAAGGAAGGTCATCAAAAAATGGGGCCAAATTCATGTCTCACTTAATGACAGAAGTTTTGGGTGGCTCAATTGTGGCCGTTAAGTCGAGGACTAGTTGTTCGGGTGGCTCTTGCCAACTGTTCGTTTAGCATAGTCAGGACGGCGGGGAAAAAAAAGGGACATCCCATCCGTTTCACCCTTAACGACCGTTGCAACGTCCCCCCACGATCAAAAATTCAGACACTTGGCGAGTGACTCACGCTTACGACGGTCGCGTCGTGTGTGTGTGTGTGTGTGTGTGAAGTGATCCCCTTTTGTGACCTCCGGGCAAGCAAAGTCAATGGGGGGGGGGAAGCCCAATTCGTTTAACGACCGGGTGACTGACGTCACAAACTGCAGCGATCCGCTTAACGGCGGTGGCGAGGAAGGTAGTAAAAACGGGGCAAAAACTCACTTAACAGCCGTCTCTCGCTTAGCGACGGAGATTTTGGACTCCGTTGTAAAGATGGTTTTTGGGGGAGAGGAAGGGAAACGCCAACTCCCTCCGGCTGCTTCTCCAGCGCCCCCCCCCTCAGTGCACCTGCTTCTCCGGGGCTGCAGACCCCACCGATGCCCTGGGCCCCCTCCCTGCCTGGATCTCAGCCGCCTCCCCCCCCCTTCTGACGGACGCCTGACCCACCTTGCATGTTGAGGATGTGGGTCCCAGCGTGCACAGCCATCCCCTGCTGGTAGGCGGCCGCCGCTAAGGTGGTCATGTCGCTGCGGGGTGGGTGGGAAAGAGCGAGGGAAAGCCGTCAGTGCCCCCCCCCGGGTGGCATGGAGCTCCCCGCTCAGGGGCCGACAGCGAGCCACTCCGCAGATTGAGAAGACACCAGGAGTCCCTGACCCCTCCAGCCTCAGCCCCCTCCCCAGCACTGAGGGGGGGGTCCCTAGTCGGGTGGTGAGACGTCTGCACGGAAAGCCCCCCCCCCAGCTCAGAGAGCACCAGGGACTCCGCCCCCCCCGTCCTCCCCCTCCTCCTCTTTCTACCTTTTTTCTCCATCCTTTTTTTCTTCATCTCTTCTCCATCCTCCTCCTCTCCTTCTACCTTCTTTTCCCCATCCTCTTTTCTTTTCCCCATCTCCTCCTCCTCTCTACCTTTTTTCTCCATCCTCTTCTCCTTCTTTCTACCTTTTTTCTCCATCCTCTTCTCCTTCTACCTTTTTTCTCCATCCTCTTCTCCTTCTTTCTACCTTTTTTCTCCATCCTCTTCTCCTTCTACCTTTTTTCTCCATCCTCTTCTCCTTCTTTCTACCTTTTTTCTCCATCCTCTTCTCCTTCTACCTTTTTTCTCCATCCTCTTCTCCTTCTACCTTTTTTCTCCATCCTCTTCTCCTTCTTTCTACCTTTTTTCTCCATCCTCTTCTCCTTCTACCTTTTTTCTCCATCCTCTTCTCCTTCTACCTTTTTTCTCCATCCTCTTCTCCTTCTTTCTACCTTTTTTCTCCATCTTCTCCTTCTTTCTACCTTTTTTCTCCATCTTCTCCTTCTTTCTACCTTTTTTCTCCATCCTCTTCTCCTTCTTTCTACCTTTTTTCTCCATCCTCTTCTCCTTCTTTCTACCTTTTTTCTCCATCCTCTTCTCCTTCTTTCTATCTTTTCTTTTCTCCATCCTCTCTTTTTCTCTTTCTTTCCTTTTCTCCATCTCCTTCTCCTTCCCCCCATCCTCCTCCTCCCCCTCCCCTCCCCGCCGCTCCCTTCTAGCCCTGATGCCGTCCCTCGGTCGGGTCACGAGACGCCTGCAAGGAAAACCAGCCCAGCGCAGAGACACGGAGGGTCTTCCCGGAGCCGAGGGGTCTCTCTCCCCACCTCCATCCATGGCCTGGAGGCGGCCGGGCTAGTCCTCCAGATCGCCTGGGGTCTGCTGGAGACAGGAAGGCGGGTGGGGGGAGGGAGGGGGGAGCCCCCTGCCCACCTTTGCTCCTTGCGACGGCGTTTCTCCTCTTCGTGCAGGACTTTCTTGAGCTGGAGAAAGAGTTGATGCTTCTCCTCCTGCAAGGCTAGAAGTTTCTCCTGAAGCTTCTGGATCTGGAGGAGAGGTGCGGGGGGGGGGGGGAGAGAGAGCAGGGAGGGGGTGTTCAAGGGGGCCTCCCAGGCCGGGAAGGGGGGGTGTGTCGTTTTGAGGTTCCTCCCACCCCTGGGAACCCACCTGCTCCTTGGTTTCCTCCAGGGACATGCGCTCCTCCATCTCTTTCTTCCTCCTCCGTTCTTGTTCCTCCTTCATCTTCTGCTCCATCATCTTGTCCACCTCTTCTTCTTCTGTGGGGCGGAGGGAAGGGGCTGCTACCAAAGGGGGGGGTCAAGCGCCCACCCCCCCTCCCCTGGCAAAGGGGCAAGGGCTGACCCACCTGGACAGGCCCAGGGGCCGGTTCTCCGCCTCCCCCACCCTCCCCTTCCCCTTTCAGGAGCTCCGCGGAGGAGAAGCAGAAGTGTCCAACTTTGACCGAGACCTGCGGACTTTAACTCCCAGAATCCCCCAGCCTGGCAGACTGGGATCCAATAGGGCCAATCATTGGGCATGAACACCACCACCACCACCCCCGGCACGGCCAACTGTGCCCCGCCAGCTGCCAAAGGACTGGGGGAAGACCACCAGGTGACCCCTCCATTATATCCACAAGGGAACTTCGCTTTGAGGGTCCCACAGACCAGGGGGTCCTCAACCGTGGCAGGTTTTAAGACTTGTGGACTTACTTCAACTCCCAGAATTCCCCAGCTGGCAAGGTTTTAGCAGAATTCAGTGTGTAAAGGACAAGAACAAAGGTGACTGGGCTACTTAATTCTTTGATCGGGTAACTTACTTAATAGAAGGTGGGAACGAGGTTGGCGTAATATATCTTGATTAAAAAAGAAAAGAAATGGCTGAGGAATTCTGGGAGTTGAAGTTCACAGGGCTTAAAGGGGCCACAATGGCCCGGCCGTGGGCACCATCCTGCCCCAAAGTTACAGGCGGAGACCCTCCTGACGAGGGTCTTCCAGCCAAGCTTGCCATCCAGAAGGCAGACCCTGGCCCAGTTCGGGGCTGGGAGGTGGACCCCGGGGAAGCCCCTGGCTGAGGGGCGGCGGTGAGGCCCAGGGACCCTTCCCATTCACGGGAGAGGGGGGATGTCCAGAACTGAGGGGAACCTGGAAATAGGGGTGTCTGGAAGCGGGGGAAAAATGGGAGGGGCTCTGAAAGGGGGAGCATCTGAAGTGGGTAGGATCTGTAAATGTGTGTGTGGGGGGGGATTTCTATAAGTGCCTGAAGTATGGGGGGGTCTGGAAGCATGGAGGGCCTGGGGGCTCAGGAAGTATGGGGGGGGGGTCTGCAAGTAGGGGTTGTAGTGGAGGGATCTGGAAGGGGGGGCTAGAACGAAGGGGGAATGTGGAAATAGGCTGTATATGTGCGTGTCTGCACGTCTGAAGTGGGGGGGTCTCAAATGGGAGTCTAGAAATAGGGGAGCTGTAAGTGGGGGGGTCTGTAAGGGTGTGCGGGGACCCCCCCCCACGGAAACAGGTTGTGTGTGTGTCTCAAATGGGGGGGGGGTCTATAGCTGGGGGTGATCTCAATGTAAGAAGGATCTACTACTTGGGGGTTCTGGAAGTGGCGGGGGGGGCCGGACGGGTGTGGGGGTGTCAAGTGGGGAGGGGTGAAAGTGGGGGGATCCGGAAATGGGGAGCCTGTAAGGGTCAAGTGGGGGGGGCTGAAAGTGTGTGGGGGTCTGTAAGGGTCATGGGGTGTGTGAAAGGGGGGGATCCGAAACGGGGGGGTCTGTAAGGGTCAAGTGGGGGGTCTGAAAGCGGGGGGGGATCCCAAACGGGGGGAGGGTCTAAGGGTCAAGTGGTCTCAAGCGGGGGGGGCTGGGGGGGCTCTCACCCTGCCGCTTCCTCTCGCGCTCCACCATGACGTGCCGGTGCAGGGCGCGGGCCATGGCCGAGCTCAGCTTCGGGCGCTCCAGCAGGGCCGGCATGGCGGCGGTCGCAATCCTCGCGGCGCCCGGACAGCCCCGGAAGGCGGGCGGAGGGGAGGGGAGGGGAGGGGGCGGCGGCAACGGCAGAGACCCCCCCCGTCCGACGCGCAGACTCTTTGGCCCCCGCCGCTTCCTCTTCCGGGTCGCCGCGGCCACGCCCAGCCCCGCCCCCGCCAGGAGAACCGGGCGGGAGGGGCGTGGCCCGCATGCAAATGCCAAGCGGGGATGGGCGGGGCTTCCCCTCCGGCCTCTCCTCCCGCCTTCTCCAGCAGGGAAGGGGGAGAAAGTGGGGGGGGGCTCCCTCCCCCGCCTGATGAGTCTCCCCCTCCTCCGCTAGGGGGCGCCCCAGATCCCCAGGCCGGGAAGAAGCTCCTCCCCGTCCCGTTTGCCCCTCCTACTCCAACCCTGCTTATTTCCTGCCCCAACAACGCCCTTGCGAGGTAGGACGAGGGGAGAGAGCGCCCAGAGTCCAGCTTAGCGGGGGCCAAGGTGAGGGGGGGGCCCTTCGGAGCAGACAAGCTAGAGCCCCTTCCCATCAAAGCTGGAAATGAGGGGTAGGGGGTGGTCTGGATGCCTTCTTGAGCTCTGTGTTTGTGTGTGTGTGTGTCCCTGACTTTTTGTGTTGGGAGGGGTTAAGTCGGATAAATCAAACTTGGCCCTTGGATGACTTGTGGACTGCAACTCCCAGAATTCCTCAGCCAGGCACGCTGGCTGAGGAAGTCTGGGAGTTGAAGTCCACAAAAAGGCCCAAGTTTGAAGTTAAGTGGCTTTGGCCACTTAACACTAAAGCAATTTCCCCCCCCCCCCCCCACAACCTTGACCCTTTTAATTGAAGACTTGGGCTTCAATTCCCAGAATTCCCCAGCCGGCAGAGGATTCTGGGAGTTGAAGTCCACCTCTCTTAAAAGGGGTCCCCCCTCCCCCCAAAAATCCAGATAACTTTTAAAGGGAGGCAAATCCCCACATTTATGGGAAGGGGGTGATCAGAATCACCCAGAAAACCTGGGGTTCAGAGGGGCTCCTTAGGTCATCTAGTCCAGCCCCTTTGCTTGCTGTAGGCACCCCAATAAAATGGTCCCAGCTCTCTGCTTGCAGCCGTCCAATCCAAAGGGGTCTCTGTGCCCTCTCCGAGTCGCAAGCCATTTTGTAACAGTCCCCTGCCTGAACGCTGGCTCACTGGTTGGCAAGCCCTATTTAGCCCTGGGATCAGAGACCACCAGGAGACCTCGAGAACAAGAAGCAACAGTCAGCAAATCGAATGCTTTAAGCTTTCTGGTGCTTTGGAAACTCCAAATTGTATGAGCCTCTTTTGCATTTGCCGCCTTTCACACTACCGGTTACTGACTTGCACTGGGTCTGAAATGTCTTTTTTGCAGCAGGTCCTCGACTTACGACAGTTTAGTGACCGTTCAAGACGACAACGGCATCGGAAAAAAAGCGACCTCGGACCATTTTTCAGAGTGATGACCTTTGCAGCATCCCTATGAACACGTGATCAAAATTCAGATGCTGGGCAAGTGACTCGTATTTATGACAGTCGCAGGGTCCCCCGGGGTGTGTGTGTGTCACTGGATAGCCATTTGTCTGAAATGGTATAGGGTTTCCTGCCTGAGCAGGGGTTAGACTAGATGACCTCCAAGGTCCCTTCCAACTTTACTACTACTACTATCATCATCATCATTCCCTTTTGCCACCTCCCGACAATGGAGAAATCAGATTCAGTTAACAACCATGTTACTAACTTACCCACTGCAGTGATTCACTTAAGAACAGTGGCAAGAAAAGTTGTAAAGCGGGGCAAAACTCAACAAATGTCGCACTTAACAGCATAAATTTGGGGCTGTAAGTCGAGGAGTACCTGTATTGCATTTCTGGATTGGCTGCAGGATCTGTCCCTCGCCCGGGCCTACCTTAAAGGGGTTAAGGTAAAGACCACCCCGTCTTCCTGCAGAGCTATTGAGAAAGACGGTCTCCAGCCAGCCAGCCTGTTGAGGCTCAATTACTTGGGCAATTACGTCTGGCGGGCAGCTACCTCGCTTGCAGCCCAGGCCCCCAGGGGTTGTGGTGATCTCACACGTGGGCACACAATGACAGGACAGGTGTGGTGCTCCTTACCCGACCCTTGCAGGTCTGTGGATGATGGGTTTGTCTAGCAGACGTGTCAATCACTCTCTCCGCAGCCTGTGCTTCTCTCTCTCTCTCTGGGTGGTCCCCTTTTCCTAGCAGCCTCTCAGTTTAGCAGCTTATTCTTCACAGCCTGATTTGGTGTAGGAAGTCCTCGGTTTGCAACTGTTCCTTCAGCAGCCGTTCCAAGTTACAACAGTGCAGGAAAAAGTGGGCTTCTGATCGGTCCTCGCACTCACGACCATTGCATCGTCCTTGGTCACACGAGCGAAATTTGGGCGCTCAGCCACTGGAATGTATTTACGACGGTTGCAGCATCCTGGGGCCGGCGTTTGCGTCCCTCCCGGCCGGCTTCTGATAAGCCAAGTCAAGGAGAGACGCCAGATTCACTTAATGACTGCCTGATTCGCTGCAGTGAATTGCTTAACATCCCGTGGCAAAGGAAGCTTGTAAAATTGAGCACGGTTCACTGAGCTGCTTTGCTGAGCAATGAAAATCCTGGGGTCAGTTGTGGTCGTAAAAAGGACTACCAACTTACGGCCACAGCATTTCTGTTGTTAAGCAAGACGTTTGTTAAATGAGTTTAGCCCGGTTTTATGTCATTGTTTCGGAACAGATGCCAATTGAATCACCGCAGTTACACTATGTGTGGCAGCAGCCAAGAAAGCCAACACAATCCTGGGTTGTATAAACAGAGGCACAGAATCAAGACTACGCGGAGTATTAGTACCGCTTTGTAAAGCCCTAGTGAGGCCACACCTGGAATCCTGCAGCCTATTTTGGTCACCGTATCACAAAAAAAGACGTTGAGAGTTTGGAAAAAGCGCAGAGAAGAGCAACTCAGAGGATCCAAGGCCTGGAGACCAAAACATACGAAGAACGGCTGAGAGACTTGGGTTTGGCCAGTCTCGAGAAAAGAAATAGGGGAGACATGATAGCAGCGTTCCAAGTATTTGAGGGGCTGCCCCAAAGAGGAGGGGGTTACGTTATTCTCCAAAGCACCAGAGAGGACGAGAAACAACGGTTGGAAACTGACCAAAGAGAGAAGCAACCTGGAATTAAGGAGAAGCTTCCTGACAGGACAATCAACCAGTGGAACTGCTTGCCACTAGAAATCGTGGGTGCTCCATCTCTGGAGATTTTTAAGAAGAGGCTAGACAGTCACCTATCTGAGATGGTATAGGTTCTCCTGCTTGAGCAGGGGGCTGGACTAGAAGACCTCCAAGGTCCCTTCCAGCTTCTATTCTATTCTAATTTCTCTTCTTCATTTTTCTATTCCTATTTTATTCTATTCCATATTTTCTATTCTTTCATATTTCTGTTCTATTCTTATCATTATTCTATTCTCATTATTCTATTGTATGCTTTCATATTTCTATTCTGTTCCATTCTATTCTACTCTATTATTCTATTCTCAATTCCAATTTCTATTCTTCGTATTTCTATTCCTATTTTATTCTATTCTGTTCCATATTTTGCATTCTGTTCTGTTCTATATTTTATTATTCTATTCTATTCTTTCATGTTTCTATTCTATTTTATATTCTATTCTAATTCTATGCTATTCTATTCCTTATTTCTATTCTATTTCCTATTCTATTCTATTCTATTCTATTCTATTCTATATTCTGTTCTGTTCTATCCTATCGTCATTAAGTGAACCTGGCTTTACCATTACTCATCCGAAGGTCACTAAAGGGGATCACGTGACCCCTCTAGGATGCTGCCACCATCATGGATACGGATCACTTGCCAATCATCTGAATTTTGATCACATGGCCACGAGGACGATGCAAAGGCGGTAACTCTGAAAAAAAGGCAAGTCACTTTTTCCCGCGCTGTTGTAACTTTGAACAGTCACTAAACGAACCGTTGTAAGTCAAGGACCACCTGCAAAACACACACACACACACACACACACACACACACACACACACAAACAAATTGCATGGCTGTCTCTTCTCTCAAGAACCTCAAAATCTGCCTTTTGTCTGGACGCTAAAATAGAATTTTTTCCTCTCAAGTCTGTTTTATTTCTAAGTTTACTGGAAGCCATGCCGGGAATTCTGGTCCTTGGGCTGCAATGTAATAAATAAGAGAACGGGAGGGGGGGGGATTGCAATGGGGGGGACGGGAACTTGTAAACGCCACTTGGGGGGGGCTGTCGGGAGAGTCACGAAGGAGACAAACAGAAAAAGCGGTTTTAACTGTGGTTTATAAACCCTTGGAAAGGATGGGAACATTTTTTTTTGAAGTTTTGTCCCCAAAAAAGGGTGGGGGGGGAAGGAGGAAAAACATACAGAGGAACAACCCCCCCCAGCTTCCGACAAGATGTAAAAAAAAAGGCATTTCCTCCCCCCAAAAAACAAATAAAGTGAAGAAGCAGCATAAATAGCATTTAAAATACAAATCGGAGGGGGAAACGAGGACGGGCGCCGGTGTGGGGGGGGGGCTCGCATACTTCACACACACCCCAGAAAAAAAAAATTCACATTTGTTTTGTCTGACGATCAGCACAACAATAAATAAAGGGAGGGGGGAGGTGTGTGCGCGTGCCGGAGAGGGGGGGGTTTGCACACATATCCCACTAGTCCCCCCCACCCCGGTAAACGGGGACGAGCGCTTTGTGGGACCGGGAGAATAAGAGCAACGAAAGAAATCGGAATTAAGGTGTGCTTTTTTTTTTTACGGGGAGGGGTGGGGCGCAGCCGGTTTGACACGTTGCGTCCTTCTGGTGAAAACCCCACACAAAATTAGGAAACACACCACCCACCCACCCACCCACCCACCCCAAAGGCAAAAAAAAATAAAAGAAGTGCTTGGAGGCCACTTCTGTAAATCTGACCTCCTGCCAGACACCCACACACCCCCCCAGAAAGAAAAAAAAAAGAATGAACCAAGCTGGGTGGGTGGGCTTCAAACCGAGGGGCTTCAATGCAACATTATGTGGAAAGAAGACCCCGAGATTTGTTTTTTTCCCCCCGATCCAGATTGGGGATCCAGACGAGGGACTCCGGATTAAGCGGAGAGGGTTCAGACGAGCCCATCCCAAGCTCCATTCGGGTCTTTTTAAGTGCCTGCCGGTGGGGGTGGGTGGGGGTCTCCCTCGAGGAAGAAGACCCAGCCCCCCCGCCCCAAAAGACCCCCCCCATCCCGATCCCTTCCCAGGGGAAAAGAGGTCTCGGCGCAAGGAAGGAAACGCAATCTGAATCGGACCGGGGATGGGGGGGCGCAGAAAAAGGGGAAAGGATGTTGTCATGTCTGTAGAAATCCCCGGTGTGTGTGTGTGTGAGTGTGTGTGTGTGTCAGAAAGACCCTTCCCCAAGTCCTTTTGTGGCAACTAAAGACCCCCCCAAATTCCCCACACACCCCGCCCCTTCATGCTCTTTTAACAGTCTCCCAGCCCCCCCCGCCCCGTTAGCTTGTCTAGTCTCTGTGCAAATGAAAATAAAAGGAGGCGAACGGCCCCCACCCCAAGGCAGCCCCCTCCCCAATAGAGTCCTCTCCCAACGGAGTCCGTCTGGCTGTAAAAGAGCTCTTCCCCCCACGCCCCCCTTGACGGCACGTGCCATTTCCACCCGGTCCGTGCGTCGTGGGACCCCTCCCCGGGGCAGAGGGGCGGGGAGCGCGGGATTTTGGCAAAAGCTGTGGCGTCCCCACGCGGACGGTCGGTCAGGGGGGGTTTCTTTTCCTCATTCCACGCGGACGAGCAGGCCGAAGAGGACCGTCGCCCCTTTCTCCTTGGTGACCCACTCGATCTCGGCGCTGCTGAAGCGGGGGTCCACGGGCTCGGGGGCAGCCTGCGAGGGAGGGCAGACTTTGTAGGACCCCGGGCGCACGCACACCTGCAGGGCCACCTGGGCGGAGTGCTGTCGGTGAGACTTTGGGTCTTTGAATCTGGAAAAGCGAAAAAAATAAAATGCGGCTGGGCTTACTTACACGCAGAGATCGTCGCCGGGCCGAGGCCTTGAGGCTGAGCGCCGGTCGGTCACACGGAGGCCGGTGTACTGTATTTCCCTCCCTTTCATATTTTATTTTATTTTATTTTATTTTAATCTTTTTTAGCTCGTCTTTTGCCTTCCTGTTTTTTTTTAACCTTCTTCCAAGTTTAAAGGTCATTTTCAAGTTTAAAGGTCATTTTAAAGGTGCACACAAAGAATATAAAAAGAGATTTTTTTTAAAAAAAAAAATCTAGCCGCGCTCGGCTTTTCCTACGTCCCAAACTGCTTCTGGCAGAAGAGTCTCCAGGGTGGGGCCCAAAATTCAAGACAGCCGCCAATGGGACAAATCAAAGCTCTGTTTTGTTTTGTTGTGCGTGGACGTAGGGGCAGGAAAAACGACGTTTGCTAACTTGGAGTGTACTGCGTTGGCTGCCATTTGAATAGAATAGAATAGAGAATACGATAGAACATAGAACACAATATAGAATAGGAATAGAATTACAAATAATAGAATAGAATATAGAATACAGAATAGAATAGAATAGAATAGAATGATAGAATAGAATATAGAATACAATAGAACATACAGTAGAATAGAACACAATATAGCAGAGAATACAACAGAATACAGAATAGAACATAGAACATAGAATAGGAATATAATTACAAATAATAGAATAGAATATAGAATACAGAATAGAATAGAATAGAATAGAATGATAGAATAAAATATAGAATACAATAGAACATAGAATAGAACACAATATAGCAGAGAATACAACAGAATACAGAATAGAACATAGAACATAGAATAGGAATATAATTACAAATAATAGAATAGAATATAGAATACAGAATAGAATAGAATAGAATGATAGAATAGAATATAGAATACAATAGAACATAGAATAGAACACAATATAGCAGAGAATACAACAGAATACAGAATAGAACATAGAACATAGAATAGGAATATAATTACAAATAATAGAATAGAATATAGAATACAGAATAGAATAGAATAGAATAGAATAGAATAGAATAGAATAGAATAGAATAGAATAGAAATAAGGAATAGAATAGAATAGAATATAGAACAGAAGAGAATATATAACGTAGAATAGAATAGGAATAGAATTAGAAATAATAGAATAGAATAGAATATAGAATAGAACAGAGTAGAGAACAGAATTAGACCTAAAACAGAACAGAATAACAAGAGTTGGAAGGGACCTTGGAGGTCTTCTAGTCCAACCCCCCACCCAAGCAGGAGACCCTACACCATTTGCGACCAATGGCGTTCCAGTCTCTTCTTGAAAGCCTCCCGGGATGAAGCTCACACGACTTCTGGTGGCAAGCGGTTCCACTGGCTGTTTGTCCTCACTGTCAGAAAAATTCCTCTTTATGTCTAGGTTGAATCTCTCCTGGGATCAAATTTGGACTTTTTCACACACCCCCACCCCCACCCTGCAGGCTCCCCCCTCTCCGGTGTGTGTGTGTGGGGTCCCGCTAGGACATCTCCCCCTCCAACCCCCCCCACACAATCCGGCCGGCCACGGGCGACACCTACTGCACTTTGGTGGCGAAAGGCTCCAGCCCGGCGTAGCGCAGGGTGGGCGAGAGGAGGACGTGGGGGGCTTCCTCCCGGCCCTGCACGCTGTTCTCCTCTGCCTCCAGGTAGCCCCCGTTGGTGCCGCTGCCGGCGCCCCCTCCCTGCGGATCGGCCTTCACCGGGCGGCAGCTGAGAATGGACGTGCTCCCTGCGGGGAAAGGAAGGAGGGTGCCGTTGTGTTTTGGGGAGCGGGGGGGGGGGAACCGGAGGGCCGGCTCACATTAGCATCCGTTGGAGAGTGGGGAGGGGGGGCACCACCAGTCCTAAGAGAGAGCCTCTTACCACCCCGCTGAGCCCTCCCAAGTCCTCTACCTCAGCCTCCCCCCCCCACATTCCTGTTTTGCAGACATCCCGCCCCCCAAATACAGCACTGGATGCAATTTTGGGGGGACTCCTGGATGGTCCCTGGCAGCTTTCTCAACCATTTTCTCCAGGAAGGGGGTTTGCCGTTTGCGGCCTTCCAAGGGCTGAGAGAGACTGGCCGGCCCAAGGTCACCTGGCTGGCTTTGTGTCGAAGGCTGGACTAGAATTCACAGCCTCCCAGTTTTCAGACCCAGTGCCTTCGCCCCTCGTGCCAACGGGCGCCGTCGCTTACCGGGCACCAGCTCCCCTTGATCCAACATGCGGCGGACCGCTCCGATGCTCGTCCCATGATAGGCCATGTGCCACTTCTTAGCGGTGCTGGCCCCTTCCAAGCGGGGGCTTGTTCTGCAAAAAATAAATAAATTTTTAAAAAATGGTGCGTGGGCAGGCGAAAACCCGGGTGGTCCGGGAAACCCCTTCCTGAACTCAGACTGCGACAGCCACATCTTCACGCGGGGAATCCTCAACTTGTGGCCCGAATGGAGCCTAAAATTTCACTCGCTAAGCGAGACGGTCGCTAAGCGAGTCCCACCTCCTTTTACGACTTTCCTCGCCTCTGCTGTTAAGGGAATTGCTGCAGGGACTGGCTTTTGGGACGTCCGATAAGCAAATTCCATTCGCCCCGTGTTACGACCTTCCTTGCCAGGGCTGCCGTTAAGCGAATCACGGCAGGGGCTAAGTCAGCCGCACGGTTGTTAAGTGAATCTGGCTCCCCGCCCAGGTTGCTTATGGGAAGGTCGCAAAATGGGAATCACATGAGCCTGGGATGCTGTGACCTTCATAAACGTGAGTCGGCTGCTGAGCGTCCGAATTTGGATCCCGGGACTGCGAGGTCCTAAGAATCCAAAATGGCCACCCGTCACTTTGTTCAGGGCCCCGGTAATGGCTTAAAGACATGTGGGCTTCAACTCCCAGAATGCCCTGGGACAAATGCATTCCTTTTGATAGGTATGCCCATTGTGGCCTGTTTACTCTCTTGTGATCCCTTCCTCTGCAATCTCTCCACTCTTGGAAGTATGGCGGGGGGGGGGGGGAAGAGAGAGAGAGAGGCATGGCTGGCTGAGGAATTCTGGGAGTTGAAGTTTACAAGTCATAAAAAGGACATAGTTCCCTCACGCTGGCTGAGGTATTCTGGGAGTTGAAGTTTACAAGTCATAAAATGGTCATAGTTCTCTCAGGCTGGCTGAGGAATTCTGGGAGTTGAACTTTACGAGTCATTAAAGGGTCACAGTTCCCTCACGCTGGCTGAGGAATTCTGGGAGTTGAAGTTTACAAGTCATTAAAGGGTCACAGTTCCCTCACGCTGGCTGAGGAATTCTGGGAGTTGAAGTTTACAAGTCATAAAAAGGACATAGTTCCCTCACGCTGGCTGAGGTATTCTGGGAGTTGAAGTTTACAAGTCATAAAAAGGACATAGTTCCCTCACGCTGGCTGAGGTATTCTGGGAGTTGAAGTTTACAAGTCATAAAATGGTCACAGTTCTCTCAGGCTGGCTGAGGAATTCTGGGAGTTGAAGTTTACAAGTCATAAAAAGGACATAGTTCCCTCACGCTGGCTGAGGAATTCTGGGAGTTGAAGTTTACAAGTCATAAAAAGGACATAGTTCCCTCACGCTGGCTGAAAGTATTCTGGGAGTTGAAGTTTACAAGTCATAAAATGGTCACAGTTCTCTCAGGCTGGCTGAGGAATTCTGGGAGTTGAACTTTACGAGTCATTAAAGGGTCACAGTTCCCTCACGCTGGCTGAGGAATTCTGGGAGTTGAAGTTTACAAGTCATTAAAGGGTCACAGTTCCCTCACGCTGGCTGAGGAATTCTGGGAGTTGAAGTTTACAAGTCATAAAAAGGACATAGTTCCCTCACGCTGGCTGAGGTATTCTGGGAGTTGAAGTCCACAAGTCATTAAAGGGCCATAGTTCCCTCATGCTGGCTGAGGAATTCTAGGAGTTGAAGTCCACAAGTCTTACAAATTTGGAGACCCCCTGCGCTAAACGAACGGCTGTTACGTCGAGGATGCCCTGCTGCCCCCCAAGACCCCCCTCCCACAGGGCCCCCCCCCCAAGGTACCTGAGGGTGAAGCGGCACCACCCAAAAGGCAAGGCGTAGTCCCGGGGGGGCTCCCCCCGCTTGTAGTAGGCCTCCTCGCCTCGCGGCTTGCGGCACGCCTCGCAGTAGCAAAGGCTTGGCTTGGGGTCTTCGGCAAAATAGGCATCTGGGGGGGGAGATTGGAGGGGCAGACACGGTTAGGAAGGCGGCCCCCAGAGGGGCAGGTCTCGGGGGGGGGGGGTTGGACCCGAATTCGGTTTTTTTGTTTGTTTGTGTGTGTGCATTAAAAGAAAAGGAAAAAAAAAGGACCGTTTCCATTTCATCATGTTATCACTTAACAACCGTCTGGCTTAGCTCCGGGAAATTCTGGGACCCGCTGTGGTCATAAGTCGAGGAGTACCCCAAAGTGGCCTTTTTTCTCCCTCGCCCGCCCCGCGGAGCCCAGGGCTAACCAGGCAGCAGTAGCATGTCCTTGAAACGGGCGCAGAGCGACTGATACTCGCAGGTCTTGGCGGGGTTGAGGTCCACGGGGGGGGTCCAGCACACGCTCTCCTTGATGCCTGGAAAGGGGGGGGAAAGGCAGAGGCGGGTGGGGGGGGTCCTCCGGTGCGGCTCGCGAACCCTACTTTGCTTTGGAAACTCCATTCCTCGAAGACCAGGGGACCCCCCCCCCGTTCCCCAAACCGTAGAGCCACGAGACGGGTTGCGAGCGGGGAAACCCAGTTTGTTTAAAAATCCAACCAGGATTGTCAAAAGGGGAAGCGGAAGGGGAGGGTGCTGACTCCCCAGAAAGCGGCCCCCCCGCGCTCACCGTCCACCATGTCGGCCTTCTCCATGCCCCCCTGTCCTTGGGGGTCCGTGCTCTCGGCTCCCACGGCGGGAGCGTCGTTGGTCACGATGGTGACCTAGGGAAAAAAACAAACCAAGAGCCTCTCGTCGTAAGTCGGGTCAGATTCCCCGCAGAAGCGGCCAGGAAACCCTAACCCACGCACAATGGGAACTCTGCCCCTCCAGATTAGGGGGGGGAGGTTGACTTCGTGGGGGGCAGCAGCTGGCTCCCTCCCTCCTTTGCTCAGCTTGGCAGGAAAAAGCCAGACGGTGGTTCTTTCAAAGCGTAGTTTGGCGCGGGGGGGGGGGGGGAGAAACTCAGCCGGGTGACTTTTCAGAGGTAATCCCGGTTCACTTAGTGACTGTACAAGGTCACACTTAAGAGCAGATGGCTCGGCCTGGAGGGTGGATGAGCCAAGGTGGGCAACTTAACTGCAGGGATAGATGGTCTGAGATGGAGTAGGTTCTCCTGCTTGAGCAGGGGGCTGGACTAGAAGACCTCCAAGGTCCCTCCCAGCTCTATTCTATTCTATTCTATTCTATTCTATTCTATTCTATTCTATTCTATTCTATTCTATTCTATTCTATTCTATTCTAGTCTGCATTTTATTATTTTGTTCTATTCTATTCTATTCTGTATTTTATTATTCTGTATTTTATTATTCTGTTCTATTCTATTCTGTATTTTATTATTCTGTACTTTAAGTTTAAGTTTAAGTTTATTAAATTTTTATACCGCCCTTCTCCCGAAGGACTCAGGGCGGTGAACAGGGCATATAATAAAAATACACAAGTACAAAAGTTAAAAAAGAATTAAATTATTGCCCAAAGTAAAACAGTAAAAATATACAAATATTAAAACCCTGAGTTAACTCCCCATCAGGCCAGGCCGGCTTGTTCGAATAAATGGGTCTTTAACCCGCGCCGGAAGGAGCGGAGATCCGGTGCCATCCGGAGCTCAACCGGCAGTTGATTCCACAAAGCCGGGGCGCCCACAGAGAAGGCCCTCCCCCTGGGGGCCACCAGCCGGCATTCCCTGACCGGAGGCACCCTGAGGAGGCCCTCTCTGTGGGAACGCACAGGGCGTTATTCTATTCTATTCTGTATTTTATTATTGTGTTCTATTGTATTCTATTCTGTATTTTATTATTCTGTATTTTATTATTCTGTACTTTATTATTCTGTTCTATTCTATTTTGTTTTTTATTATTCTGTACTTTATTATTCTATTCTATTCTATTCTGTTCTGTTCTATTCTATATTTTATTATTCTGTATTCTATTCTATTCTATTCTATTCTATTCTATTCTATTCTATTAATTCTATTCTAAATAGTGTTGTCAGCTTGGCATAATTACAGAGTGCAGAGAAGAGCAACAAAGGTGATCAGGGGACTGGAGGCTAAAACATATCGGGAACGGTTGCTGGAATTGGGTATGTGTAGTTTAACGAAGAGAAGGACGAGGGATGACAGGATAGCAGCCTTCCAATATCTTTAGGGGCTGCCCCAAAGAAGAGGCAGTCAAGCTATTCTCCAAAGCGCCCGAAGGCAGGAGAAGAAGCAACGGATGGAAACTCGTCAAGGAGAGAAGCAACCTAGAACTAAGGAGAAACTTCCTGACAGTCAGAACCATTAATCCTCCCTCCTCCGTCCCGGCCGGACCCTCACCTGCTCGCATTGCCCGTAGAGGTCGACCAGCACGTAACAAGGGCTGGGCACGTCTTGGGCCGCCACGCCCTGGTCGATGCCGTTGATGTAGAGGTGAAGGCAGCCGCCGGCGTCCACCAGCACCCCCAGCACCGTCCCCTCGGGGCAGGTGTCCAGGTTGGGGCCGTAGTTCTCGCAGATCTGCGGCGGGGGAGCGGGAGGGCAAAGACGGGGGTGGGTGGGTGGGTGATCAGCGCCCCGGTTTCAGGCGGGGTTTCTCCCTCTCTCTCCCCCCCCCCGCCGCCACCCCTTCCTTGCCCGCCCCCCTCCCCGGCACCTTGAGGGAGTTGTGGAAGACCGAGTCGCGCTGCAGGAGCCACGTGGAGCGCTTGAGCGAGCAGGCCGTGGCGGGGAAGTTGAGCCGCTCCGGGGAGCTGCCGATGACGCCCAGAGAGAGCGAGGACGTCCACTGGGGGTTCAGGGAGTCGATCTGGAACTGAAGAGGGGGGGCGGGGGGGAAAGAGGGGCAGGAGGTCAGAAGGGGGTCCTTTTGGCGGGGGGGAGGAGGAGGGGGAAACCGGGCAGAGAGACACACACACAAACACACAGACTCGCATGCGCAGCCTGGCCTTCTTCCTCTCCGGAAGGTGGAAGGAAGGAGAGAGGAGGGGGAGAAGGAGGGAGAGGGAAGGAGGGAGAAAAATGGAAGGGAGGCGGGAGGGAGGAAAAGGATGGGAGGGAGGGAGGGAAACAGACAAGGAAGGATGGAGGGAAGGAAGAAGGAGAGAGAGGAAGGAAGGAAGGAAGGAAGGGAAAGGATGGGAGGGAGGGAGGGAGGGAAACAGACAAGGAAGGATGGAGGGAAGGAAGAAGGAGAGAGAGGAAGGAAGGAAGGAAGGAAGGAAGGGAAAGGATGGGAGGGAGGGAGGGAGGAAAACAGACAAGGAAGGATGGAGGGAAGGAAGGAAGGGAGAGGGAGAGAAGGGAGAGGATGAGAGGGAGGAAGGAAAACAGACAGAAGGGAGGAAGGAGAGGGAGGGAGGGCGGAAAATGGATGGAAGTGAGGAAGGGAGGGAGGAAGGGAAGGAAGCCTGATCAACAGCATCAGCAGAGGCTGCCACCGGTCAGGACCCACGGACGGCACTGCACATGCCCCAAAGCCCGGCAGACTCCCTTTATGCTGCCTCCCCCTTCCCCACCCGGACGGTCCCTCGGCAGGGAAGAGACCCCCCCCAGGGGTTGAGCCCAGCCCTTCCCCCCTGCCCCCCCCACCTGGAAGAGCTGCTGCTGCGGCAAAGGCTGGCCCACCACCACGATGCCCTGGTTGTAGCTGGAGACCCGGGTGGCCGTCAGGTTCCCGTTGGAGAGGAGGATGTTTTTCCCGTGGTTTTCCAGGAACTCCACGGGGGTCGTGGCGGAGGAAGGCGGGTCGTTCTCGCACTGAAGCGACAGGAGGACAGGGTTGGGAGGGGCCCCCGCTCAAGCAGGGCACCTCCTACGGCACCACCCCAGACGCGTACAGCGCCCGCGACTTCCGGTGGCAGGCAGTTCCCCCGGCTCTCAGGAAATCCCTGCTTGCTTCTCTCCTCTGCCCTGCCTCCGGGGGGGCTTTAGGAGAAGAGGGGGCAGCCCCCCCAAATACTGGAGGACTACAGATATCACCCCTAGGCCTTCTTTCCACTCGACACCCCCCAATTCCTGCAACCCTTCCTCCTCTTTGCTGCTCTTCTCTGCCCTCTCAACATCTTTTTTTACAACAGGG
>NC_138205.1:1444911-1494559 GCF_964194415.1 Vipera berus | reverse complement strand
CCTCCCTTCCGCGGCCTGTCTCGCACCCAGTCGGTTAAGGGAAACGCCGCGGTTGCAAAGTGAGTCGCGCGGGCCGTTAAGTCAACACGGCATCCCCAAGGGACTTGGCTGGCCGGAAGGCCGCCAGAGGGGAATCGGGGGACCCCGGGACGCTGCGACCACCGTAAAGAGGAGCCAGACGCCGAACGTCTGAATTTTCGACCGACGCAACGGTCGCAAGTGTGAAAAACAGCCGTCAAGTCACATTTCTCCGCTCTGTCGTAACTTTAAGCAAACTGCCCTTAATAATAATGATGGTAATAATAACAATAAAGTTAGAAGGGACCTTGGAGGTCATCTAGTCCAACCCCCTGCTCAGGCAGGAGGACTACCTGTATTTCAAGACACGGGTGGACTTCTGCTGGCTGGGGAATTCTGGGAAACCCAAGTCCACTGCTCTTAAAGGCCCCTCCCAGGATAGTGTCCCCACTCTGGGCCTTCCCTACATGGCCTCACCCTTTCCTGGGGGCAGCCCGGAGCAAGCCACCCCTTGGTCCACGCTGTTGATGAAGTAATGCAGGTCCCCTTTGGTTGTCCGCATCATGCCGATGCGCGAGCCGGTGGTCAGCGAGTCCAGGTCGCAGCCGTAATTGTTGCGCAGGGTGTTGCCGTCCTGCATGATGGCGGTGCCGCTGAGAGGGGACACAGAGAGGGGGGGGGAAAGGAAAAACTCTTTTTGCAAGGCGGCACGCGGATAGAGGATCAGGATCGGAGGGTGTGGTTGCCATCTTGACTTTTTTGCCCTCCGGGGAGTTCAAAAGGGCCCCGGAGGAAGGGACCGAAGGCATTAGGTGGAAGGAATGTGAACGACGGCTGAGATTCAAGAGTGGTAGGTGCAAAGTCGCCCAGGTGGCTTTCGTGCCTAAGGCGGGACTAGAACTCCCCGTCTCCTGGTGATTGGCTTGAAGACACCCAGCTGGCTTTCATGCCTAAGGCGGGACTAGAACTCACCGTCTCCTGGGGATTGGCCCAAAGTCACCAAGCTGGCTTTTGTGCCTAAGGCGGGACTAGAACTCACCGTCTCTGGGTAATTGGGCCAAAGTCACCCAGCCAACTTTCATGCCTAAGGCGGGACTAGAACTCACCGTCTCCTGGGGATTGGCCCAAAGTCACCCAGCTGACTTGAATACCTACGGCGGGACTAGAACTCACCGTCTCCGGTTTCTTTGCCTGCAACCTTCCCCAGTAGGCCAAATTTGGCCCCATTATCCAATTAGCTCTTTGAACCCCCCCCCCCGCCCTGCACTTACCTGAGCATCCAGGTATCGTAGTCAATGTCCGTCATTGTGTTGGGAAACTCCAGGTCCTCCGGACGGATGGCGGTGACTCCTGCACGGAAGGGGGACACCAAAAGCGCTACGGAGGGGCCGTCGCTCTGGGCCTCCGTTCCCCCCCAAAAAAATCTCTTTTGGCCCCTCCTCACCTGCTTCGATGGAGCCGGACCAACGATCCACCATCTTCTGGATGACGATCTCAAAGAGTTCGCCGTCCCGCAGGGGCCTGTGGGATGGATGGTTGCGATGAAAGCCGCCATCCCAACGACTGCAACCCAGGCCTCGCTTGCAGTCGTTGACTTGAGCGCTGCCCTTTCCTTCCTCCCATTCAAAGCTCCGGCCTTCCGACGCAGGCCCTCCTCGCCTTACAACCGCCCACTTAGCCACTGGCCAAAGTTAGAACGGGATTGGGAAAAAAAGCCACCGGGGACCGCTTTTCACCCTGACCACCCCTGCGGTCCCACCGTCAAAGTTCAGAATCTTTGCCGCTGAAGTCATATTCATGACGGTCGCAGTGTCCCCCGTGTGTGTGTGTGTGTGTGTGAGACGCGATCCCTTTCTGACGAGCAAAGTCAACGGGGGGGGGGGGAGCCGGATTCCATGAACCACCCTGGGACTTAACGGCCGCAGCGGTTCCTTTCACTTTGCTGTGGCGAAAAAGGTCGTGAAGCGGGGCAAAACCCACTTAACGACCCTCCAGCTAAGTTTCGCCGTAAATCGATCCGTTTCGGGAAGCCTCAACCATCCGTCACCGCGTCTCTCTCTCACCCCCCCCTGCCACGCCCCGTTTTTCACTGACCGGTTGGAGATGACGATGGCGTCGTTGAACTCGCTGCGGCAGTTCTGGCGCAAGGCCGTACGCCCCCCGTTGGTGATGACGGCGTTGTTCCCGTGCAGGTGGTGGAAACGCAGGTCGCTGGCCGAAGCCACGGAAGACGGGGTGCTGGGGGAGAGCTGGTTGTTTCCCTCCGAGAGGTCGTCAGGAAGCGGAAGGAGATCTGGGAGGAAGCCAGTTAGGGCATCACCCCCCCATACCCTTTAAGAGTCCCCCCTCTTGAAGACCGCCACCCCATTCACACACACCCGAACCCAGCCGAGAGCCAACGGGTGCACTGCTCAAAAGCTGGCCCATGAGAAAGAGGGCAGCGAGGGAACCTGGTGCGGTTAATCTATATAATAATAATAATAATAATAATAATAATAATAATAATAATAATAATAATAATAATAATAATAATAATAATAATAATAATAATAATAATAATAATAATGTTGGAAGGGATATTGGAGGTCATCTAGTCCAACCCCGTGCTCAGGCAGGAAACCCTATACATTTCGGACAAATGGCTGGCCATTCTCTTAAAAACCTCCAGTGTTGGAGCATTCACCACTTCTGGAGGCAGGTGGTTCCACTGGTTAATTGTTCTCACTGTCAGAAAGTTTCTCCTTAGTTCCAGGTTGCTTCTCTCCTTGATGAGTTTCCATCCGTTGCTTCTTGTCCTGCCTTCGGGTTCTTTGGAGAATAGCTTGACTGCCTCTTCTTTGGGGCAGCCCCTGAGAGATTGGAAGACTGCTATCCTGTCACCCCTCGCCCTTCTCTTCATTAAACTGGACTTTCCCAATTCCAGCAACCGTTCCTTATATGTTTTCGCCTCCAGTCCCCTGATCCTCTTTGTTGCTCTTCTCTGCACTCTTTCCAGAGTCTCAACATCTTTTTTACATCGTGGTGACCACAACTGGATGCCGTATTCCAAGTACCAAGGCCTTGTAAAGTGGTATTAACAATTCACGTGATCCTGATTCCCTCTGTTAATGCAGCCTAGCACTGTGTTGGCTTTTTTGGCAGCTGCCGCACACGGCTCGCTCATATTTAAGTGATTGCCCACTAGGACTCCAAGATCCCTCTCACAGTTACTACTATCGAGCAACGTACCCCCTATACTATACCTGTGCATTTGGTTTTTCCTGCCTAAATGTAGAACCTTACTTTTTTCACCATTGAATTTCATTTTGTTAGATAGCGCCCAGTGTTCGAGTCTGTCCAGATCCTCCTGTATCTTAAGCCTATCTTCTGGAGTATTGGCTATTCCTGCCAGCTTGGTGTCGTCTGCAAATTTGATGAGTTCCCCATCTATCCCCTCATCCAAATCATTAATGAAGATATTGAAGAGCACTGGGCCCAGAACAGAGCCCTGGGGCACCCTACTACACACTTCCTTCCATGTAGATGCGGTTCCATTGAGGACCACACGCTGAGTACGGCCTGTCAGCCAGCTACGAATCCATCTGGTGGTGATGCTATCTAGCCCACATTTTTCTATCTTATCAAGTAGTAGGTTGTGATCTACTTTATCGAATGCCTTACTGAAGTCCAAGTGAATTATATCCGCAGCATTCCTGTGGTCCACTAGTTTTGTCACTTGGTCAAAGAATGCAATAAGGTTTGTCTGGCACAATCTGTTTTTGACAAACCCATGTTGGCTTTTAGTGATGACTTTGTTTAGAGACTGGACGGCCATTTGTCTGAAATGGTATATAGGGTTTTCTGCCTGTGCAGGCGGGGGGTTGGACTAGATGACCTCCAAGGTCCCTTCCAGCTCTGTTATTCTGTTATCCTTCCTTCCTTCTTCCCTCCCTCCCTTCTCCAACACTGGAAGTCTTTTAAGAAGAGACTGGACGGCCATTTGTCTGAAATGGTATATAGGGTTTCCTGCCTGAGCAGGGGGTTGGACTAGATGACCTCCAAGGTCCCTTCCAACTTTATTATTAATATTCCAAAAAGAAATCTGAAAGTTGTGTGTGTCACGTGTGACCCTCTCCCAGTCCATCACCCGTATTTCTGGATAGGGGTGTCTTCCTCTCTTTTGGATTTCCTTCTTTTTTTCAGAATGACAGAGCTGAAAAGGGACCTTGGAGGCCATCCAGTCCAACCCCCTGCTCAGGAAGGAAACCCTATACCATTTCAGACAAATGGCTGTCCAGTCTCTTCTTAAAAGTCTCCAGTGTTGGAGCACCCACATCTTCTGGTGGCAAGCTGTTCCACTGGTTAATTGTCCTCACTGTCAGGAAGTTTCTCCTGAGTTCCAGGTTGCTTCTCTCCTTGATTGGTTTCTATCCGTTGCTTCTTGTCCCGCCTTCAGGCGCTTTGGAGAAGAGCTTGACTCCCCCCTTCTTTGGGGCAGCCCCCCCAAATACTGGAAGACTGCGGTCATGTCACCCCAATCCTTCTTTTCACTAGACTGGGCATCCCGAATTGCTTCAACCGTTCCCTATATACTTTAGCCTCCAGTCCGCTAATCATCTTTGTTGCTCTTCTCTGCACTCTTTCCAGAGTCTCTTATAAATTTTATATTGTGTTGACTAAAACTGGCCTTACCAAAGCATTTTAAAGCAGAGTTAACACTTTACACCAGGGGTGTCAAACTCAATTTCATTGAGGGCCGCATCAGCATTGCGGTTGCCCTCAGGGGGCCGGGTGGGTATGGCCAGGGTGGGCGTGGCCTACTGGGTGGGCGTGGCTAGAGTGCATATGGCCTACTGGGTGGGCGTGGCCAGCTCTACATCGTTCACATCAAGGGTGCCTATGGGGGCCTAGGCAGGAGTGGGACAGGTCTGGGGGTCTCTGGCAGAAGGAGGGTCTCTGGGCCAAGGCAGTGGGGGCCGTTCCCTCGCTGTTTCCAGGATGGCTTCGCGGGCCACATGAAACCACTTTGTGGGGCGGATCCGGCCCCCGGGCCTTGTGTTTGACATGTCTGCTTTACACGATATAACAGAATCACAGTGTTGGAAAGGACCTCGGGAGGTCTTCTAGTCCAGCCCCCTGCTCAAGCAGAAGACCCGATACCAGACATGTCAAACTTGCGACGTCACGAGATGTATCGGAACTTTTTCCCCATTGCCGGCAACGGGGTGGGCGTGGTTTCCTCGTGACGTGTCCGGCCCGTGGGCCGGCAGTTTGACACCCCTGCCCTATACCATTTCAGACAAGCAGTTGTCCAGTCTCTTCTTAAAAGCCTCCAGCGATCAGGCACCCATAACTTCTGGTGACAAGCTTTTCCACTGATTAATTGTTCTCGCTGTCAGGGAATTTCTCCTTCCTGACTTGTAAACCAGCTTCTGACTTCTCCTGACCTCCTGGGTTTCCAAATAAGCCATGTTCCTCGTTCCTGTCTCAACCCGTTTCCCTAGCCCACTCCGGTCCCATGAGGTCTCCGTGTCCACTACCTGTGTCATCCACGATTGTGGCTTGGGCAGCTTGACCGTAGAGATCGGCCACGGCGTAGACATTCGGCGGGACGTTCCAGGCGGCTGGGCCCTGCGCTACGCCGTTAACGAAGAAATGCAGGGTCCCGTCCTCCTTCCGCACGACGCCCACAGTGTCTCCTGCCTGGGGAGGGGTGGAGGAGAGGGGAACAGCCTGAGAGAGGGCAGGTATCGGGCGCGAACAACCAGATCCAGAGGCGGAGAGTTCGATTGGCTACTTTATTGCTTAATGCCTCTTTCACAGGAATGTCTTTAGACTGGCAATTTGAGCCTGGGCCAGAATAGGGGTAGTCCTCAATGTATGACACGATTTGAGTCCAGGATTTATGTTCTTCAATGAGAAATTGGTCATTGAGCATCGCCCTGTTTTACGACCTCCCTTGCCGCAGTTGTTAAGTGAATCACTGCAGCTGTTAAGTGGGTAACACGGCTGTTAAACGAATCTGGCTTCCCCACTGACTTTGCTTTGTCGGAAGGTCGCCAAAGGGGATCAGACGACCCCAAGACACGGTAACACCGTCGTAAGTATGAGCCATTCGCCAATTCTGGTGACCGGGCGGGGGAGGGGGAGGCCGCGTGTGAAAAATGGTCATAAGGTCACTTTTTTCAGTGGCTTTGTAACTTTGGTCACTAAACGGAAGGTCGTAAGCTCTTCCTGCAAGACGGTCCTACAATCCTACATTCAATGTCCCCCTCTCCTCTGCCCCCCACAAACTTTTTTGCCCCTCTCTGTGCTTGCCTTCAAGCGATCCAGGTTGTGGCCGTATTCATCCAGGATGGTGGTACCGTTGTGCATCACTCCATTCCCGGTCATCATCCAGGTCCCTGCAAGAGAACGGCACGGAGGGACACCAACCCCACATCAGACAGGTGAGACCACCCACTTTTTCCTTCCTCTCTCAAGCTGGCTGTTCAGGTTTACTCCCTAACCCAGGGGTGTCAAACTTAATTTCATTGAGGGCCGCATCAGCATTGCAGTTGCCCTCAGGGGGCCGGGTGGGTATGGCCAGGGTGGGCGTGGCCTACTGGGTGGGCGTGGCTAGAGTGCGTATGGCCTACTGGGTGGGCGTGGCCAGCTCTGCATCGTTTGCATCGAGGGTGCCTATGGGGGCCTGGGCAGGAGTGGGACAGATCTGGGGGTCTCTGGCAGAAGGAGGGTCTCTGGGCCAGGGCCAAGGCAGTGGGGGCCGTTCCCTCACTGTTTCCAGGATGGCTTCGCGGGCCGCATAAAACCACTTCACGGGCCGCATCCGGCCCCCGGGCCTTGTGTTTGACATGTCTGACCTAACCCATAAAATGTTGGCGACCGCGGAGGGTCGTCAAGGAATGACATGAGAGTCAAGTGAAGGAAAGCGGGAAGAAAAAGAATTAAAAAGGTTCTCGGGGAAGATGATGATGATGATGATGATTCCGGTTCATTGCACAGGCTGCCCAATGTTTTTGACTGGATTTGGCATTTCAATCCACCTCTGGGGTTCTTCCCAACGACCTGGGAGAGGCAGATGTGGATGTTCGGTGGGGTTAAAGGTCTCCGGGCAGGATGGAGGCTGTTCCAAGCACAGCTGCCTTTTGCAATTGACCGATGGGGATTCTGTCAATGGTGCTCTAATTACAGTGGCCTTCTGCAACTGACAGGGAGTTTGTCAATGCCACTCTGAGTCAAGCTGCCCTTTGCAAATGACAGGGAGGGATTCTGTCAATGCCAATCTAGTCAAATTTCCCTTTGCAATTGACTGATGGGATTCTGTCAATGCCACTGAGTCAAATTGCCCTTTGCAATTGACTGATGGGATTCTGTCAATGCCACTCTAAGTCAAGCTGCCTTCTGCAATTGACAGACAGGGAGTTTGTCGATGCCACTCTGAGTCAAATTGCTCCTTTGCAATTGACCGATGGGATTTTGTCAATGCCACTGAGTCAAGCTGCCCTTTGCAATTGACAGAGGGATTCTGTCAATGCCACTATAAATCAAGCTGCCCTTTGCAACTGACCAATGAGATTTTGTCAATGCCAATGGTGTTCAAGTGGTGGTCCGGATGTTTTGGGTTTATTATGGCTGGTTGCACAGCCAGTCAAATGTCCCTATTGGATTTGGCATTTTTATTCACCTATCGAGTCCTTCCCAAAGAGCTGGGATATTATTATTGAACAGATTTATATACCTGCCCGATTCACGCACAGTGACCCCAGGTGGTGTACTATATTAAAAACCCAGAGTTAAAAAAACTACAGTTTAATCTCTACTGCCAAAACCTCCCCATTGGTTGTAGCAACCACACAGTCAGTGAAGGCACTTGATTGGTTCGAGATGACGGGACCCTGCGGAATACCGGGTGCAGATTCTGGTGACCCCATTTTGTAAAGGGCATTTTAGCACTGGCCTACAAAACCCCAAAGGATTATGGGATCTGGGCAACACCTCTGAGATAAACTCTTAAGTCATTTTTTTTCTTTAGTCTAGAAAAAAGCAGCAGTCGAAAGGGGATGTCCGAGGGACATCGTGGCTGGCTGAGGAATTCTGGGAGTTAAAGTCCACAAGTCTGAACGTGGCTGGCTGGGGAATTCTGGGAGCTGAAGCCCACAGGTCTTAAAAGTTGCCTAACCTGGATTCAATTCACCCCAGGGGGATCAGACCTAGCCCTCTTGCAGCTATGTAGAGATTCCAGATTAATTCCCTACTTGACTCCTTCGCCCCTATCGTGGTTTGTCCCTCTCCGAGATCAGGTTGAAAAAAAAGCAGGGAGCACGTAAACCACTTCTATTTCCAGGCAGGAAGCCCTGAATGTTGGTTGGCCAGAATTTTAGCCCCTTTTATGTAAGCTGACTCTAAACTCTGTTCCGAGGGGGGGGTGTCTGAATATTCAAGGTTAATTAATTAGTTAAGATTAACCCACAGTTCTTCAAACTTGCCAAACTTTTGACACGGCCGTCCAAAATATTGAGGTCCCAGTTCTCACCTGACCGGAGGTTGGTCATCGTGGAGGGCAGCTGGAGGTAGGTGGGGTTGTGAGTGGTGACGCCAATCTCGATGGAGCCGGCCCATTTGTCCACCATCTTGTCGATCCTCACCTGGAAGACCTCGCCGTTCCGCAGCGGTCGGTTGCTGAGGACCACGCCATGGTTAAAGTCGTCGGTGGCACTGGATGGACAGAGCAGCGAAGGGCAGAGTTCTCCTTTAGAGGCCCTCTCCAGACAAGGTCCAACAGGTGGACTGGAGAAGCCACAGGTGGTCCTTGATTTACGGCCACAGTTGAGACCAAAACACTTAACAATGGAAATTTTGGACTCAAAAATTACCGTCAAAAAAACAACCCGTGATAACATGCAGTAAGTGGTATAGCCCAGGGGTAAGCAACCTTGGCTCTTTTATGACTCGTGGACTTCAACTCCCAGAATTCCTCAGGCAGCATGGGGGAACTATGGCTCCCTTTGATGACTCCTGGACTTCAACTCCCAGAATTCCTGAGCCAGCATGGCTCAGCTTGGAAACCTCTCCCTTTCCCCTCAGCGTGGCTGGCTCAGGAATTCTGGGAGTTGAAGTCCACCAGTCATAAAAGAGCCAAGGTTGCCTACCCCTGGGCTTCTCCCATCCCTGACGAGTTCCGGTAAACTCTTGCTGGCTGGGGAATTCTGGGAGTTGAAGTCCACAGGTCTTATAAGAGTTGCCGAGGTTGGGCACAAATGCCCTTTGGACACCAATTTAGTTCACACAAACCACAACCCCGTCCCCTTCTTGCTGCCTTTCCTTCTTCCTTGCTTAGGCACAGCTCTGGGTGCTTTTGAATGACTTGGCAGCCCTCCCGAAGGAGCCGCAGTTGTCATCTTCCTAGTCCTCATGGTCACAACCAGGCGAGGAAGACGGGTGGCCAATAAATTTAACAATTCAATCACCACAAAAGGGAGCCCGGGGGTGAAGATACGTACTGAGGCCTCAGGGCCGTCCGTCCTTCGTTGATGATGGCCGCCTTCTGGCCGCAGTTTGGGTGGAAAAGCAGGCGCTCCGGTTCTGGCTCGCTGGCCCCCCCGGTGTCCATGGCCCGCCGGCCCACGTCTGGCGAGAGCGCCCGCATGATGGCGTTGTTGCGCCGCAGGCGGTCGCTGTGGTTGTGGTTGTGGACGATGGTGACCTTCACGGCCATGCCGTAGAGGTCCACCACCCCGTAGACCACTAGGGGGGTGAGGGTGGTCGCCACGCCTGTCAAGAGAGGGAACCCATGCCTGTCACGGGACTCCCCAACAGTTAAAAAGTCAACCCTGACTTTTTCGTCAGGAGGAATTGCCGGGGTTACTCTGCAGGCGGGGCTTGGCTCAGGACCGTACTGCAGCCTGTCCCTTGCGGTCACAAAGTGAGTCACCCACAGGACTGACCTAATTTTGCAATCTTTTTTTGCGCTGAAATTATGTTATTATTATTATTTGTAAGCCGCCCTGAGTCTTCGGAGAAGGGCGGGATATAAATGGAATTAAAATTTAAAAAAAAATAAAAATGTTGTTGTTGCTGCTGTCATTATTAACTATTATCATTTTGTGACTGCTGCTGCTATTACTGTTATTGTTATATTATCATCATCATTTTGTCACTGCTGCTGCTGTTGTTGGATCATTATTATTACATTATTATCATCATCATTTTGTCGCTGCTGCTGCTGCTGCTGTTGTTGTTGGCTCTGGGCAGCTTACAGCAAAAAAAATGTTAAGGCACTAAAAACATTAAAAAAATCTACAATCGCAGAAACCCAGGGGATAAAATCGTGAATAAAATGAACCACAGATGAAAACGGGGGTGGGGTTGGTCGTAAGTCGAGGAACGTATCACCCCCCTCCTCCCTTCTCCCCAGCCCCTCCCTGGGTCTCTGAATCACAAAAAGGCCCACGGGGTTTCTCTCTCTCTCTCTCTCTCTCTCACACACACACACACACACACACACACACACACACACACACACACAAAGATGGTGCCCACCTTGGTCGATGCCGTTGATGTAAAAATGGAGAGCGTTGTTCGACTTCCGGGTCAACCCGATGTGGTCGCCTTCCTGCGGGAGGCAGACAAAGCGGGGTGGGGGAGTTCCTGCGCGGGAAATGCGGGGGAGGGGGGGTTGTCCGAAAAGGGGAGGGGAGGAGGAAGAGGAGGAGGACGGCCTTCCGCTCACCTGCAGCTCATCCAGGCTGAACTCGCAGTACTCCCGCCGCGTCCCTTTGCCGTTGGTCAGGATCCCGCAGCCGCTCATCATGATGGTCCCTTCGTGGGTTGAGTGGAGCATGACAAGAAGAACTAAGCGGGGACAAGGGCCGGCTGCTGTGACTCCCCTCCCCCGGGCCCTCTCCCCCGGCGGAGACCCCGACCCCCCCCAAAGGTGGTCGGGAACCCCCCCTCCCGCCCTGGATACGCACGAGTGGGGAAGTCACCTGAGCGCAGGTTCGTCATGGTGGCCGGGTACTCCAGGTTGTTGGGGTTGTGGGTGGTGACCCCGATTTCGATGGAGCCCGACCACTTGTCCACCAGCTTGTCGATGCGGATCTGGGGAAGGAGAAGCGGCGCCTGGAAATCCCCGCTCGCCCTCCCCCATCTGAAACCGCCTCTCTCTCTCTCTCCCCCCCCACCCGGGCCGCTGAGCGAGTCGTGGACTTCGACTCCCAGAATTCCCCCGGGCAGCCTTGCTCGATTGGCTGTCGATCCCACCGATTCTATGCGACTTGAGTCCAGCTGGGGTCTAGTGGCGGTTAAGACAGGCTGGAAAGCAGGTGCCGGTGAGTTCTAGTCCCGCCTTTGGGACCATAACCAGGAAACGGTGAGTTCTAGTCCCACCTTAGGCATGAAAGGAGGCTGGGTGACTTTGGGCCAATCACCAGGAGACGGTGAGTTCTAGTCCAGGCTTAGACAGGAAAGTCAGCTAGTGACTTTGGGTCAATAACCAGGAGACGGTGAGTTCTAGTCCTGCCTTAGGCAAGAAAGTCAGCTGAGTGAATTTGGGCCAATCAGAGAAGATGGTGAGTTCTAGTCCCACCTTAGGCGGGAAACCCGGCTGGGTGACTTTGGGACAACCACCAGGAGACGGTGAATTCTAGTCCTGCCTTAGTCACGAAATCCAGCTTAGCTGGCTGGGGAATGCTGGGAATTGAAGTCCACAGGTAGTAAAGTTTCCCAGGTTGAGAAAAATTGCTCCTTTTTTGGGGGGGTGTGCTGGAGATTTGGGGACGCGTTTTTCCCCCCGGGCACTGCTGGGGGGAGGGAGGGGCCGGGAGCCCCTTACCTCAAACATCTCGTTGTCCCGCAGCGGGCGGTTGGTCATGACCACGCCGTTGTTGAACTCGTCCAGTGGCCGGCGCCTCTCGGCTGTCTTGTTGTTGTTGCTGAGCTTGATCAGCGTGCCGCACTTCTCGTGGAAGAGCAGGGCATCATTGGAGGTCATGGGGGGGGCTCCGCAGGGGCCGGAGTCGGAGGGGGGGCTGCCCAGGTTGACGTTCAGCAGGCTCCCGTTGTAGGCCGACAGGATGGCATTGCTCACCACCTCCGACAGCTCCATGCTGGAGAAGCCTACAAGGGGTGTGTGTGTGTGTCTTTGGGTGAGACATCAACACATCTGAGTTTGGACCCCAGCAGCTGCCCATTTTGCTCGGGCCCTCCCTTAGGCTTGGAAAAGAAGCTAGGTGACTTTGGGCCAATCAGAGGAGACAGTGAGTTCTAGTCCCGCCTCAGGCATGAAAGCCGGCTGGGTGACTTTGGGCCAATCAGAGGAGACGGTGAGTTCTAGTCCCGCCTCAGGCATGAAAGCCGGCTGGGTGACTTTGGGCCAATCAGAGGAGACGGTGAGTTCCAGTCCCGCCTCAGGCATGAAAACTGGCTGGGTGACTTTGGGCCAATCACCAGGGGACGGTGAGTTCTAGTCCCGCCTTAGGCATGAAAGCCGGCTGGGTGACTTTGAGCCAATCACCAGGGGACGGTGAGTTCTAGTCCCGCCTTAGGCATGAAAGCCGGCTGGGTGACTTTGAGCCAATCACCAGGGGACGGTGAGTTCTAGTCCCGCCTTAGGCATGAAAACCGGCTGGGTGACTTTGAGCCAATCAGAGGAGACGGTGAGTTCTAGTCCCGCCTTAGACATGAAAACCGGCTGGGTGACTTTGGGCCAATCACCAGGAGACGGTGAGTTCTAGTCCTGCCTTAGGCATGAAAGCCGGCTGGGTGACTTTGAGCCAATCAGAGGAGACAGTGAGTTCTAGTCCCGCCTTAGGCATGAAAACTGGCTGGGTGACTTTGGGCCAATCACCAGGAGACGGTGAGTTCTAGTCCCGCCTTAGGCACGAAAGCCAGCTGGGTGACTTTGGGCCAATCACCAGGAGACGGTGAGTTCTAGTTCCGCCTTAGCCACGAAATCCAGCTAGGTGACAAGTATCTAGGTAACTTTGGGCAATCTCTCTCTCTCAGTCCAGTCCACCCCGCAGGGGTGTTGTGGTGGTGGTGGGGAAAGGAACAGGAAGGAGCAGCAGTTACATTCCCTTCTTTGAGTTCTCGATAAGAACGATAAAGGCAGGGGAAAACATTGTAAAAAAGGAGCAAGCGGGGACAGCCAGCGCGCCCCTTCCCCCTAGAAATTATGACACTTTTTTTCATTTTGCACCAAGGAAGACTCACCGTTCTCCGATTCCAGGCTGCTGGGAAATTTCTCCGGCCGGGTCTGGTTGCAAGGCGCTTCCGGGGCTACCGAGAGAAGGAGGAAGAGGAGGAGCAAGAGGAAGGAAGGAAAGGCTGTCAGGCGTGCCTCCCAGAGCAGACACAGGCCATGATGCCTGGCAACAGGCCAAGAATCGTGGGTGAAGCTTCTGAAGGGGCAGCCAAGAACCCCACCAGGATTCCCCACTTCATCTTGGGTGCCAGGCGGGAGACGGTGGTCCTGCCTGCCTTGGTGCCCGCTGGACGCATTCAGTTCCCGCCCTCCAGATGTAAAGTGTGCCCAGCCCCCCGGGGTAGATATAATAATAATAGTAATAATAACAACAACAACAACAACAACAACAACAATAATAATAATAATGATAATATAATAATAATAACAACAACAACAATAACAACAAAATAATAACAAAATTTGGACGCTGGGCAACAGACTCGTGTTTATGACGGTCGCAGCGTCCCGGGGACACGTGATCAAAATTCAGAGGCTTGGCAGCTGACTCGCATTTACGACGTTCGCAGCGTCCCCTGGGGTCATGTGATCCCCCTTTTGCGACTCTCTGACAAGCAAAGTCAATAGGGGAAGCCAGATTCGCTTAACAAGCGGGCTACTGACTGAACATCTGCAGAGATTCACTTAGCGTCCGAAGGAAAGGTCATAAAATGGGACAAACCTCATTCAACCGACGTTTCAGTTAGCAATAAAAACATTTGGGGGCTCCGCTGTGGTGACGAGACTTTCTGCGGTCCTTAAAGACCAGTGTTTCTCCACGTTAAAAATGTGTGAGGTTCAACTCTCCAGAATCCCGCTGGGCTGGGGAATTCTGGGAGTTGAAGTCCGCAACCTTTTAAAGTCGAGACACACAATGAGAGACACCCCGCTCACCCACCCCAAGTTTGAAGGCTGAGATCTGGAGCAAAACGCCCGTTTTATGCCTATCTCGGTCGTCCCAAAAAAGACGGGACAACCACTTGTCTGAAATGGACAGGGGATTGAACTAGATGACCTCCCGAGGTCCCTTCCAAATCTGTTATTCTTTTTTTTTTGAAGAAAATTTTATTGACTTTCTAGTTTTTACATTTAAATATTTGAAAAGCAACCCAACGCTGTTATTCTGCGTTCTATCGCTCACGCCTGGTGCTAAACCGCCCTTGGTTTTCTTTCTGCCTGCCCCGACAATTCTCTGCTTTTGGGGGGGGGTACCTTCATCGTGGGGGGCTCCCTCTTCCGCCTCCTCCTCCTCCGCGCTTCCCGGCACCACCGTGATCTGGGTGCACTTGCCGTAGAGGTCGACCACGGCCCAGACGCGGGGAGGGATGCCGGTGGCTGCCACGCCACAGTCCTGCCCGTTGACCCAGAGGCGCAGCTCCCCGCTGGCCGTCCGCTGGATGCCCACTCGGTCGCCTTCGCCCAGCTGATCCAGGTCCTGCCCGTACTCCTCCAGGATGGAGCGGCCGTCGCGCAGGACGGAGCATCCGGAAATGATCCAGGAGCCCCCCTTGAGGCCGGTGGCGCTGCTGGGGAAGTCCAGGTGGTTGGGGTCCAGGGCGGTCACCCCGATCTCCAAGGATCCGCTCCAGGAGTTGACCTGCGGGCAGACGAGAGGGAGGAGCGCATGGGATAGAACGGAGTAGAAGCTGGAAGGGACCTCGGAGGTCTTCTAGTCCAGCCCCCTGCTCAAGCAGGAGAACCTTGACCGTCTCAGACCAGCGACTTGAGGTGGAAAATCTTAAAGGGGAGGAAGGGTGCTGTGATTCGCACTCGGCGCCCACCCATGGGTCTTGGGGTCCTCCTCCTCCTCCTCCTCCTCCTCCTCAACCCGGGATTCCTGCTAAGAGGCTGTTTTGGGGAATTCTGGGGAAGGGTCAACTTTTCTGAAAACCCCCAGTCTGGGTGGTGGTGGTGGGGGTCTCGGAAACCCAGCCTGGGTCCTGGAAGTTGTTTTCTGAGTGGGGGGTCGCCGGTGGCATCCCTGGTGGTCTCGCCTACCCCCCCCCCATTTTGCAGCCCAGAGAGGGACACAAGTGGGAAAGGGAAAGGACAGGTGTTGGGAAGAAATGGGGGGGGGTGTTTAAGGGCTGGGGGAGGGAGGGGCATAAGAGGAGGGGTCTCCTCTTTCCTCCGCAGGGGAGGAGCTCTACACCTCCAGCCCCTCCCCCGCCAGCCCTGATGAGGGGAAGAGGGAGGGCAGCTGCCCAGCTCCGTCACCCAAGACCCCCCCCGTTGCCTCCCTTCTTTTGGGGACCCCTCATCTCGAGCCCCCTCCCACATGATCCTGAGGATCTGCCCCCTTCCGAGGGGGGAGGGGGAGGTCAGCTGCCCAGTTTCATCCCCCAAACCCCGCACCCCCATTTGGGGACCCGTCCTCCTCCTGAAGGCCCCCACCCCGTTCTGCTCGTCCGGCCTTTTCCCCTGCGACGCCCCCCCACGAGGGTCTCCTCCCTCTCTGAGTGCGCCTCCATCCCCAAGACTTCCCCCCCCTTGCCTTGCCCTTCTTTTGGGGACCCCTCTCCTTCTTGGCTCGGCTCCTGCAGCCCCCTCCTCTATGAGCCCCCTCCACACCATTGCCTGGGCATCATCTGGAGACCCCTCCCCTTCTCCTCCTCCTCCTCCCCCTCTGCAGCCCCCTCCGCTGCGAACCCCAAGGCTCTTCGCCCTCCCACAGCCATCCCCAAGACCCCCCCCATACACACCATTGCCTAGGCCTTCCTCGGGGGACCCCTCCCCTCCTGCTCCTGCAGCCCCCTCCCCTGTGACCCCCAGGGCTCTCCCCCCTCCCACAGCGCCTCTCCATCCCCAAGACCCCCCCTCCCCCCACTGCCTCGGCCTTCCTCTGGGGACCCCTCCCCTCCCCTCCTCCTCCTGCAGCCCCCCCTAAGACCCCCAGGGCTCTCCCCCTCCCACAGCGCCTCTCCATCCCCAAGACCCCCCTCCCCCCACTGCCTCGGCCTTCCTCTGGGGACCCCTCCCCTCCTCCTCCTGCAGCCCCCCCTAAGACCCCCAGGGCTCTCCCCCCTCCCACAGCGCCTCTCCATCCCCAAGACCCCCCTCCCCCCACTGCCTTCCTCTGGGGACCCCTCCCCTCCTCCTCCTGCAGCCCCCCCTAAGACCCCCAGGGCTCTCCCCCTCCCACAGCGCCTCTCCATCCCCAAGACCCCCCCCACTGCCTCGGCCTTCCTCTGGGGACCCCTCCCCTCCTCCTCCTGCAGCCCCCTCCCCTGTGACCCCCAGGGCTCTCCCCCCTCCCACAGCGCCTCTCCATCCCCAAGACCCCCCCTCCCCCCACTGCCTTCCTCTGGGGACCCCTCCCCTCCTCCTCCTGCAGCCCCCCCTAAGACCCCCAGGGCTCTCCCCCCTCCCACAGCGCCTCTCCATCCCCAAGACCCCCCCTCCCCTCCTCTGGGGACCCCTCCCCTCCCCTCCCCTCCTCCTCCTCCCTCCCCCCCTCCTTCCCTCTGGGGACCCCTCCCCTCCCCTCCTCCTCCCTCCCCCCTCCCTTCCTCTGGGGACCCCTCCCCTCCTCCTCCCTCCCCCCCTCCCTCCCTCTGGGGACCCCTCCCCTCCCCTCCTCCTCCTCCTCCCCCCCCCGCAGCGCCGGGCCTCACCTTGCGGTCGATGCGGACGGCGAAGACGGCGCCCGGGGCGAGGGGCTCCCGGCTCAGCACCAGCCCGTGGTTGAACTCCTGGCCGGGCTGCGAGCGAGCCGCGCTCCGCCCGCCCCGCGACACCGTCACCAGCCGGCCCGTCCGCGGGTGCAGCAGCGGCAGCGGGGAGGCCCCCCCGCCGCCCCCCCCGCCGCCGCCGCCCCCGCCGCCGCCCAGCATCCCGCCCCGACCAGGCCCCCGCAGCAGCAGGGCGCCCGGCCGCGCTTTACGGCAGAGGGGCATGTCGCCGCCGCCGCCGCGCTTGACGGCCGCGCCGGACGACGCGCCGCTCTGCCTAGCAACATCCTGGCGCTTGGCGGCCGCGCGGGGCCAGCCGCCGCCCTGCCTAGCAACGGCGCCGCGCTTGACGGCCGCGCTTGACGACCGGCCCCCTGCCTAGCAACGATGTCGAGCTTGACGGATCTGCTTGACGACCCGCCGCTCTGCCTAGCAACGACGCCGCGCTTGACGGCTCTGCTTGATAACGCGCCGCTCGCCCTAGCAACGGCGCCGCGCTTGACGGCCGCGCTTGACGACCGGCCCCCTGCCTAGCAACGATGTCGAGCTTGACGGATCTGCTTGACGACCCGCCGCTCTGCCTAGCAACGGCGTCGCGCTTGACGGCTCTGCTTGATAACGCGCCGCTCGCCCTAGCAACGGCGCCGCGCTTGACGGCCGCGCTTGACGACCGGCCCCCTGCCTAGCAACGATGTCGAGCTTGACGGATCTGCTTGACGACCCGCCGCTCTGCCTAGCAACGACGCCGCGCTTGACGGTCGTCTTTTACGATAGGCCGCTCTTGCCTAGCAATAACTTCGCTCTTGACGGCCGGAGGGGACAACCTGTCGCCTGGTAGTAACGCCGCCGCGCTTGACGGCCGTCCTTGGCAACGAGCCCCTCAGCTTAGCAACGGCGTCGCGCTTGACGGCCGAGGGGCTTCTCTGGGTCCGGCGAGAGGAGGAGGAGGAGGTGCACAATCTGAAGCGCCTTTGCGTCTCGCTTTAACAAGGGCGGACGTGGGGCCGAAACCCCTCTTCTGGCCCTCCCCCCACAACTCCTTTCGAAGGGAAATGTCAAAAAACGCTCAAAGCGGGGGCTTTCCCCACCCGATCAGGCAATCCGTTAGCCACCTATATGGGGGCCTCAGCGGCGAGGGAGGCGGCGGCCGGCAGGGGGCGCGCCGGGTCCTTCCTCGGCGGCGGCGTTTGCAGGCGGCCGTCCGGTGACGTCATCGGGGCGCGCGGGCGGCGCAGGCTGGAGCGGAGGGGCGCGCGGCGATGGTGGAGGCGCTGCTCTCGGGGGCCGCCCAGGGGCTGCTCCTCATCCGGGGTGAGCCTGGCCCTTCCTGGGACACCCGCAGGGGAGGGGAGGCTCTTCTTAGCAGCCCGAATATGAGCGGGGATTCCTCCGGGTGGCTGGCTTAAAGCTGGCGGGGGAGGAAAATCTCCTGGTGGCCTCCCTTCCCTGCGCAGGATCTCCTGTATATCGCATTCAGGGGATCCCCTGGTGGCCTCCCATTCCCCCCTGCAGGGGATCCGGTGGTCTTATGGCACGCAGAGGATCTCCTGATGGGCCTCCATCCCCTCCTTCAGGGGATCTCCCCTCTCGTATACAGTGGTGTGTGTGTCACCTGGAGGCCTCCCGCCCCCTGCAGAGATCTGGTCGTCTTATCGCATGCGGAATGGATCTCCTGATGGCTTCCCATCCCCTCCGGGGGATCACCTGGCGGTCTCTTACATGTAGGGGGATCACCTGGTGGTCTCCCATCCTCTCACAGGAGGCCTTCTGCTGCAGCGGCCCCCAAGCTTTTGAGCACGGGGGGGATTTGGTGGACCGGAATGGGGGGGGGAGGGGGGCGTGGTTTCACAAGCTGCTTCCATCAAGCGGATGGGGCTTCGTTTGTTTGCGTGGCCCAGTTTCTGGCATGCCGTGGGCCAGTGCCGGTCCACGGACTGAGAGTCGGGACCACTCTTCTAGTGGTCTATTGCATGCAGGGCTTCTCCTGGTGGCCTCCCATCCCTCCCCCGCAGGGGATTTCCTGGTGGTTTATCGCTCGATTTCCCTACTCCCACCCCACCCCATGGGAGTGGCAGCTGAGGAAGACAGAGTGTGTCCAGGAGGAAGCAGCTGCCCGCGAGTGGGTCAAGAGAGATGCCTTGGCTGAGCTGGGTTTTCCCTTATTTATGTATTAAATATCACAAAGTTTTATGCCGCCTGCCTCCCTTAGAAGGTGACTCCGAGCAGCTGGCAGGTTGTAAAAGGAGTAAAAAAAATAGTTAAAAGGTTAGAAGAGCGCAGAATTAAAAGATCATTAAGAACTATAGGAAAACTGAACTTAACCGGAAAAGTCTTTGTCTTCTTCCCTCCGGCAGATTCCGTGGTTTGCGAAGGGCGCCCCCTGCTGAAGAGCTTCGTCGTGGCTGCCGCCCAGCGGTGAGTTGAGAGGCTTTGAATTTATTGCTGTATCAAATGGATAGGCCACCCACCTGGCTTGGCAAAAGAACCTGGACTGCCCACCAGCTGTCGGGTTTCTAGATCGGTGGGAAATGGGTATTTATTTTTTAATTTATTATTAAATTTGTATTCCGCCTATTCCTCTACCAAGTGACCCTGGGCTGCACCTCACAATTCCACATCAGCCACTCATCTTTCCCATATTGCTGGGGGATGATGAACATTGTAGTCCCTACTTCTGCAGAGGTCCTCCCTCCCCAGATAAATAGATAGATAGATAGATAGATAGATAGATAGATAGATAGATAGATAGATATTTTTTATTTTTATTTTATTTTAATTCCATTTATATCCCGCCCTTCTCCGAAGACTCAGGACGGCTTACAAGCTTAGCAGTAGCCTTCATTCTATGTATATTTATTTATTTATTTTATTATTTTTCTTCCATTTATATCCCGCCCTTCTCCGAAGACTCAGGGCGGCTTACAAGCTTAGCAGTAGCCTTCATTCTATGTAGATGCCTGCTTGTTAGGGCTTTCACACCCCCTCCCAAGCGGCATTATTACAAAGTCAGCTTAATTGCCCCCAACAATCTGGGTCCTCATTTTACCTACCTCGGAAGGATGGAAGGCTGAGTCAACCTTGAGCCTGGTGGGATGCGAACCTGCAATAATGGCAGGCAGCTGGTGATAGATAGATAGATTACCACCCTTGGTAATACTTTCCTATCTGCGGCTGTCAGACCAGCATACCAAACCACAATACCATACGAAAGGACGCTCTCTATGGTAGACTGGTAAAAGAGGGTCATTAGCCGTTGTTCTACCCTGTTCTTCCGCAAGACCCTGAGAAAGTGAAGCCTCTGTTGGGCCTTTCTGGCCACCTGGGTTGTGTTAACTTTCCAGGTCAGATCTTCACAGAGGTAGACTCCCAGGAATTTAAAGGATGAAACTCTCAATAGTTCTTACTTTTAAGATTCGGAGGTTTATTTTTCTCATAATTTGGAACGTAGCAAGCACAATAACACATCATCACGTACATTAATAAGCCACTGCAATGGGGACCAAACGGTTATAGCGAATTCCAACAGGACAGCTATAGGCCAATGGCCAATCAATCAGGTCCAATCCCAAACCTTTATACCCTTTCTTGCTCTAACAACTGTAGGCAGATGGTCCGCTGACTTTTGCTGATGTTTGTTGACCTCTGACTGACTCTGCTGACCTACTTTCCACATATACTTTCTGCTGAACATAACTTTCCAAACATACCCGTGTACGTTGGAACCCGCATCCATCGGCTACATTCAGTTCCCTATTTCTCCCACGGTTGTAATACTCACGTTCCAAATCTACACAGACCGATCTTACTTTGCCATTTCACACTGCACAGATTCCAAATAGTACCTTCGTACTGTGAAATGGTATAAAGTTCCAAGTCAAAGCTTTGTTTTAAAATCACGTTGGGGCCTATCACAGGTTTGCTGCAGCCTCATCTGGTTTATATGAGGAGGGGGTCTAATCTCCCACAAAGGGAAGAAAGCAATGACAATGACAGCTGCAACCTGTCAGAATCCATTTATATCACATTCATAAATGCATGTTTAAAACTTTATCCGCCCCCCCCCCATGGATTCTGCCATCTCCCGAGGAAGGAGGAGCGCATGTGGATTCAGCCTGCCTTGGGTTATTTCAAAGACCAAGGGAACCTTTTGAACTGGGAGAACAAAAGGGAGGGCTAGGGAAGAAGGCGTCTGGCCTGTGTCTCCATTTGAATCTGGACAGCACAGGGGACTCACAAGCCGGTCCTGGAGTGCATCGCACCAGGCTTGCCACCGGAAGGCAAAAGGAAATGGGACATAATCTTTTTTTTTTATTTAAAAAGTTTTACAATACATTTTAACTTTAATCCCCCCCTCCCCCACCCCCATCTAACCCTCCCTATCCCTCTTCCCCATTCCCACCTCCCCCCCCCCCCCGACTTCCCAGAGCTAAATACAAGGTATAAAAACGAAAAACAAACATAAGCATCCATATGCTATCAACAATAAACTATTAATTCTATCACCCTCTGGCTCATGTAAAATGATTACAAACAGTAATAATATTACAGATAAGAAAAAAAGGAAGAAAACAGAAAAGGAATTTTACTCAAATGCTAAATAAAATTTCTTAATCCCAATCCTTATTCATATTAATTTCAAAGAAAAAACTTTCATCTACTATTTACATTCTCCCACATTTCTCTAATCTCTAGACAAATTCTCAATTACGCACCAAAAGCGCCTATCTCTATTAACCTTATTAATCTCCAACCAAACTGAACTATAATCAAAAATAGTTCTTGCATATATCACGCCAAATATCTCGCAGTTCCAGATCATCCATCTATACGTCTAGGACACCATTCCAATCTCCAATAAGAATAAAATAAAAAATTTAAAAAAATTATAATCCAATTAGGTAACCTTTGTTTATAGTAAGTTAAGAAAAATCAACTTGTTGTTGATTAGAAGCTTGCGTACAAATACTTTTAGTCCACAACCCTAATATACGTTTCTTGCAAACAGATAACATCAGTCTTAAATTGTTTTAAATATTAAAAAGCTTTCTTTCTCCTCTATGATGAATTCAATCCATTGACATTCTAATTAGAAATTTAGTCGCCAATCTTGACACTCCAAAGCTTTTGGAGCATATCTGAAATGACCCCTTCAACTTCTTTAGACCGCGCCCCTCCCACAGCTTCACTGTAAGTACGCTTTGGAGGTTCCATAACTTTCTGCTGGTCTTGCTCTTGCTCTCGTCTCGCTCGTCTTAGGGCGGCACGCGTCATCCTCTGCTCTCCTGCAGCAACCGATGAGACTGTAACTTGATCCCCTCCAGCACCATTCTCCTCTGTCTGTCTATCTGCAACTTCTTGAAGCTTTCCCTCACCATATCCCTTTGCAGCTTCCAGAAGTGGTAGGGGGATTGCTTTTAACACATTGCTATAAAAATCACGTGCCTGATCCACAGTAACCAAACGATGTCTTTTACCTTCATGCATCACCACCAGTCCAACTGGAATCTCCCATCTGAACTTAATATCACATTTCTTAAGTTCCTGTACAAGAAATGCAAAATCTTTCCTTCTCTTTAAAATCTTTGGAGGAATCTCTTTTAAAACCAAGACTTCTTGCTCAGCAACTACCAATTTAGTATCATAAGCAGCTTGAATGACTTCATCTCTAATTACTCTCTTTGTAAAATAGACCACCACATCTCTGGGTAACTTCCTCTGTCTTGCAATCCATGAATTAACACGAAAAATTTTATCCATACTTCCCTCAATTTCAGATGCTGGCTGGCCCAATACCGCTTCCAAAGCTTCAGAGATCAGCTGCTTTAAATCTTCTTTAGAATTCTCCTTTAAGCCCCTAATTCTAATAGCATACTGCATCTGATGATACTGAGTGAGGCTCAATTCTCCGTCCACTTTATCCCTTATATTTTCATTCTCTAATACCTTTGCTTCTAATATAGAGTTCTTTTGACTGAGATCCTCCACTTTTGCATCCAGCTGTTGCACACATTCAGCTACACTTTCAATCATAGACAACATGTCTACCCTCATTGCTCTAAACTTCTCTTCCATCTTCTTCTCCAACTTCTCCTCCAGCTTTTTCAACTTTTCATCCATCATATCAGATATTAATTGTGAATGCTTTTCAAGGGCATCTTGTAAATCCTTAGGCGTCAACGCCGGAGGAGGTACAGGAGGAAGCAAAGCTTGCAACGAGGTCTGTTGCACCGGGGAAAACCCCGCATTCCGAAGAGCTTTAGAAGTTTTGGCCGCCATCTTTCGTCACTTCACTTATTGCGCACTTTCACTTTAAAGCTATAAAATCGTTGAGCTAGAGAGTAAAAATAAAAGTCCACATCACCTTGACCTCCTGTACCGCTCTGCCTGCATCTTTATACTCAAAAGTATTCCTTCTGGCAGGGGTGGTTGCTAACGCCTGGCTCTGCTCCAAAAATCACGGAGCAGAGACACTGCGCAGCTCGGAGCAACCCAGGCTTCGGGGGGGCTCAATCCTTCAGCCGCCCAAACTCTCAGTTCAGGCGGCCCCGGAGAGCTCAACCCCTACCTGGGGCCTCACCCCCTCCTCTTCTCCCGAGGAGGGGGCTTCCAATCCATCTAAACAGCTGATCGGCGCTGTTTACGATGGAAAAACACAGCTGCGGAGCGGACAGCCCGGAGGCGGCTGTCTTCGGCGCCGCGTCGCCACCGGAAGTCGAAATGGGACATAATCTTATGCAGAATTGACTTGGGAGGCCGGTGTGTGGTGTAGTTGGTTCACATAGTGTGGTGGGATGGAGGGTTTGTTGTCACTGTGTGTTGGGGGGAGAGAGCACGGGAGGGGGGAGGCTCAGCTAATCTCAATGTACACATGTTGTACTTTGACAATAAAGGTTTGTTTGTTTGTGTTGCTGCCTCTTGTCTTTTCCACTGGGTTTTTCCCACGACACCTTGCACGGCCTGGCCGAAATAAGCGAGACACAGGCTTCGTGGTTTTCCTCCCAGGGAAGAGGCAAATTTGTGCCCATTGGCTAAGTTGCGATAAGGAAATCCTTTCAGTTTAAACCGTCTGAACTACTTAGGATCTTTTGCATCACAAATGCACCAAAATAAAACCCATTTTTATTGGACTTTTTTTTTTTGGTAAGGTCCAGTTTTCACCAACAGAGATAGGTACGGGGAACAAAATAGCGCGGACTAACCTACATTTGCTTGCCAGGACCAAAACAGTCTTTCCCTGTACGAATAGGAAAAAAAAGGTTGCCGTAACCACGTCTGGCTTTTGTTCCCGTAGGGCAGAATCCATCCACGTTCTCAGCTTTGAGCTCCCAGAATTGGAATTCAAGGCTGGGCTGAGCACTGAAGTGACCTCCCGGTAAGTCCTGAATTTGTACTTGCGTGTGAGTTGGTGTGTGTGCGTGTGTGTGTGTGATTCGAAAGCGGGGAACGGCAACTGCGCGTCAGTCCAGAATTTAGGCCAACCTTTAGTTGGAGAAAAACCTTTGGTTCTCGCCAATGTGAGCTGTGCTTCCCTCCACTCAGCTTTCTGCATTTGTGTGGGTTGCTTGTTTTGCGGTTCAGTGTGTGTGGTACACAGCTAGCAGGCCACACAGGCAGTCCTCAAGTTTAGCACTGAGAATGGATAGCAAAGCTCGGGGAGCACCGAGGATTCCTCGCTCCAGCTCTTGAGAGACAAAATATTCTGCTTTATCGGTCACAACCGTTTCTTTAAGCGCCCGTTCAACGTGAAAACAGCACTCAGAAAAGTGACTTTTCAGCAGTTTTTCACACTTGGCGCCTGTCCCAGCACCCCCACGATCAAAATTTGGCCTCTTGGCAACTGAGTCGTGTTTATGACAGTTGCGGCATCCCGGGGGGGGGGAGTCACGTGACCCACTTAACCACCGTGTGACCAATTTAGCTCCTGCAGCGATTTGCTTCCTCCTTCCGTTACGTATTCAATATTATTCAGTGAATAATATTTATGTGTTACTTACGCAGAAGGGTGTTGTCAACGCTGCTAACATGGGATGTTTTTGCATTGACAACGGATGGAAACGTCGCCATCTTTTCCCCCTTTCGCATTTAGAGTTGGATGATGCTTGGGGGGGGGGGAAATGTGAATGAGAGTCCAGCTAGACATAACAACACTAAACGTAGCGTGAGAATCAAGGTTACTGAGCCCAGAGCTGATAAAAAAATTGGCGAGCTGGAGAAGAAGCCTGCGCTTCGAGCTAATTGGGGAATGTGATTTATGACCGTTAATTGGGGGAGGGAATTGTGCTTTCATACTGGGAGGGGAATTCAGTTTTTGGCTTCGATTATGTAAGTGCCAATATCATGCTACTCGAACAGAAGAATAAATGAAGCCTCAAAGTTCTTTTGAAGAGTTTCCATCTGTCGGAACTGCGACAAGTGTCGGTCTATACCAGGGGTAGGCAACCTCGGCTCTTTGATGACTCGTGAACTTCAACTCCCAGAATTCCTGAGCCAGCCATGCTGAGGGGAAAGGGAGAGGTTTCCAAGCTGAGCCAGGCTGGCTGAGGAATTCTGGGAGTTGAAGTCCACGAGTCATCAAGGGAGCCATAGTTCCCCTATGCTGGCTGAGGAATTCTGGGAGTTGAAGTCCACGAGTCATCAAAGGGGCCATAGTTCCCGCATGCTGGCTGAGGAATTCTGGGAGTTGAAGTCCACCAGTCATCAAAGGGGCCATAGTTCCCGCATGCTGGCTGAGGAATTCTGGGAGTTGAAGTCCACGAGTCATCAAAGGGGCCATAGTTCCCGCATGCTGGCTGAGGAATTCTGGGAGTTGAAGTCCACCAGTCATCAGAGGGGCCATAGTTCCCCCATGCTGGCTGAGGAATTCTGGGAGTTGAAGTCCACCAGTCATCAAAGAGCCAAGGTTGCCTATCCCTGGTCTATACATACGTTGTATACAGTAGGTTTTCAATGTGCGTTATGTACGAGGAAGCAACTAAATTTCATTTTTAACGGGTTTTGTCGTGCCCGCAAAGGGAGGGGGGAATGGCCATAAAGGTTACCTCGTCGAAAACTGTGGCCGGAAGAGCCGTAAAGCGGGGCAAACGTCTCGCTTAGCAACAGAAGCGTTGAGCTCCGTTGCGGCCGTGCTTCAAGGGCTACCTGCCCCTCGCTCTTCTTCCAGGATCGTGTTCCACGATGCTTTCCCAGATCCCCTGGGCTGGTCCGGGACGGGTAGCGGCCTGACCCTGGGAGAGTTCTCCGCTTCGGAATTGGCCTCCCGCTTGGCCGCCGCCTCGCAGGGATCTACTACGGTTGTGCTCGACTCGCTCAGCTGGCTGCTCCTCCGCCTTCCCTTTCCCGCCGTCTGCCAGGTGTTGGCACAGCTGCCCAGGAGAGCCAAAGCTGCTGGTGAGCGATGGGGGGGCATGGGGGGGGCTACTGACAATATTGGTGGTGGGTTTCTCGGTCCAGCCCAGGCTGCCGCTCCTAAAGCAGAGGGAAAGCCTTGGATCTTTTTTTGGCAATTTGTTTTAAGTTTTCCTTTAGCGTTCGATTTTTATCTTGCATTTGTAAGGAACTCAAGCCGGTGAATATGCCCAGTGCTCCTCCAGGCTCTGCTCTTCCCTGTAACAACAGCCCTGTGAGGTGGGCCGGGCTGAAAGAGAGGGGCCAGCCCAAAGTCAACCAGCCGGTTTTTGTGCCTCAGGTGGGACTAGAACTCACCGTCTCCTGGTGCTTGGCTCAAAATCACCCAGGCGGCTTTTCAGGTTAAGGCGGGACTAGAACTCACCGTCTCCTGGTGATTGGCCCAAAGTCACCCCGCCAGCTTTCCTGGCTAAGGCGGGACTAGAACTCACCGTCTCCTGTTGATTGGCCCAAAGTCACCCATTGGGCTTTCATGCCTAAGGCTGGACTAGAACTCACCGTCTCCAGGTGATTGGCTCAAAATGACCCAGGCTGTTTTCATGCCTAAGGCGGGACTAGAACTCACCGTCTCCTGCTTTCTAGGCCAGCACCTTAACCCCTTCACCCCACTGGCTCTTGAATGGAAGAAAACCTGTACAGGTAGTCCTCAACTTACGACCACCACTGACACCACCCCCCAAATTTATATTGCTAGGTGAGAAATTTGTTAAATGGGTTTTGCCCCTATTTATGATGTTTTTCCGCCTCAGTTTTTAAGCGAATCACTGCAGTTAAATCAGTAACTGGTCGTTAAGCAAATCCAGCTTCCCCCATCGACTTTGCTTGTCAGAAGGTCACTAAAGGGGATCCCGTGACCCAGGGACACGGCGACCGTCATAAATACGAGTCGGGAAAGTGTCCGAATTTTGATCACTTGACTCTGGGATGCCACAACGGCCGTAAGTGTGAAAAACGGTCCTGGGTCCCTTTTTTCCTTGCCGTTGTAATCTCGGTTACTAAGTGGATTGTTGTAAGACGAAGGCCGCCTCTACAGTTAGGGGGCGAAGACCCTAACTCTTTTTGCTGCTGAAGTGGGAGAAAGTCAAATTTCCTGGCTGAGTTTGAGCCACCAGCCCCATTTCCAGGTTCGCGCAAATCTCTTTTTTATGTGGTGGCTTAAGGATCCACGCTGGCTTGATCGCGGGATGCGAGACGGGCAGCCGACAGGCTTCAAAATACAGTCAGCAAAATTGAGACCTCAGTGAGGAATTTCCTTCGGATTTACTCCACCGAGAAGCTCGCTTTGGGGAGGGGTCAGGATTTCGATCGCTCCCCGATTGTTTCCCCCTCCTATCCCATAAAGCGGAGAGACTGCAGAGGAAGGGACCGTAAGAGAGCAAGCGTACATCTCAAAAGGATTGCGTTATTGCCAGGGAAGTCTGGGAGCTGAAGTCCACCCATCTTAAAACTTTCCAAAATTTCCAGATTTAGCCTAAAGAAGAGGAGGAACGCGAACGTTCTCCCTAACCTTTCAAGGGTGGGGCAAGAAGTGACAGGTGGGTTGATTTTGGAGTGGAGGGATCCAAACTTGAAATAAGGAGGAACTTCCTGGCTGTGAGAGCGTTGAAGCCACGGGAGTTGTCAAGCAAAGGTTGGAAAGCCATTTGTCTGGGATGGGATAAGGCGGGTGTGTGTGTGTGTGTGTGTCTTCAAACTTGGCCTCCTCCGTTCTCCGTGAATCCGACCCAAGATCTGGGGGACTCCTGACTTTGCCTGGAGGAATCCCCGCCTCGGGGTGTCCTCAAAACCTTCCTTTTTCCCCCACAGGGCTGAACGTCGTCCGGATTGTGGCCCTCGTCCACGGGGATTTGCACCCGCCCGCCCAGCATAAGGTGCTGGAGACGCTGGCCCGCCTGGCGGTGACGCTGCAGCCGGGACCGGGGAGCAGACCAGGCGGGGATGGGGCCCCCCAAACAGCAGTCGTCCTCCACAGAAAGAGGGGGGGCAGGTTTTTGCAGAAGGTGAGGAGGCGTCCAGGTGGGGTTTGTTCAACCCACGGCTCGGGGGTCCGAAATGAAAGGGAAGGTCTTTTCATCCCGCGTAAAGTGAGGAGGTATATGAGAGCAATGGGATTTTGCATCATCATCATCATAGTAATAGTAGTAGTAACACCCCGGACTTAACAATTGTCGATAAGAAAGACAAAAAAGTCTGGACAGCGGACGTGGCAGTGCCTGGAGACAGCGGAATAGATGAGAAAGAACTGGACAAGATAACAAAATACAAAGATCTACAAATAGGAATACTGTAGAAATAGACTGTGGCAAAGGCACTATTGGGTGGCACCAATAGTCATAGGCACCTGGGGTGCCATCCCAAAACAACTGGAGCACCACTTGAACACCATCATCGGCATTGACAAATTCGCCATCAGTCAATTGGAAAAGGCGGCCTTACTAGGAACTGCTTCCATCCTGTGACGATATCTGTAATACCATCAAACATCCACATCTGCCTATGCCGGGTCCTTGGTAAGGCCTCGATAGGTAGACAAATCCAGTCTGAACATCTGGCTGACTGCGATGATCAATAAATAAACACATTATTGTTGTTATTGTAATAATAATAATAATAATAATAATAATAATAATAATAATAATAATAATAATAATATAAAATAGAGTTGGAAGGGACCTTGGAGGTCATCTAGTCCAACCCCCTGCTCAGGCAGGAAACCCTAGACCATTTCAGACAAATGGCTGTCTAGACTCTTCTGAAAAACTTCCAGTGTTGGAGCATTCACAGCTTCTGGAGGCAGGTGGTTCCACTGGTTAATTGTTCTAACTGTCAGGAAGTTTCTACTTAGTTCCAGGTTGCTTCTCTCCTTGATGAGTTTCCATCCGTTGCTTCTTCTCCTGCTTTCAGGTGCTTTGGAGAATAGGTGGGAAATCCCCCCCTTCTTTGTGGCAGCCTTGCCCCCCCTTTTTTCTTCTTCCTGGCCACAGCCTGGGATGAATTGCTTACTAAAGCCAACGCTGTTCTGCTTCCTGAGACGCCATTGAAATAAATAAGTTTCTCAGTATGAAAATTCAGGTGGTCCTCGACTTTACAACGGTTCCCTTTTGTGGCCGTTCAAAGTTACGATGGCCCTAAAAAAAAACCCCGTGACTTAGGACCGTTTTTTCATACTCACGACCCTTGTAGCATCCCCCACCGTTGTGCGATTAAAATTCAGACCCTTGGCAACTTGACTCGCATTTACGACGGTCACCGTGCTCCTGTGTGTGTGTGTCCCGTGATCCCCTTTTGCAACCAGCCAAGTCAATGGGGAACGCCGGCTTCGTTAAACGACCGTGTCGCCAGGCTTCATAACCGCAGCCCTTTGCTTGGCTGCGGTGGCAAGACAGGTCGTCCGAGTGGGGTGAAATTCGTTTAGCGACCGTCAGAAGTCGAGGACTGCGTATGGGTTGAAGATTTGGGCTTTGCCGAGGAAGGCTGAGGCCGGTCCTTTGGAGCCCCTCCGCCCCGCCCCACCCCACACACCCTTTCTGCCCTTTCCTCCCCAGACACAACTCTTCAGCATCGTCCCAGGTTTTGCGTTCAAATTCCTCGGCGAGCTACCCTCGAAAGGCGCTTCCGGAGATGACAACGTGGAGGAAGGACCGGAGCCAGCCGCGGTACGTGCCTTGCTGGTCTCGGGCTTGTGGCAGATATATTTGGAGCTGGGTTTTGGTTTGGGGTGGGGGTGGTGGATTCAAATGGGCTCTGTCAGGAAGAGGCCCAGGTCTGCGGAGAACGCACGCATTTTAGAAATAACGCATTCTATAAGGAGTCCTCAGCTTACGGGAGCAGAATTTCCGCCGCGTAGCGGAAGGGTTGTTAAAACGAGCGCTGGCTGACTTTGGGGGCACTTTTTGGGCCCGCTTCTCCAGCGAATCACTGCGGTTTGAAGTGGGATCCGGCTTTCCCCCCCGCCCCCCCAATTGACTCTGCTCGTCAGGAGCCAGCTGGGAAGATCACAAATGGGGATCCCGCGATCCCACTGTAACCGTCCTTAATGCGGGCCCCTGAATTTGGGTCTCAGGGCCACGGGGGCGCTGCGACGGTCGTAAGGGCGAGGAGTGGTGTTAAGCCACTTCTCCCCAGTGCCGTTGCGCCTTGGAAGGAATGGTTGTGAGTCAAGGGCTACTTATCCGACGAATGCTTTAACGAGGCCCAGGGAGTAATCAATCTCTTGACAAATCCTAGGGCTGGAAGAGGCCCTGGAGGTCTTCTAGTCCAACCCCCCCGGCCCCAAGGCAGGAGACCTTATAGCAGGGGGTCTTCAGACTTGGCCCTTTTATGACTGTGTGGACTTCTACTCCCAGAATCCTCTGCCACTAATGCAGTCCTTTTGATACGTACACCCATTGGGGCCTGCTTACTCTCTTACAGTCCCTTCCTCTGCAATCTCTCCGTTTTATGGGATAGGAAAGGGGTGGAAAAAACAGGCATGGCTGGCTGAGGAATTCTGGGAGTTGAAGCCCAACCAGCTTAAAAGTTGCCGAGGCTGAGAAGACACTGGGCTAAACTAAACCTTCCTGGATTTTCTTTCCTCTTGATCCCCGAACCCCGTTGATCTCGGGACCTTTCCAGGCGGATCCGACGGCCCGTCTGACCTTCAACCTGCGGCTCACGGAGGCCGAGCGCCAAGCCAGGGAAGCGGTGCCCCTCCCGTACCACTTCAGCGAGGAAAAGTAAGGGCCTGCCTGCCTCTCTCGTCTTTCGCTCTCGAATACGCTGCGTATTTTTTTATTTATTTATCTGTCGCCTAAATTGACACGCTGCGGGCGCTTCGGAATGTTTGGCAAGGAAGGGCGGGAGAAATCTGCAAGAATGGAATCTTAAATTGAAGGGAAACTCGGTTAAGCGGAGCCCAATTAGCCGCTTTGGGGCGCAACGGACCAATTTTGTTTAGTTGGCACATTCCTTATGTGGGGAAAAAAAATGTGTTAAAATTCGGCTGGCACATTCCTCAAGAGCCAGTTTGGTCTAGTGGTTAAGTCACCGGGCTAAAAACCAGGAGACGGTGAGTTCTAGTCCTGCCTTAGCCATGGAGGCCAACTGGGTGCCTTTGGTCCAATCACCAGGAAACGGTGAGTTCTAGTCCCACCTTAAGACATGAAAGCTGGCTGGATGAATCTGAGCCAATCACTAGGCAACATTGAGTTCTAGTCCCTCCTTAGGCACAAAAGCTGTCTAGATGACTGGGCCAATCGCCAGGAGACGGTGAGTTCTAGTCCCGCCTTAAGACATGAAAGCCGGCTGGATGAATCTGAGCCAATCACTAGGCAACATTGAGTTCTAGTCCCGCCTTAGGCACAAAAGCTGTCTAGATGATTTTGGGCCAATCGCCAGGAGACGGTGAGTTCTAGTCCCGCCTTAAGAGATGAAAGCCGGCTGGATGAATCTGAGCCAATCACTAGGCAGCATTGAGTTCTAGTCCCGCCTTAGGCACAAAAGCTGTCTAGATCAGGGGTCGGCAACCTAAAAAAGTAAAAGAGCCACCAGGAACCGGTTCCATCACAAATTTAAAAAACTGGGAGCCGCGTGCGTATGTCCATGCACGCGCACGCGCAAAAAACATTTTGCGCATGCGCAAAACGGTTTTTTGCGCATGCGCGGACGCACGCGGTTGCCATTTTTTTTAAAAAGTCAGATGGAACCGGTTCCTGGTTGCCCGACAGCGACAGCCCGTCTGCAAAGCTGCCGCTTTCGGCAGCTTTGCAGACGGGCCGCGGCAGCTTCATCAAAGAACGACGACGCGGCCCGTTTGCGCGGAGGTACGCGCGCACCTCTCCAAAGGTTTGGGGAGGTGCGCGCGCAGCTCCGCCCATTCGGGGAGGTGCGCGCGCACCTCTCGGAACGGGCCGCGGCGTCGCTCTTTCAGGAAGCTGCCGTGGCCCATCTGCAAAGCTGCCGCTTTCGGCATCTTTGCAGACGGGCCGCGGCAGCTTCCTCAAAGAACGACGCCGCGGCCCGTTTGCGCGGAGGTACGCGCGCACCTCACCAAACGGGCGGTGCCACTCTCCATTTGGAGAGGTGCGCGCGCACCACTGCCCGTTCGAAGAGGTGCGCGCGCACCGGGCGGCTGGGAGCCGCAGGAGACGGCTCAAAGAGCCGCATGCAGCTCCGGAGCCGCGGGTTGCCGACCCGTGGTCTAGATGACTTTGGGCCAATCGCCAGGAGGCGGTGAGTTCTAGTCCCGCCTTAGATACAAAACCCATCCCACCTCATAGGGTGGTTGTTGGAATATAGGAGGAGGAGGAAGCTGGTGTTGGAGATGTTTGCGCCTTAAGTTATTTGGAAAAACCGATCAAGGCGAGATCCAAATATATGGATAAATAGTACCTCCCCACCTCTGTGAGGTTAGCTCCAAGGCGTCTCGGCTCCTCCTGCCACTCGGACTCCCTTGAGTAGCGAGATGGGCAGCAGGTTCGTTTCATGAATCAATAGAACAAACAGAGTAACAGAGATGGAAGGGACCTTGGAGGTCATCTAGTCCAGCCCCCTACAGGAGACCCTATCTTGGACAAATGGCTGTCCAATCTATTCTTAAGAACCTCAAGATTAGAGAGGGAGAGAGACATAGATGATAGGTAGGTAGGTAGAGATGAGATAGATGGATAGATAGATGATGATAGATGATAAATAGATATAGATGGATAGAAATATGTAGATGATAGGCCATGATAGATATAGGTTGTTGTTGTTGTTGTTAGCTGCGAAGTCGTGTCCAACCCATCACGACCCTATGGACAACATTCCTCCAGGCCTTCCTGTCCTCTACCATCTTCTGGAGTCCAAGATATAGGTAGACTATGATAATGATCGATAGATGGTAGATAGATAATGATACACTAAGATACATGGATACATAGATAGACCGCCCATAGAATCAAAGGATTGGAAGGGACCTTGGAGGTCATCTAGTCCAACCCCCTGCTCAAGTAGAAGACCTTATAGCCTTTCAGACAAATGGCTGTCCAATCTCTTCATGAAAAGTTGAAGTTTTAAGTGGACGCGGACGTTTTAAAGAAGAGACTGGACGGCCATTTGTCTGAAGTGGGACACAGTTTCCTGTCCGAGCAGGGGGTTGGGCTAGATGACCTCCGAGGTCCCTTCCAACTTTGCTATTATTAAAACCTCCATTCATGGAGCACCCGCAACTTCCACAGGAGGGATGGATGAGAGAGAGGAGAGATTTTAGACCAGGGGTCTTCAAACTTCACACGTGCCGGGCTGAGGAATTCTGGGAGTTGAAGTCCACAAGTCGTCAAAGGGCTAAGTTTGAAGGGCCTGTCTGTTTTAGACAGACAGGCAGACCCGATACTTTTTTCCCCCCTTCTCCCAGGAAATCCTCACTGCTGCAGACGTCGACCGAGGACGCCAAGATCTACTATCAGCCCGACGCCGCCGATGACTTTGACGAAGAAGATCCGGACGACGATTTAAACGTGTGAAGGAGAAACGGCCGTTTTCCCAGATCTGGAACCGGAGTCTTTTGATGTCTCTCCGGACAGCTCTTTTTCCTTTGCAGCTTGGGAACGATGGCGGACAGTAGCAGACAGCTGCTGGGAAGGGTCTGCCCCCCCCCCCCCCCGGAAAGGATAAAACAGTCCAGATTTGCTTCCCCTGGGAAAGGGCGTGAATAAGAAGCGGCCTTTGGGAAATCGGTTTGGGTGCCTTTGCTGAAGGTGATGAGGACGGTGAAAATGGATTTGGCATCCCACATCCTTTTTTGGAGCGATTCGTAGCCAGGCAACCGGTAAAACTCTTTTGAGTGCCGATCTGACTGGCTCTGTGCGGCTTTTAATGCAATAAACAATCACACTATTTGCCACTATTGCAAACTTTCCCCGTTTTGTGTCTTTCCATGCATTTAAATTTTTTTAAAAAAATTACTTGTGTGGGTGACTTAACAGTACGTGACTGCGTTTTTTGGGGGGAATATAAACTCCTTAAAACAGTGTTTCTCCAGCTTGACCGCTCTTAAGATGGGTGGACTTCAACTCCCAGAATTCCTCAGCCAGCCTGGCTTCCTACGCCCAGGCACTCAGAACATGCTCAGGAGACTGTCAGCTCTTCACAGGGGACAAGGCTGAGGGGGAAACTCCCAGAATTCCAGTGGGCCAGCTAGGGGATCTGGGAATGGGCCTTCCCACACAGCTACAGATGACTTTGGCACTCTGACTGGGGAATTCTGGGACTCGAAGCCCACCCATCTTAAAGCAGGCTGGCTGGGGAATTCTGGGAGTCCACCCATTTTAAAGCATGCTGGCTTAAAGCAAGCTAGCTAGGGAATTCTGGGAGTCGAAGTCCACTAAACTAGCCAGACTTGAGAAACACTGTTACAGCCTGTGGGCTCATTTTAAGGTAAATCTGGACACCTTTTTTACATGAAGAAAAAGCATTAAGTAATGTTTTTTAAAAAAATCAAAAATCAGAAAAGAGCGCAAGTTGCAAGGATACATAACGCGCAAACTGTAACCAGATTTCCAGACCTGAAACCCTGGCATCTTTCCAGAAAGCTTTGGAGAGGCTGCATGGACAGAGAAGGAAAAAAAAATAAAAATAAATCCTCCCTGCTAATAATTGGGAGAAAACCCACTTTACAACAACCCTGCGTTGTCGCCCGCTGTCCATAATATCAGCTCAGTATTAAAACCTAGCCTGCCTTTCAACGCTGGCCCTCTTGTGGTTTCGCCCTGGAGGAGGGGGGTCTTCAAACTTGGCCCTTTTAGGACTTGTGGACTTCAACTCCCAGAATTCCTCTGGAATACTCCTGAGGAATTCTGGGAGTTGAAGTCCACAAGTCCTAAAAGGGCCAAGTTTGAAGACCCCCTGCCCTGGGAGGGTCGAGCAGGAAGCCAACATTGGCCAATGCTTCGAAACAATTTCGACACCTCGATTTAAATACTTTCCCCCCCCTCCCATTTCAACTTCGCCTTACAGACGAGAGAAAGCGAAGCCTGTGAACTCGCCGCGCATGCGCTCTCGCTCTCTCGTGTGTTTTTTTATTTTTTTAAATCCACCTCCCCGCCCCTCTGGGCGACGCATGCGCCCGGGGCCTCCCTGCCCGCGCTCCGCTTTCGAATTCTTCGGACGCGCTTTTTCTTTTTTCACCGCCCGCGCCGAAAGCGGAGGTGCGCGTGCGTGGAGCCTTCCCGGCCCCGCCTCTTCCCCGCTCGCCTTCTCATTGGACGCGCTCCCGCGACCCGGAAGCAGAGGCTGGCGCTCCGTCGGTTGCCCCGGAAGCAGCCCGCTGGAAGCAGAGGCGAGCGTCGGCGCGGGAGGGGGGAGCGCTTCCCCCTCTCGGCGGCGGCAGCGAGCGAGGCGGCGGCGGCGGCGGGAGGCGGGATGGCGGGGCCGGGCTGAGCGGAGGGCCCTGCCGTCCTCTTCCCGTCTTCCGTCCTTCGTCCCCGGCTGGAAGCTGGCGGAGCTGGGCCGGGCCGGGGGCGCGGCGGGCCCCGCCGGCGGCATGATGCGCTCGCAGTGCCTGCTCGGCCTCCGGGCTTTCCTGGCCTTCGCCGCCAAGCTCTGGAGCTTCCTGCTCTACCTGCTCCGCCGGCAGGCCCGCACCGTGAGTAGAGCCGGGAGAGGGCGCCTCTGAGGGCGTGCAGAGTGCGCGCGGGGAGGGAGGGGGCGGTTGGAGGGGCCTGGAGGGGCGTGAAGGGGAAGGAGCCTGGGCCGATCTCTCTCTCCCCCCCCATCGCTTCTCTATAGGCAGGGAATGCTTTGCACCCCGTGGAGATTTGGGGGGTCTCTGAGCTTGGCTGGTTTCCTTTGCAGACGTTTCATGACCCAACTAGGGAAGCTCATCAAGGCTAGAAGGGAGTCAGTGGGGTTTGCGGAGTGGAGGGAGGAAGAAGAGGAAGGAGGAGGAGGAGGACTGTGGGGTCCTTGGTGGTCTCTGAGCTCGGCTGGTTTCCTTGCAGACCTTTCATGACCCAACTAGGGAACATCATCAGTGTTAGAAGGCAGTCGGTGCAGGGGGTTGCGGAGTGGAGGGAGGAGGAGGAAGAGGAGGCAGAGGAGGAGGAGAAGAAGAAGGAGAAAGACTGTGGGGTCCTTGGTGGTTTCTGAGCTTGACTGGTTTTCTTGCAGATGTTTCAGGACCCAACTAGGGAACATTGTCAGTGCTGGAAGGGAAGGGAAGGGAAGGGAAGGGAAGGGAAGGAAGGAAGGAAGGAAGGAAGGAAGGAAGGAAGGAAGGAAGGAAGGAAGGAAGGAGTGAGTGAGTAACTGTGGGGTCCTGGGTGCTCTCTGAGCTGGGTGGTTTCCTTGCAGAGGTTTCATGACTAGACCAGGGAACCTCATCATGACAAGAAGGCAGGGGGGTTTGTGAGGAGGAGGAGGAGGATAGGTGGGGTGGTGGTGGTCCTTGGTGCTGACTTAGAGGAGGAGGAGGAGGAGAAGAAAGGAGGAAGATGGTGGGTTCCTTGGGGCGCTCTGAGCTTGGTGCTTTCCTTGCAAACATTTCATGACCAAACTAGGTAACGTGATCAGGGCTAGAAAAGAGGAGAGCGGGGGGAGGGGGGGAATGTGCAGTCCTTGGTGCTGTCTGAGCTGGGCTGTTTTCTTCCTGACGTTTTGTGACCCATCTAGGTAACATCTGTGCTAGAAAGGTTTACCAACCATCAAAGTGGTTTGTCCTGCCAACCTTAGACTAATGAATGTTGGTGGGTCTTTAATGAGGCTGTATTTACTATATGCTTCTCTGGAGCTGATAGGTCCTTGTGCTGGACGCCGTTTAGCGCTGATACCAAGTCTGATTTTAATCTCTGCTACTCTGGGCGCTGATTACCGGTGAGCACCTCCTCATGAAGGCCTAGGGCAGTTCCTACCGTAATTAAGGACTTCCCAAGAACACTCCCACCAACACTGACAGAGCAAGCCTCTAGTACAGGGGTAGGCAACCTCGGCTCTTTTATGACTCATGGACTTCAACTCCCAGAATTCCTGAGTCAGCATAGCTAGTATATAAACAGAGAACACACCCCTTTCAGCGCTGGTGACATTCCCTAGATGGGTTATGAAATCTCTGCAAGGAAATAACTAAACTCAAGAGCCTCAAGGACCCCACAGTTGAACCCTGGGCTGCAAACGTTCTTGATGCCCCATATACTGTACAGACCCTACCTAGGTTTTGGATGCTCCCATTGACCACCATCAGACACCAAATAAGCTTGCAAGGCTTCACTTTGGATTCCTGCAGTAGATCAGACCTGGCTGGGGCTGTAACAACAGGCAGGGTGTGTGGGGTAAATTCGAGGCAGGAGGAAATAGCTGCCGTCCCCGAACATCTGCAATCAGACAAATTAAACCTGTGCCTGGATGAAAACCTGCGTTCCATGATAGGTCCTACAAATGACGGGTGTTGTGAGTGAGGTGGGAGCGAAAGGGTCACGTGATGGGGCTGGCTAATCTGATCAATCATTGTCTACCGGCCTTAAAGGAATTGAGAGGCAGAAAGCGGAGGCGCCCTCGAAAATCAGACCTAGCCACAAGTGGATTGTTTTGATTTCTGTGGATGCTGCTGTCTTAGCCTTAAGGTATTCTAGATAATATCTCCCGAGATATCAGCTGGTTTTCTTTCTCTCAGTATAGCTGGGGCATAGGGGAAGGAGGGAGGAAGAAGAGGAGGAAGAGGAGGAGAAGAAGGAAGGTGAAGAGGAAGGGAGAAGGAGGAGAAAGGCTGTGGGGTCCTTGGTGCTCTCTGAGCTTGGCTGTTAAAATTCATCACCCAGTGGAGAATTCAATTTGTGCTCAGAGGTCAAACGTGCCTCTGGCAGGCCAAAATTCAGGGCGTCCTCGGTTTGCAAACACAGGGGAGTCCTCACCTTACGACCACAATTGAGGCGAAAGCGCCTGTGGCTAAGCGAGGCAGTTACGTGAATTTTGCCCCCTTTTCGCTGTTTGTTAAGTGAATCTCTGCGGTTCATAGGTTTGTCAAAAGGTGGTGAAGGGAATCCAGGTCCCCCACCCCCCAATTGATTTGGCTGGTCAGAAGGTCACAAAAGGGGATCGCATAACCCCCCCCCCCGGGGCGGTGCGAGGGTCGTAAATAGGAACCAGCTGACGAAATTTGGATCAGGTGACCAAGGGCAGGCCGCCATGGTTCTAAGTTTGGAAAGCCCTTTTTTTAGTGCCGTTGTAACTTCAAACAGTCGCTAAATGAACTGTTATAAGATAGAATAGGATAGAATAATAAGAACAGAAAAGAGAATAGAATAGAATAATAATGGAGTGGAACAGAAGAGAATAGAAGCTGGAAGGGACCCTGGAGGTCGTCTAGTCCAGCCCCCCGCTTGAGTAGGAGAACCTATAGTACCATCTCAGACAAGTGACCGTCTCTAGCCTCTTCTTAAAAACCTCCAGTGATGGAGCGCCCACGATTTCTGGTGGCAAGGAGTTCCACTGGTTAATTGTCCTCGCTCTCAGGAAGTTTCTCCTGAATTCCAGGTTGCTTCTCTCTCTGGTCGGTTCCCAACCATTGTTTCTCGTCCTGTCCTCCGGTGCTTTGGAGAATAACGTGACCCCCTCCTCTTCTTTGGGGCAGCCCCTCAGATACCAAAATGCTGCTATCATGTCTCCCCTATTTCTTATTTTTTTTTAGACTTAACATACCCAATTCCAGCAACCGTTCTTTGTATGTTTTGGTCTCCAGGCCTTGGATCACCTTAGTTGCTCTTCGTGATCTTCGTTGAGGGCCGCCTGTTTAGCGTTTACCCATTCTTCCTCTGAGAGTAACTAGGCTCAAGTTTTATGTCTCTCTGTTTGCGACTGGAAAGTAAAAAGGGGAACTTTAAATCCACACCAAAGAACGGGTGACCTTTTGACTGGTGACGGGAAGTTTTCCTACTGGGGTGTAGAAAAAGACACTGTTTATCCCTCTGAGAAAAAAAAGGCAGAGTATGAAGCTGTGACCGCAAAGGCTGGGCCTGACATTTCCGCTGCTAAGCAAGACGGTTCTTAAGTGAGGTTTGCTCCCACTTTAACCGCCTTTCTTGTCACCGCTACTAAGCGAACCACTGCGGTTTGTTAAATCGTCACACGGTGAAGTGGATCCGGCTTGCCCCGTTGACTTTGCTTGTCAGAAGCTGGCGAAAGGGGGTTGTGTGACACACACACACACACACCCTGGGACGCTGTGACCGTCATAAATACGAGTCGGTTGCCAGGCGTCTGAATTTTGATCACCTGACCCCGGGGAGGCTGCAACGGTCGTGTGAAAAAGGGTCATAAGTCCCTTTTTTGCAACTTTGAACGGTCGCCAAATTTGTAAGCCAAGAACCTTTCCACGTCTCTTAAGCTTGAACTGCAGGCCATCAATCTATGCCTGCTTATAGTCTGTGCGTCACAAGTTGGTCTGGTTTCGGCTTTCTCAGAGGTCTTACAAAAAACAACCCATGATTAATCAGTGATCGAGGATGGTTGAGTGATCATTCTGTGCTTTCCGGCTTTTGTCATCCCGAACTTTGGAGATGGGTTCCCCCCCCCCATTCCCCCCCCCCTACATGATCTCAAATTAGAGGAGAAAAATTAAAACTCAAAGTAGAAGGGGAAAAAAATAACTGGAGGTGTTTAGGAAGACATTGGACTAGAAGACCTCTAAGGTCCCTTCCATTTGTTTGATTCTATGGTCTATCTATCTATTTATATCTATCGTCTATCATTATCGTCTATTTATCATCGTCTATCACCTATCTATATCATCGTCTGTCATCATCTACCTATCGTCTATCATCATCTATCATTATCATCGTCTCTCATCTATATTTTCATCTATCAAGTATCTATCATTGTCTGTCATTATCATCTATCGTATCATTATCATCTATCGTTATCGTCTATCCCCTATCATCCATCTCTGTCATCGTCTATCTACTGTCTATCATCGTCTATCATTGTCCATCTCCACGTATCAGTCTGTCTATCATCTTATCTATCATCGTCTATCCATCCATCTGCCAACTCTTATTCTGCTAAATAAAGCCAACACCAGTTGGGACTTGGCACCTATCCCATTTCTTCTTCTTCTTCTTCTTCTTCTTCTTCTTCTTCTTCTTCTTCTTCTTCTTCTTCTTCTTCTTCTTCTTCTTCTTCTTCTTCTTCTTCTCCTCCTCCTCCTCCTCCTCCTCCTCCTCCTCCTCCTCCTCCTCCTCCTCCTCCTCCTGGCCCCAGTCGGACGGGCCGAGGCTTGTTCGAGGAGACAGCCGGGGAAATGTCAGTCCGAGGTGGCTGAACTTCGGACTGCTTATAGCTTTGCCTTTCTAAGTTTCAGCTCTTCCTGTATTTTAAACGTCACTTCGGAAGGGATGGAGTGGGGGGGGACCGGGGGGGGCGAAAAGAGGGAAGCCAACAGAAGGATTGGAAAGTGAAAGACTGGATGCCCGCTGATCTCAGATGAACAAGGGCAGGGCGATTGGGGAGGGGAATGTTGAGGGCTTCAGTGTCACACCTGAACCTTGCTTTGCTGTTTCCCCCCCCCCCAAAAAAAAAAATGGTTTTGTCGGGCCTAATTCTGCTCCTGTTCAGCGGCATTTTTAGATGGGAGGTTTTAATAGAACTGGCCGGCCTGCCTTTGAGACAGTTCCTCTATTTTAAGGGTTGGGAAACGATGGACCTTTTATGACATGTGGACTTCAACTCCCAGAATTCCTCAGCCAGCATGGGGGAACTATGCCCCCCCCCCTTTAGGACTCATGGACTTCAACTCCCAGAATTCCTGAGCCAGCATGGGGGAACTATGCCCCCCCCCCTTTAGGACTCATGGACTTCAACTCCCAGAATTCCTGAGCCAGCATGGGCGAACTACGCCCCCCCCCCTTTAGGACTCGTGGACTTCAACTCCCAGAATTCCTCAGCCAGCATGGGCGAACTACGCCCCCCCCCCTTTAGGACTCATGGACTTCAACTCCCAGAATTCCTGAGCCAGCATGGGTGAACTATGGCCCCCCTTTAGGACTCGTGGACTTCAACTCCCAGAATTCCTCAGCCAGCATGGGGGAACTACGCCCCCCCCTTTAGGACTCGTGGACTTCAACTCCCAGAATTCCTCAGCCAGCATGGGGGAACTATGGCTCCCTTGATGACTTCTGGAGTTCAACTCCCAGAATTCCTCAGCCAGCATGGGGGAACTATGCCCCCCCCCTTTAGGACTCATGGACTTCAACTCCCAGAATTCCTGAGCCAGCATGGGTGAACTATGGCCCCCCTTTAGGACTCGTGGACTTCAACTCCCAGAATTCCTCAGCCAGCATGGGCGAACTACGCCCCCCCCCCTTTAGGACTCATGGACTTCAACTCCCAGAATTCCTCAGCCAGCATGGGGGAACTATGCCCCCCCCCCCTTTAGGACTCATGGACTTCAACTCCCAGAATTCCTGAGCCAGCATGGGTGAACTATGGCCCCCCTTTAGGACTCGTGGACTTCAACTCCCAGAATTCCTCAGCCAGCATGGGCGAACTACGCCCCCCCCTTTAGGACTCGTGGACTTCAACTCCCAGAATTCCTCAGCCAGCATGGGGGAACTATGGCTCCCTTGATGACTTCTGGAGTTCAACTCCCAGAATTCCTCAGCCAGCATGGGGGAACTATGCCCCCCCCCCCTTTAGGACTCATGGACTTCAACTCCCAGAATTCCTGAGCCAGCATGGGTGAACTATGGCCCCCCTTTAGGACTCGTGGACTTCAACTCCCAGAATTCCTCAGCCAGCATGGGCGAACTACGCCCCCCCCTTTAGGACTCGTGGACTTCAACTCCCAGAATTCCTCAGCCAGCATGGGGGAACTATGGCTCCCTTGATGACTTCTGGAGTTCAACTCCCAGAATTCCTCAGCCAGCATGGGGGAACTATGCCCCCCCCCTTTAGGACTCATGGACTTCAACTCCCAGAATTCCTGAGCCAGCATGGGTGAACTATGGCCCCCCTTTAGGACTCGTGGACTTCAACTCCCAGAATTCCTCAGCCAGCATGGGCGAACTACGCCCCCCCCCCTTTAGGACTCATGGACTTCAACTCCCAGAATTCCTCAGCCAGCATGGGGGAACTATGGCTCCCTTGATGACTTCTGGAGTTCAACTCCCAGAATTCCTGAGCCGGCATTCTTGGCTCAGGAATTCTGGGAGTTGAAGTCCACAAGTCATTAAAAGGTCTCCTGCTCTGTTGTGTGAAGAAAACCCTCCCATTTGCCCTCTGTCTCGTTTGGGTCGCAAGTGGGAACAGCCATGGTCAGATGACTTGTGTGCTGTGTGGCGCTCTAACATAGGAGCCGTAGAATCATAGGGCTGGAAGGGACCTCTCGAGGTCTTCTAGTCCCACCTCTTGCTCAAGCAGGAGAACCTATACCATCTCAGACAAGTGACTGTCTAGCCTCTTCTTGAAAACCTCCCGTGATGGAGCGCCCACGATTTCTGGTGGCCAGCTGTTCCACAGGTTCATTGTCCTCCCTGTCAGGAAGTTTCTCCTGAATTCCAGGTTGCTTCATTCCTTGGTCAGTTTCCAACCTTTGGAAACAAAGTGGTGGGGGGGGAAAGAGCCAGCTGAGGAATTCTGGGAGCTGAAGTCCACCGGTCTGAAAGCGGCCGCGGTTGCAGACCCCTGCTCCAATGGAAGGGAGGGATGGATCCGCACTAGGAGAAGTCCTTGACTTACAACTTGTCGGGGAGCCTGCCCATTCAGGTCGTAACTCGAAAACCCGTTGGAACAGATCCCATACCTTGAGCCCGGTCGTTCCCTCGCTCGTTAAGACGTGGCGCACCGGTGGTGTGTCGGTGGGGAGGGCCACGGGCGGGGGCAGGGATGGAGCAGGCCCCCAAGACCTCCCCGGCCCACCACGATACCTCATGCTCCCCCCCCCTCCCTTCATGCCGGGCTGGACACAGCTGGAAAAGACCGGTTCCTGCTGCCCCCTGGATCTGAGGCCAGATGGGGCGGGGGGAGAAACGTGCTTCGAAGTTACAACAGCACTGGGGAACAACAACAACAACGACATGTGACTCCCGAGTGCTTTTTCCACCCTCGCTCATCCCCAGAGCCACGTGATTAAAACGCTTTTGGTAACTGGCTCGGAGTTACGACGGTTGCAACATCCGTGTGCGTGTGTGTGTGTGAGGGAGATGTGATCCCCTTCCAGAAGAGCAGAGTCTTATCAGGGAGCTGGGTTCACTGAACAACTGCGGTGAGTGACCCGCTTAGCGACCGTGGGGTGATGCGCCCTTAAGCGATGTCTCGCTCAGCCCCGGAAATGCTGGACTCAGATTGTGGTCGTAAGTCGGAGGACTACCCGTAGGGCGTGGAACTGTCCGGCAGCGAGGCCCCCAGGGATCAGGACCCCCGTCAGCGATTGGGGTGGGAGGGAGGGGCCCCCGGGTTTCCACTCCTGCTTCCCCAGGGAAAAGAAAGGCCCAGATTACGGGCACCGGGCCTGGCCCTGGCAGCCTGTCGCCCCCCCCCCCCCCGCCCTGTTCTGCCAAGCCAGGGAGAGGCTGGCGGGGGGGGGGCTGTCTGGCCGGCCTAGAGCAGGCCTGGTCCTCTCCTCTCCTTCCCCGCCCTTCCCCTTCTGCCCGGCTGGGGCCTGAAGACCTTGGCCGGCTTCCCCGGGGAGAGGGGGCTAATTTTGGAAAGAAGGAGCCAGCCGGGGGCACCTGGGTCTGCCAGGCCCTGGAGCGAGGGGAGGGGCTGTGGGCACACGCCGGGGAGAGGAGGGGAGGGGGGGCGCCCGCCCTGGTGCCCTTGCAAGGGAGCAGCCCAGGCTTTTGCAGAGGAACAGCTGGTGGAGGGGGGGGGTAAAAATAGACTTGGAAGAGCTTCTCAGTGCTAAGGTGCCCCCTCGGCCCCCTTGCCTCCCCCCTCCCGCCTCTATCTTTCTCCCCCTTCCTTCCTTCCTTCCTTCCTTTTCCTTCCTTCCTTCCTTCCTTTTCCTTCCTTCCTTATCTCCTTTTCCTCCCTCTTTTCCTTCCTTCCCTCCCTCCCTCCCACTCCCCTCCCTTCTCTATCTCCTTTGTCCTCCCTCGCTTTCTCTTTTCTTCCCTTCCTTCCCTCCATCCTTCCTTTCTCTGTCTTTTTCCTTTTTTCTCCCTCATTCATTTTCATCTTCTCTCCCTCCTTTTTCTCTCGTTTCCTCCCTTCTCTCTCTTTTCCTTCCTCCCTTCCTTTCTTCCCACCTCCCTCCCTTCTCTATCTCCTTTTACCTCCCTCTCTTTCTCTTTTCCTTCCTTCCTTCCTTCCCACTTCCTTCTCTATCTCCTCTGTCCTCCCTCTCTTTCTCTTTTCTTCCCTCCTTCTCTCCCTCCCTTCTTTCTCTGACTTTTTTCCTTTTTTCTCCCTCTTTCTCCCTCATTCATTTTCATCTTCTCTCCCTCCTTTTTCTCTTTTCCTTCCTTCCTTCCTTCCTTTTTCCCTTTCTCCCTCCCTTGTCCCCTTCCTTCCCTCCCGTCAGGCCCTGGGATTTCAGCCTGCCTTCACTCTCCCAACCTTCTCCGTCTTTTCTGTGTTTTGCCGGCAGGTGATCCAGTACCAAACGGTGCGCTACGATATCCTTCCTCTCTCCCGGGTTTCGCGGGAACGGCTGAGTAAGTATTGCTCTCCTGTCTGGGACGCCCACCGGAGGGGGCTGGAAGGGGCTTTCGCGGGGCTGGGGCTGCTGCCGCTCGCCTCCTTTTTAGGCGGGGGTCTTCAAAGTCGGCCCTTTAACGGCTGGTGGACTTCAACTCCCAGAATTCCTCAGCCAGGCACACGTGCCTGGCTGTGGAATTCTGGGAGTTGAAGCCCACGAGTCATGAAAGGGTCAGAGTTCCCTCACGCCGGCTGAGGAATTCTGGGAGTTGAAGGCCACGAGTCATGAAAGGGTCAGAGTTCCCTCACGCCGGCTGAGGAATTCTGGGAGTTGAAGTCCACGAGTCATGAAAGGGTCAGAGTTCCCTCACGCCGGCTGAGGAATTCTGGGAGTTGAAGTCACAAGTCATAAAAGAGAGATAGTTCCCTCACACTGGCTGAGGAATTCTGGGAGTTGAAGTCCACAAGTCATGAAAGGGTCAGAGTTCCCTCACGCCGGCTGAGGAATTCTGGGAGTTGAAGGCCACAAGTCATGAAAGGGTCAGAGTTCCCTCACGCTGGCTGAGGAATTCTGGGAGTTGAAGTCACAAGTTATGAAAGGGTCAGAGTTCCCTCACGCTGGCTGAGGAATTCTGGGAGTTGAAGGCCACAAGTCATGAAAGGGTCATAGTTCCCTCACGCTGGCTGAGGAATTCTGGGAGTTGAAGTCACAATTCATAAAAGAGAGATAGTTCCCTGACGCTGGCTGAGGAATTCTGGGAGTTGAAGGCCACAAGTCACGAAAGGGTCATAGTTCCCTCACACTGGCTGAGGTATTCTGGGAGTTGAAGTCCACAAGTCATCAAAGGGCCAACTTTGAAGACCCTTGCCTGACTCTCTCTCTCTCTCTCTCTCTCTCTCTCTCTCTCTCTCTCTCTCTCTCTCTCTCTCTCACACACACACACACACACACACACACACACATACACACACACACAGAGGTGGGCAGCTTCCAAAGGGTTCAACAAATCCAACATATACAGGTGGATTTTTTTTAGTGGCCATTCTAAGTTACAACACCCCTGGGGGGTCTGGGGAGGGGGAAAGGTGACTTTGGACCGTTTTTCACAATCAACAACCGTCGCAGCTTCCCCGCGGTCACGTGACCAAAACTCAGATGCTCAGCAACCGACTGAGTTGCATCATCCCTGGGGAGGTGTGGGTGGGGGTCACGTGATCCCCCTTCTGCAACCTCCTGAACACAAGCGACTGGGAAGCCCGATTTGGTTAACAACGGTGCTCCTAATTTCGCAAGGCGGTGATTCCCTTAACGGCTGTCGCAAGGAAGGTCGTAAAATGGGGCAAAACCCGTGGAGCACGTGTCTCGCTTAGGTCGTAAGTCGAGGAGTCCCCGTATTAAAAAGCCATTCAGGGGAAGAAGAAGAAGAAAAACAACTCACCTTTTTTTCTCTCTCCGGCAGATCAGGTGAAGAGGAAGATCCTCGTCCTGGACCTGGACGAGACGCTGATTCACTCCCATCACGACGGGGTCCTGAGGCCCACCGTGAGGCCCGGCACCCCCCCGGACTTCATCCTGAAGGTGAGAACAAGGGGGCTCAAGAGGGGGCGGGTGTGAGCCCCCCCCACCTCCCCACCCTTCCGGGATCAAGCTGCTAGTTCCAAACCTGGAGGTCCAGCTAACATGCTCTCAACCCGGAGGCCGACACCGGCCAAAGGCCCCTCGGACAACGCTGGGATCCAGCAGCTCCATCCACTTTGAGGAGTCGGTTTGGGATTGGGGGTGGGGTAGGGGGTGGGGACGAGATCGAATCGCGCCTCATCTGGGCTGACCCAGGAATCTGCTCTGACGTGAAACGGTGCCCCCAGTTCTCAAAGAGTCAAGTCAGTCTGTCCAATGATCTGTATCTAATCTATGTATCGACGGCCCTCTGCCTGTCTGATCCATCTGTCACCTTCGTCTATTTCTTATCTGTCCATCATCTGTCGGAATATCTACCTACCTACGTATCATCTATCATCTTTTATCTCTTTTCCATCTGTCTGATCGTCTGTCATCTACGTCTCTATCATCTATCGGAATATTTTTCCTTCCTTCCTTCATCTTATCTTATCATCTTATCTTATCTTATCTTTATCATCCATTATCTACCATCTATCTATCTATCTATCTATCTATCTATCTATCTATCTATCTATCTCTAATGTCATTCATCTGTCATTTACCTACCTACCTATCGTCTAGATATCTCTATCGTCTGATCATCTATCAGTCTATCATCTATATCTAATGAACCTCCCAACCGTATCTATTTACTTATCTCTCTGTATCTATCCATCTGTCATCTATCTCTATTGCCTGTCTGATCATCTATGGTTATCTCTGTCGATAATCTCTCTATCCATGTGTTATCTATCCATCATCTGCCCACCTGTCACCTGTCCGTCTCATCCAATCTGTCTGTCTTACCTGTCTTAAGAATTGCCCATCGTACGATAAAACATTTAAAAATCATCCGAACAGTCTATAAAATTTTAAAGAGGGAAGAAATGTTTAAAAAAAAACGGATTAAAGGCTTTCCCAGCGCTAGCCAGCCGGAGGGCTGTTCTGCATGTCCCAAGCAAGGCCGCACACAGCCATGTTTTTACTCCTCTGTGGAAAGCCGGGGGAGTATGTGTGTGTGTGTGGGGGGGGGTTCTCCCACAGGGTGGGGGCAATGGCAGGGACGGCTCTCATCCTGGACACCCCCACCCCACCCCAAAGTCAGAATTCTTTAGTCGACGGGGCCACCAGAGTCCTGGCGGCACATTGATTAGAACACAGTTTTGCAGGCTGACTCTGCCCGCAGCCGAGAGTTCGACCCCGAGCGGCTCAAGGTCGACTCAGCCTTCCATCTTTCCGAGGCCGGTAAACTGAGGACCCAGATTGGGTTTTGGGTTTTTTTGTGGGGGGGGAAGGGCAAGAGACCGACTCTGTAAACCACTTAGAGAGGGCTGTAAAGCACGGTGAAGCGGTATATAAGTCTCCGTGCTTATTGCTACGCCTTCCCTGCCTGCTAGCTGGGACGTCGTTAAAGACGGTTCTGTAGCTGACCTGGGAGACTCAGTAGTTTGGTTCTGGGAAATGGGGAGACGGTGGCCTGATTCCCTGGCTTTCGCCAGCGCACTTTTGTCGCTCTTTTTGTGTCTAACGACCCGTCCCTTTTCCCGCCAGGTCGTCATAGATAAGCATCCGGTCCGCTTTTTTGTACATAAGAGGCCGCACGTGGACTTTTTTCTAGAAGTGGTAAGCCCGCAGCGTTTGTGTGTGTGTGTGTGTGTGTGTGTGTGTGTGTTTTTCTGATGAGGGTCTTGGCTACTGGTGCGAAGAATCGCCTCGAACACACACACACGGGGCGATTCCCCCGAAGGACTCCGGCCATGGAGGCGGAAGGCTAGATAGGCCAGAGGAAGGGGCCCTGCTGGCTGTGGCATCTCTCCTGTTCCCAAAATCCACACCGGGTGGCCTCGGGGGGGGGGGGAGTGGGCAAAGTGGGAGGGTGGGTGTCAGGTGGCTTCTGGGGGGGGGGTTTCCTAACTCTGGGGGGACCAACCTTTTGGGGTCCAGCAGCCAAAGCGGTCAGGAGGGAGTCATTCCAGGGAAGTCTGCTCTTGGTCATGGAGGATCCTCGCTCCTGCTTTTCATACATTAACCGTTCAAAGTTAAAACGGTACCGGAAAAAGCGACTTAGGACCGTTTTTCAGCCTTAATGACGGGTTGCGGCATTCCCCTGTGGTCACGCGGTTGACATTTGGATGCTGGGCCACTGACTCGTATTGATGACAGCTGTGGTGCCCTAAAGCAAGGAGTTTCCAACTTGGCCACTTTAAGACTGGTGGACTTCAACTCCCAGAATTCCCCAGCCAGCATACTCACTGTGGCCCTGCTTACTCTCTTATAATCTCTTCCTCTCCAATCTCTCCGCTTTAAGGGATAGGTAGAAACAGACCAGGCATGGCTGGCTGGGGAATTCTGGGAGTTGAAGTCCACCAGTCTTAAAACGGCCACGATTGAGGACCCCTGCCCTAAGGTCCCCTGTGATTCCCCTCCTACGACGGGCAAAGTCCACAGGGAACCCAGATTCGCTTAGCGACCGTGTTATTAACAACTGCAGCGAATCACTTCACAACACGATAAAACGAGGCAAAACTCACTTCACCAATTTCTCACTTAGCAGCATAAATTCTGGGCTCAGTTGTGGCCATAAGCCGAGCACACACTGTATCGGGATTATTTTGGCTGGGGAATTCTGGGAGTTGAAGTTCACGCAGTCTCTGGGAATGAATCTTTGTAAGAAAACCCTCCCACCTTTTGCCTTCCTCCTCCTCCTCCTCCTCTACCCCCCTCCCTCCCACCTCCCCACCCACAGGTGAGCCAGTGGTACGAGCTTGTGGTCTTCACAGCCAGCATGGAAATCTATGGCTCGGCTGTAGCAGACAAGCTAGATAATAACAGGAGCATACTCAGGCGGAGATACTACAGGCAGGTGAGTGGACACCTTCGCCTTACCTGGAGCCCAAGGCAGCGCCCAGGCTCCTGGGCTGCCCTCCTTCCCACTTGGCAGGTGCCACGTTGGCTTTGGAGAGAACTGATGTGTTCCCCCCCCCCCCTCTCTCTCTCTCTCTTGCTCTTTCTCTCTCTCTCTCTGTTTTTTTTCTCCCCCCAGCACTGCACTTGGAGCTGGGCAGTTACATCAAAGACCTTTCGGTGGTC
>NC_138205.1:1262718-1444711 GCF_964194415.1 Vipera berus | reverse complement strand
GGGTGTTCTCAAAGCTGGGTGGTTTCCTTGCAGACGTTTCATGACCCTTCTGGGTAACCACATCATCGCTAGAAGGGAGGGGGGGTTGCAGAGAGGTGGAGGAGGAGGCCAGAAGGCCGGCCCGGTGGACTTCCTGTTCCGGCCGGCCTCGGGCTGCCTGCTTCCAACGGCCTGCTGGCTTGGATGAACAAGGCGCATTTGCTTTTCCCTCCGGCAGATAACGCGATCCCCATCAAGTCGTGGTTCAGCGACCCCAGTGATACGGCTCTCCTCAACCTCCTCCCCATGCTCGATGCCTTGAGGTAAAGCACCGGGCGAAGGGGGGTTGTTGGTACAGAAAGGGAGGTTGGGCCCTCCCCCCTCCTAAGCGGGGCCTGGGCCTGGCTTGCAGATGGGTTTGGTCTGCTGGTTAAGGCACCTGGCTAGAAAACCAGGAGGCGGTGAGTTCTAGTCCTGCCTTAGGCATAAAAGCCATGTGGGTGACTTTGGGCCAATCACCAGGAGGCGGTGAGTTCTAGTCCCGCCTTAGGCATAAAAGCCATGTGGGTGACTTTCGGTCAATCACCAGGAGGCGGTGAGTTCTAGTCCCGCCTTAGGCATAAAAGCCATGTGGGTGACTTTCGGTCAATCACCAGGAGGCGGTAAGTTCTAGTCCCGCCTTAGGCATAAAAGCCATGTCGGTGACTTGGGCCAATCACCAGGAGGCAGTGAGTTCTAGTCCCACCTGAGGCTGGGTGATTGAGCCAGTCCCTCTCCCTCTCTCTCTCCCCCCCCCCTCTCTCTCTCTCTCAGCCTTGACCACCTCACAGGGTTATTGTTCTGGGTTCAAATGCGAGGTGGTGTTGGATCTGTCTACCCCCTCGAATTTTTTGTAAAATTCGAAAGGCGGGCTGCAGACCAAGACGTAAAGATGGTGACGGGGCGATGGCCAAAGTGACCCCGCTTTTCTCTCCTCTTCCCCCCCCTCACAGGTTCACAGCGGACGTCCGGTCAGTGCTCAGCCGCAACCTCCATCAGCACCGCCTGTGGTGACGGTGGCTCCTCCTTTCTTCAGGGTTTGGCCACAACCTCTGGCCCCCCTCGCCAGGCGCCGCGGCTAACAGATGCCTTCAGACTCAGCCAGCCAGCCGGCCGGGGACGTTGCCCGGGGTGGACTCCATTTCGGCCTGGCCCTTTGGCCGACGGCCGCCCTCTCCCCCACGACGGCTCCACGTGGACTGGCAGTGACTCAGCCGGGGAGAGGCAGGGAGAAGGCCGCGCTGCGTGGCACCGGTGGCCGTGTGTGTGGGGGGACACCGAGCTGCACAAGAAAGGGGGCGAACCGCACCAGCGACACAAGACTTTTTTTTTTGAGAGGAGGCTGTGTTTCCTAGTGGGAAGAGCACCTCGCCTCCTTCCCCGGCTTTTCTTTCCTGTGGTTTTGTTTCTTCCCCCCCCCCTCAGCAAAATCCTTGGATAAAGTGTGTGTGTGGGGGGGGGGGCTGCTTCATCCAAGAAGGACCTTTCCGATGACTGCCGAGTCCGGCTTTTTTTCCAAGGGTCCTTCCGCCCCCCCCCGTCCTTCCCCTTCTGGTGGGCCCTTCCGCTTGAATCGGCCTGGCGGAGGGCGCCCCCCCCCCCGGCTCGGTTTTTATTTCTCGGACTTCCGGGGTGGGCAGAGGGTGCGAAGGAGGAGACATTATAGGCTTGAACTGAGGTGGTAAAGAAAAAGAAAAAGAAAAACAAAAAAAACCCAAAACACCGAAACCGACTCGTGGCTTGTTCTTCTCGCCCGGAAGGGAGTTGGCGTAGCGTGGGAAGGGCAGGCTGTCCGGCGGGCACAGCAGCGGCTTTTCCCATCTGGTCCAGGTGGTCCTCGATTTACAAGGGCTTGTTTAGGGAGCGTCCGAAGTCACGATGGCGCTGAAAGGAAGGGGCTTGGCGCCATTCTCCCCACTGACGAGATCCCCGTGGTCACATGATCAAAATTCAGGCGCTGGATAACTTGACTCGTATTTGTGATGGCCGCAATGTCCCGGGGTGGGGTGTTGTGTGATCACCTTTTGTGACCCTTTTATTTTTATTTTTTTTATTTTAATTGCATTCATATCCCGCCCTTCTCCGAAGACTCAGGGCGGCTTACAAGCTTAGCAGCATAATGACTGTGCTACTGACGATTCCCTTCACAACGGTGGCGAGACCGGTCGCAAAACGGGGCAAAGCTCCTTTAACCAATGTCTCACTTAGCAATGGGAATGTTGGTGGTCATAAGCTGAGGACTACCTGTATTCCTCCTATCCCCGAGGTCAACAGGTGGCCAAGGGGACGGCCAGAAGAAGGAATGGGGGGGGCTTGTCTGCAGATCCTTGATGTGAACCAGAGGTATTCAAACTTGGCCCTTTGGTGACACGTGGACTTCAGCTCCCAGAATTCCTCAGCCAGGCACCCTGGGAGCTGAAGTCCACGTGTCATCAAAGGGCCAAGTTTGAATCCCAAATTGTGGTTTACGCGGGTGACGGGGGGGGGGTTGGGGCCGAGGCTGCCCGTGTGTTGCACTCCCCCCCCCCCGTGCCATCCCCGATGCCGCTGCGGACTACAATGCCCATCCCCAACCGAGCAGATCCTTGATGTGAACCAGAGGTATTCAAACTTGGCCCTTTGGTGACAAGTGGACTTCAGCTCCCAGAATTCCTCAGCCAGGCACCCTGGCTGAGGAATTCTGGGAGCTGAAGTCCACAAGTTATCAAGGGGCCAAGTTTGAAACCCAAATTGTGGTTCACGCGGGTGGCGGTGGGGTTGGGGCCGAGGCTGCCCGTGTCTTGGACTTCCCCCGCCCCCCCCCCCGTGCCATCCCCGTTGCCGCTGCGGACTACAATGCCCATCCCCAACCGAGCAGCGGAAGGAAGGGCTTTATAGTCCGCCTTGGCATCCAGCCCGGGGGCGGCCGCCCCACGTGACCCGCGCCTGGTTGGGCGAGCCGTGGGCGGGGCCCACGTGACCATTCTTATCTGTTGACGTCAGTCACATGACGGGACGCTGCACCGCCCTTCCTTTCCGCTGTGTCCTTCCGCGCTTTCTTCCCCCCCCACACACAACGATGCCGGCTTTGAAGCGAGGGGGAGCTCTTTTGTCTGGTGGGGGCCGCTCTTTTCACATCCCCGCCTCTTTCTTTTTTCCTTCGAGCCCCCCCCCCTACGCCGACTTTTTCAGCCCCCGTTTCCGCCGCGACGGCTCCCCGCACTACTTTGTTTTGGTGTCGCGCGGCCACGCAAGCGACGTGCGGCCCCGCTGACGTCACGCGTCCGAGGGGGGCGGGGCCTAGTTTAGCGGGCGGGGGGGTGCTGAAATCCGGCTTTTCCCTGGGTGGAATCCGACCCGGCCGCCCCGCCGAGCTCCCTGGCGGCTCCCTGGCGAGCGAGCAAGGCCGGCGGCGCCCGCTGTGGCGTTGTTAAGCCCGACCGCATCGCGCCGGCGCTACTTTCCCCGTCTTGGGATCGCTGCGCCACGTCGGTCCCGCGCATGCGCGCTGCTTAGGTGCAGCGGCCCTTTCCTCGGTCCGCCGCGTCGCCTCCTCCGCCCGTCGCCGCCGCCGCCGCCATGAAGTTCGTCTACAAGGAGGAGCACCCCTTCGAGAAGCGCCGCTCCGAGGGGGAGAAGATCCGCAAGAAGTACCCGGACAGGGTCCCGGTGAGTCTCTCCCCCGAGGCTCCTCTTTTTTCTTTCTTCTTTTTTTTAAAGGCGGCGTCCGGACTTTCCCGGACGGGGCTGCTTCTTTTCTTCTCTCCCCCCCCCGAATGCCTCCTTTAGCGTCCGCCTCTCTTTTCTCCGGCAGGTCATCGTGGAAAAAGCCCCCAAGGCCCGAATAGGGGACCTGGACAAGAAGAAGTACCTGGTGCCCTCCGACCTCACAGGTGAGATCCGGACAGGTGTGCGGGGAGGGGAGGGGAGGGGAGGGCTCATTGACGGCGGGGGGGGTCGAAGAAGCCCCCCCCGGAAGCCAAAATTGGGGCTACCCACCCCTCCCCTTCTAAGGGTGTTCCCACCCACCCCCCCATCCTCCTTTACATAAGTGCTTCCTTCCCGGGTGACTGGCTCTCCTCTTGGTGCCCTTTCCTCAGTGGGCCAGTTTTACTTCCTCATCCGGAAAAGAATCCACCTGCGGGCCGAGGACGCCCTTTTCTTCTTCGTCAACAACGTCATCCCCCCCACCAGTGCCACCATGGGGCAGCTCTACCAGGTGTGTTCCCCACCCCACCCCGCCCTCTCTTTCTTTCCTCCTCCTAAGAAAAGGGAGACCAAAAAAGAAAAAAAAAATCAGGAGGAAAAAAAAATACCAGCCTCTCCGAAACGATAAATTGTTTACCGTCAACCACAGTAAACAATGTAGGTCGGGAATAGTTGGCAAAAGGTGTACAAATGCCAAATATGTATGTTTGTGTGTGTATGTATGTGTGTGTGTGTATATGTATATAATATATATGTATATATACTGGGCAAATTAAAACCTTCGGATGAGGCCAGGCAGCTCAAATTGGCTCAAATTCCCGTCGAGCTTTCCGTGTTGCTGGTTAAAAACTGCGCTTTATACTTTTTATTCATTTGGCCAAGTGTGGTTCGACACACACAAGGAATTTTATTTCCGGTAGAGAAAAGCTCAGTGTACTTTCGGGAACAACAACAATAATAAACTGTGCAGGTAGGAAGTTAAAAAAAAATAATAACAACAAAAAGCAATAAACGATTCCTCTTGTTTGTGATAATTTCACTGTTTTGTTCGGTGGCTTTCGCCTGTTAGCAGCCTAGAGTTTCCCAATCCATTTTCCAAGAAAATAAAAAAGTCCCGAGGCTGGGCCAGGAGAAGGGTTAAGGGGAGTTGTAGACTTTGAGACTGAGATTAAGGAGGCAGGTGTGTTTGTGTTTGTGTTGTGTGTGTGTGTGTGTGTGTGTGAAGGACTTCAGACCATCCTCAGCCTGGCTTAGTCATACGGACGGTTGTTTGGGGCGTCTTTGCCTTGCTAAAGAAAAGGCAGAATGTAAATTTTACAATCAATTTATAGTCAACTGGTTGGGTGGGTTTATCTGGGATTCGCCTCCCCCTCCCCCAAAGTGCTTTGATCTAACAGCATCTCTTTCCCCCCTCCCCTTTCCCCCCCCCCAGGAACATCACGAGGAAGACTTTTTCCTTTATATTGCCTACAGCGATGAGAGCGTTTACGGCACCATGTAAGACCCCCTGAGCCCACCCACCGGCTGCTGCCAAGGGGCACCTGCCCCAAGGGACCTGCACTTTCTGTTGTTACTTGTTGTTGACTTTATGTTTAAAAAAAAAAAAGTTTCATTTTTGTTTTTTTTTGTTTTTTGCTCCAGGAAAATGGAGGGTTCTCTTTCTCACCCCACCCCACCCCCTTTAATTTCTGGCTGTGAATCTTTTAATTCTCTTCCTCTTTTTAACTCACCCCTCCCTCCTTTGGCATTGCTCTGGGTTTTCTTTTTGAGGTGGTTGTGGCTAAAATTAAATACCTTCCCCCCCCCACCTTCCGTGCTGTCTTCCCTTTTTTCTTTTCTGTTGAAAAGGGAGGAGATCTCCAATTTCTCCCTCCAAAGCAACAACCCCCCCCCACCTCGCCCACCACCCACCCTTTTCATTTTTCCAATTTCCCTTGCCACGGCACCCCCCAAGTTTGCTTTCATCAGGGATGTGCGTCGCCTGGTAGATTTCTGTAACCAGAGGTTTTTTTGGGGGGGCGGGGCGGGAACGAATGCTAATTAAAAAAAAGTATATAAGAAGAACATCATGGACTCTAGAGACTTTTTTTTTATTGTCGGGGGTTTTTAATACACACATCTGGGACATTGCAAAAAAATCTGGGCCAGCGGAGTCAAATTAACTGGCCAAGGCAGGGGGAAGAACCATTGTGACTCTCGGGATTTTCCTCCCCTCCCCTGCCCCCCCCCCAGCCCCATATTCTGTCCCAGCCCTAGAGGGAATGTGGTGGTGGGTCAAATCCGATCCTGGCCAAGGAATAACCAAGCCACCGGATCCTTCCAGAAATCAGGGTCACACCTTTTTGAGAGCGGCAGCATTTAATAAAACGTGTGAGTTGACACAACCAGGTTTCCTCCCAAGCTACCTCGGATAAGTGTTGCGCTCTCTTCTGCTAAGATTTAGCAAAGAAAGCCAGCCAGCTTCGAAGGGAAGTTGTGGGGGGTGGGTGGCTTTTCGTGCGGAAGGAAAGCCCCCCAAAGCAATGCTGGTTTGATTGGCAGCTAAGGGACCCTCCGGACTTGCATTGCTGTGGGTCAGGGGCCGCCCAGCATGGCCACTTTTTTTAAGACTTGTGGACTTTCAACTCTTCCTGCTTACTCTCTTCTCATCCTTTCCTCTGCAATCTCTCCCGCTTTAGGGGTTAGGAGAGAAAAAAACCACCACCCAGGCATGCTTGAATGGGGAACTCTGGGAGTTGCCAGCTCAATGAAACCTAAATTGCCCCTTAGCAAGCTTGGTCCCCGTTTTCGATATCCGTGTAGGCTGGACAGAATAGGTGGGTCTCTTCCCCTTCTGCCCCCCCCTCCCCAGCTGTTCAGGTTCTCCCCACAACAAGCCATCTTGGCAAAGACCAAGGCCGAACGCGGTAGTTTGCCCATAAGGAGGTGAGCCCTGCAGGTATTGGATAAACTGCTGCAAAAGCGGACGGCTCTAGCTGCATTCACACGAGACGCGTGTCCCGAAAGGCATCTCTGCCACCCCCAGCGGGGCCAACTTGTACAGAAGGTTCACGGGCGCATGAAGAAAGCCCGCCCGTCGCTTGGCTCCGCTCTCCCGCCCGGCCCCGCGGACGGGCGAGGGGAACTTCAGCCCCCAAGACCCTCCCTCGCCGCCTCCATTCCTTCCCGGACGAAAGCCGAAGACTACACTACCCGGCATGCCTCGCTCCCTCCAGCCGGGCGGCCAGGTCGAGAGAGAGAGAGAGAGGGGAGGGAAGCGCGCAGGCGCGGCGCGCGCGGCCCGCCGGGAGCCGTAGTGCCGGGCCGCCCTGCCGGCGGGACACCGTTGCGGCTGGCGAGACTCCACCTCCCGAGATGCTCAGCGGCGGGGCATGAGCGAGGGGAGGGGCGGCCTCTCCGAGCTTGCGGGAGGGAGGGGGAGCGGCGAGGAGGAGGAGGAGGAGGAGGGCGGCGGCGGCACCGGGCGAGGCGGCGAGAGCGGCGGCGGCGGCGGCTTTGCGAGTCCCGGGGCGGGCAGGCAGGGCGGCCGGCTGGGCAGGGGCCGGCCATGGCGGAGCCGAGCCCCGAAGGTAGGGAGAGGCCAGCCAGACTGGGGGGGGGAGGGAAGGAGGGGGGGGTGGAGGGAGGTCTGGGGGGAGGGGGCTCGGAGCGCGCCCCCCTCCGGTCTGGGGCACCGCGAGGCGCGGGGGGGGGGGCTAGTCGGGCCGGCCGAGGAGGAAGTCGGGGGTGGGGGGGGGAAGTTGGGGGCCGGAGACCCGCTTCCCACCCGGGGTGGGGGGGGTCTCCTGGAGGGCGGGGTGGGGGGCCCGGGCAGCCCCCACTCCTCTTTCAACCGGGGGAGGGTCTCCTGCGAGGCCCCCCCCCGCCGCAGAGAGGAGTAGGGAGGGGGGAGGCTGCACTCCCCACGGGGGGGGGGGGAAAGAGGGCACGGGGCTAGGGACGGGGGGGGCAATGCTGGGAGTGGGTGGGGGGGCTGCCGGATGGCTTCCCCGGTAATTGGTGGGGGGGGTCTCTTCTTTCCGCGGCCGCGTCGCCTCCCGCTTTGTGCGGCTCCTTCCCTCCCTCCCTCCTCCCCTCTCTGCCTGGGGCGGGGTGGGGGTGGGGGGCTCCCCGGAGGCCTTTCCTCGACCCCCCCCCGCACTAAACAACCCCCCGTCTCCTTCTTCTGTCTCCCCCCTCCAGATCCCCCTCCCAGCCTCAAAGCCGAGACGCAGGTAAGGAGAGCAACCGGGGCGGGGGGGGAGGGAGGGAAGGGAAGGGAAGAGAGGCGGGCAAAAGTTTCAAGGGGGGCTCCCTTCCGCGGGGGAGGGAGGAGGTCGTGGGGGGGGCGCGGCGGGGCTCTTCCGCTCTCGGCGTGCTGGGGAGGGGGCTTTCTCCTCCCTCCCCCCCCCCCCGCCGCCGTTCAAACCCGGGGCTGGTTGCAACATTGCCGCATGTGCTCCGGATGGGAAGCGCCAGCCAGCTCTCCCCCCCCCCACTCCCAGCCTTGAGAACTTACATGTGGGGTGGGGGGGGCTGGAAAGGAGCAGATGGGGAGGGGGCTCTCAGGGGTGTTCTGACCCCCCTCCCAGCCTTTGGAACCCCATGTCGGGGGCATGGAAGGAGCAGACGGGGAGGGGGCGCTCAGGGGTGTTCAGACCCCCCCTCCCTGCCTTTAACAACCCCGTGTGGGGGGCATGGAAGGAGCAAACGGGGGAGGGGGCTCTCAGGGGTGCTCAGACCCCCCCTCCCTGCCTTTAACAACCCCATGTGGGGGGGCATGGAAGGAGCAGACGGGGAGGGGGCTCTCAGGGGTGTTCAGACCCCCCCTCCCTGCCTTTAGAACCCCGTGTGGGGGGCATGGAAGGAGCAGACGGGGAGGGGGCTCTCAGGGGTGTTCAGACCCCCCCTCCCTGCCTTTAACAACCCCATGTGGGGGGCATGGAAGGAGCAGACGGGGAGGGGGCGCTCAGGGGTGTTCAGACCCCCCCTCCCTGCCTTTAGAACCCCATGTGGGGGGGCATGGAAGGAGCAGACGGGGAGGGGGCTCTCAGGGGTGTTCAGACCCCCCCTCCCTGCCTTTAACAACCCCATGTGGGGGGCATGGAAGGAGCAGACGGGGAGGGGGCGCTCAGGGGTGTTCAGACCCCCCCTCCCTGCCTTTAGAACCCCGTGTGGGGGGCATGGAAGGAGCAGACGGGGAGGGGGCTCTCAGGGGTGTTCAGACCCCCCCTCCCTGCCTTTAACAACCCCATGTGGGGGGCATGGAAGGAGCAGACGGGGAGGGGGCGCTCAGGGGTGTTCAGACCCCCCCTCCCTGCCTTTAGAACCCCGTGTGGGGGGCATGGAAGGAGCAGACGGGGAGGGGGCTCTCAGGGGTGTTCAGACCCCCCCTCCCTGCCTTTAACAACCCCATGTGGGGGGCATGGAAGGAGCAGACGGGGAGGGGGCTCTCAGGGGTGTTCAGACCCCCCCTCCCTGCCTTTAACAACCCCATGTGGGGGGCATGGAAGGAGCAGACGGGGAGGGGGCGCTCAGGGGTGTTCAGACCCCCCCTCCCTGCCTTTAACAACCCCATGTGGGGGGCATGGAAGGAGCAGACGGGGAGGGGGCTCTCAGGGGTGTTCAGACCCCCCCTCCCTGCCTTTAACAACCCCATGTGGGGGGCATGGAAGGAGCAGACGGGGAGGGGGCGCTCAGGGGTGTTCAGACCCCCCCTCCCTGCCTTTAGAACCCCGTGTGGGGGGCATGGAAGGAGCAGACGGGGAGGGGGCTCTCAGGGGTGTTCAGACCCCCCCTCCCTGCCTTTAACAACCCCATGTGGGGGGCATGGAAGGAGCAGACGGGGAGGGGGCGCTCAGGGGTGTTCAGACCCCCCCTCCCTGCCTTTAGAACCCCATGTGGGGGGCATGGAAGGAGCAGACGGGGAGGGGGCGCTCAGGGGTGTTCAGACCCCCCCTCCCTGCCTTTAGAACCCCATGTGGGGGGCATGGAAGGAGCAGACGGGGAGGGGGCGCTCAGGGGTGTTCAGACCCCCCCTCCCTGCCTTTAGAACCCCATGTGGGGGGCATGGAAGGAGCAGACGGGGAGGGGGCGCTCAGGGGTGTTCAGACCCCCCCTCCCTGCCTTTAGAACCCCATGTGGGAGGGGGGTGCTGGAAAGGAGCAAAAGGGGTCTTCCCTCCCGCCGAGACTCCCTGGAAGGGGGCGGGGGGGGGGGAGGAAGCACCTCCTCCTGCCTGCCAGGCTCCATTTAACGTCCGCTCTTCCCCCCCCCTCCCCGGAAAAACAAATAAATCTTACCAGCCTCCGGAGAAGCGGCAACGCACCATCGAGGACTTCAACAAATTCTGCAGCTTCGTCCTGACTTACGCCGGCTACATCCCCTCCTCCAAAGAGGTGAGTGGGGGGAGGGGTCTCGGAGGTCGCCCCTTCCCCTAAATCGCTTTTGCCCACCAAGCCAGCGTGCTTCCCGGGCGGCTTAACAATAGGAAGACCCTCTTGTATGGCCGCTTTCTGGGGGGAGGGGGCGAGGGAGGACAGGTAGGGTGGGGTGGGGGCGCTTCTGGGGGGGGCGTCCCAAGCTCCCCCCTCCCCGCGCGCCCCTTGTTGCATTGGAAGCCCCGCTGCCCGTCCCGCTTCCCCTTCTCGCCTTCCCCGGCTGCCTTTTTTCCACCCTCCCCAGCCTGGAGCTTTTGAAAGCTCCGGCAGAAACTGCAACTCCCAGATGCCTCGGAGGCCATTTCGGCCCGACATCGCCGGGCGGTGCATGCTGGGAAGTGTAGGCGGCTCCTTTTTTTTTTTTTTTGCCAAGGCGAGCCGGGACGTGTCTCGGCTTGTCGTGCGGCAAGGGCTTGGCGCGGTGCATGTTGGGAAGTGTAGTTCTGCCCTCCCCCCCTGGAGCCGGGCTTGTGCGCTCCAGCTGGCTTTCCTGGCTGTTGAGCTGACCCTGGATTCGGATTAGTGGCGCTCCGGAGTCCTCCCCCCCCCCCCCCCGCAACCTTGGATGTTGCTAAACTGGGCTGTTTCCCCGGAAGGTGGCTTAACCCCCTGCGTCTCCAAGGAGCAGATGGCGAGCAAGCCCGGCTTGCAACTCCTTGCTTGCTTCTGCTGGTTGTTTTAATCCCAGTTATACGCAGAGGAGTTAAAAGCTCATGGGAGCGGGCAAAATGGAGCTTCCCATAAATCCTGGCAAGGTGGGAAGTTGTTTAGGCCGTGGTTTACTTGTTTCGAAAGCACTGAAATCCAGATGTTATCAAAATTGACGTTGCTTTATTCCAGGGTGTGTGTGTGTGTGTGTCTCCAAACTTGGCCAATTTTAAGACAGGTGGCCTTCCAGTGGCTGGGGGATTCTGGGCGTTGAAGTCCATAGGTCTTAAAAGTAGCCATCTTTGGAGAGCCCTGGTTTATTGTAACTCCCAACGGGGCTGGGCAGCTGTTTTGGGTGCCTCTTGTTCCTTAGTCTAAAAGCGAGATCAGAGACTGGCCCGTTCCCACCAACTGTGTATCCTGGTTACGCGAGGCAAATGTTTCCTAGCCTCCACAAACCCCCTTATCCCAGTTTAATGCGTGTTATGGCAGTGTTTGTTTTGACCTGGGTAAAAACACGTGGTATGAACGGGAGTGATTTGTTCTTGGGCCGCAGGGCACCCCGCCAACCCAACTCCACAAAAAGGAGCCTCTCCCCCCTCCCCCCGTAATTGTTCGTAGGAAACCATATGTGGATTTTAGAAAGCGATGCTAAAATGAGCACCAACGAAATACGGGACGCAATTAATGAGTGGGACAGCTTGCCGCCAGAAGTTGTGGGGGCTCCATCCCTGGAGGTTTTTTAAGACCTTTGTCTGAAATGGTACAGAACCCACTGCTCAAACGGGGGTGGGTGGGTGGGGAGGGGGTTGGACTAGATAGCCTCCCAAGGTCCCCTTCCATCTCTAGTCTGATTGATTGATTAGTTAAGGTCATATTTGCAAAGCTCACCGCTTCTGCGTCCGTCAGTTCTCCCTTGCACCTGTCGCAGTTTTCCAGCTGTTGGGGTGCAGGGTGAGACCAGTTGTGGGGGGCAAGAGAAGCTAAAGGGAAAGCCAGCAAAATCTGGGGTTGCTCATGGACATGGCGGCGGAAGGAGCCACAGGAGAAACGGCCGCTATTGTGGAGGAGGGGAGGGCCGAACCAAACTACACGCTCATATAACATACACTTGTGGGGTGGGGGGGAGGTCTCCCTCAAACTAAAAGCAATCCACGAAGGCCAGACAGGGACAGCCATAGGGCAGGGTGTACCGTGGGGTGGGGGGGTGGACACAAAATGTGGGTTCAGGGGCTTCAGAGAACAAATTTAGAGATCAAGACCTCCAAGATGGTGATTGGGGCTTTAATGATTTACAAAGTGTGCGGCATGGAGCACATGGATGAAAGGAGCCTATGATGTTATGGCGTGCGCATGATGGAAGTATGTAATCACGTCTGTAAGGTAGGAGGAATTCAAGAAGTCACGCGTAAGCTAACAGGTTGCGTTTTGAAAGACGTGGGCTCCCCGAGAATGGAATCCAGGGGTCCCTGTAGGCCAGGGGTCTTCAAACTTGGCCCTTTGATGACTTGTGGACTTCAACTCCCAGAATTCCTCAGCCAGCGTGCCTGGCTGAGGAATTCTGGGAGTTGAAGTCCACAAGTCATGAAAGGGTCACAGTTCCCTCAGGCTGGCTGAGGAATTCTGGGAGTTGAAGTCCACAAGTCATCAAAGGGCCAAGTTTGAAGACCCCCCTGGACTAGGTTTTCTGTGAACAGCTACAGAAGTCCACTACAAGTCTTACCCTTGGTTGCTTTAAGACATGTAGACTTCAACTCCCAGAATTCCCTAGCCAGCATGTGGATTTCCACACTCTCAGCTGGAATTCTGGGAGTTGAAGTCCACAAGTCATCAAAGGGTCATAGTTCCCTCACACTGGCTGAGGGATTCTGGGAGCTGAAGTCCACAAGTCATCAAAGGGCCAAGTTTGAAGACCCCCCTGGACTAGGTTTTCTGTGAACAGCTACAGAAGTCCACTACAAGTCTTACCCTTGGTTGCTTTAAGACATGTAGACTTCAACTCCCAGAATTCCCTAGCCAGCATGTGGATTTCCACACTCTCAGCTGGAATTCTGGGAGTTGAAGTCCACAAGTCATCAAAGGGTCATAGTTCCCTCACACTGGCTGAGGGATTCTGGGAGCTGAAGTCCACAAGTTATCAAAGGGCCATGTTTGAAGACCCAAGTTTGAGGTATTCAAATCTGGGCTGCTCATCCCATGAAGCGCCACATTCGTTAGCTGGAGAAAAATCTGCTTTTTCTCCTGGCCGTCGTCAGCTTTACTGCTAAAATTAAGCCCAACATTTCTGACCTGCTGACATGTGAGAGTTTTGCTCCATTTTACGAGCTGGTTATTAACTGAATCACAGGAATCGTTAAGTAAACAGCTTGGCTGTAAAGTCGGAAAAGGGAATCCGGTGACTCCCCAACCGGTCATAAATGGGAGTCGGTCGCCAAATGTTTGAGGCTTGATGCCGCAGTGTGCAAAACGGTCATAAGTCCCTTCCCCCCCCCAGTGTGTAGTAACTTCAAATTGTCACTAAATGAGCTTTTTGTAAACCGAGGACACTCCGTACCGGCGGGTGGCATTGAAACCTGCTAATGTTTGCGTCAGGTCAGGTATTTTCTTTCCCGGAATCTGGATGTCGGTTCATCCGGGGCAATTAGGGTTAATCTGCCAACTCTTCCTGGTAGGAGAACGACTGGACGGCCTCCGGGTCCAACTCCCCGCTCCGCCCGGAGAGCGTGGTGGACAGCGACGGCTGGGAGTCCACGCAGTCGGACCTGCACACCATCGAGACCTTTGTCAAGAAGGCCAAGTCCTCGAAAAAGAAATCGGCTTTCCGCCGGCTGAAATCCGACAGCTCCTTGCTGGAGAAAATGAAGCTCAAGGACTCGCTTTTCGACCTGGATCCAGTGGGGAAGCAGCCGCCCCCACTGGCCGGCCCCAAAGCCCCCGCCGACAAGAAGAAGGACAAGCGGAGCCGGAAGGCCGCCTTGGAAACCGGCGGGGCCGCCAAGCGCAGCCGGAGCGACGCGGTGGGCGAGAAGCGCTCCCGGATCAAAAAGAGCAGGAAGCGGAAGTTGAAACGGGCCGAGCGGGGCGAGAAGCAGCACAAAACCTCCGTCAGCGAGACGGACTCGGAAGAGGAGGAGGAGGAGGAGGAGGAGGAGGTGGGGGACGGGGCGGCCCCTCTGCGGCCGGGCAGGGAGGAGGGGGCGGCCGCGGCACGGGTCTCGGTCCAGGCGCCGCCGGAGCGGCTGGCCACCCCGTTTCCCATTAAGCTGGAGGACACGGAAGGGAAGGAGGGCATCAGCACGGAGACCAGCCAGGATGGGGAGGAAGGCAGCTCCAGCGACGGAGAGATCAGGGTCATGGACGAGGACATCATGGTGGAATCAGGTGAGACGAGACACCCCCCCCTCCCCCCCCGCCTCCCAGGAGGGTCAGGGGGAGCCTATCGGGACTTGGGCAGGGGGCTGCATATCCGGTGCCCGTGTCCTGACGCCTCTGACGCTCGCCGTTCGATCATTTTTGAGTTCAGAGGCTTGGGTACCTGGTTGGAATCTTGAGGGGCCGGGAGTTCTAGTCCCGTCTCGGCAATGTAAGCAGGATGGGTGACTTTGGGCCCATCACCGGGAGACGGTGAGTTCTAGTCCCTCCTGAGGCACAAAAGCCAGCTAATGTGACTTTGAGCCAGTCACCGGGAGACGGTGAGTTCTAGTCCCAGGGATTCTGGGAGTTGTAAGTCCACCCGGTCGTAAAGGGGCCGTATTTCCCCACCTCTACCTTACTTACCCCTTCTAAGATCCCAACAGCTTTTTATTTAGCTGTTTTGGTAAATTTATGTACTTCAGAGCATCCAACAACTCTTTACAGCAACTTTCCCTGCACCTATTGTCAGACTGGTGGGAGATTTCGAATCGACAAGGGGCCGTCAATACTTTAGCACCTGTGTATCTCACAACCCTAGAGGCTTTCCCAATACTCAGAATTGCGTCGGTGGGTTAAGTTGTGTACTTTTTTTTTGAACCCTCAGAAAGGAACACGGGGTTCAACACGGCTGGAACACTGGCCCATCGTCCGCCGCTGCCTCTTTTGCACCTTCGGTATACGTTTTCTTTCTTTGACTCTTAAAATTTTAAGAGCCAAAAGCGAGACAATTTTATCTCCCACGGATGAATTTTCAGGCGTGCAGGTAGTCCTCGGTCTATGACCACCCACATATCTGTTACTAAGCAAGACAGTTAACTGAATTTTGCCCGATTTTGCAAACGTTCCTGCCACGGTGGTTAAGGAAATCACTACAACCATAACACTTAGACCAGGGTTAGGCAACCTTGGCTCTTTTATGACTCATGGAGTTCAAGTCCCACAATTCCTGAGTCAGCTATGCTGGCTCAGGAATTCTGGGAGTTGAAGTCCATGAGTCATAAAAGAGCCAAGGTTGCCTACCTCTGACTTAGACTTATATACCGCTTTGCAGCCCCCTCTAAGCGGTTCACTTGACTCAGCGTTATTTGACTCCCCGACAAGCTGGGTCCTCCTTTTACCGACCTCGGAAGGAGGAGGGAAGGCTGTAGTTGTTAAATTAGTGACCTGGCTGTTAAGTGATATCTATGCTCATCTTTGCTCGTCAGAAGGTTGCAAGAGGGGATCACGTGACCCCGGGACGCTGCGACCGTCGTAAATGTGAGTCAGTTGCCAAGCGTCCGAATTTTGATCACGTGGCCACAGGGATGTTGTAAGTGTGAAAATCTGGAGCCATTTCTTTTCCCCGGTGTCACTGTAACTTTGAGCGGACACTGCATAAAGTCTTGTTAAGTTGAGGACGACTAGCCAAGCGTGGAGGGGGCGGGGGAGTTATTCCCCGTTACTTTTTTTTTTTATATCAGGTTTTTATTCCTGTCGGGGGAGCCCGGAGGTGGTCTAGTCCAACCCCTCGCTCACGCAGCGAACGTATCATTTCGAACAAAGGGTGGCTCGATGCCAGAAAGTGAATTTTCTCAGATGTGTCCCTGCTGTTTGCTCAAGGCGCCGTTTTGCGTCTGCTCTTCCAGGCGACGATTCGTGGGACCTCATCACGTGCTACTGCCAGAAGCCCTTCGCCGGGCGGCCCATGATCGAATGCAATCAGTGCGGCACCTGGATCCACCTCTCCTGCGCGAAGATCAAGAAGACGAACGTGCCCGACATTTTCTTCTGCCAGAAATGCAAAGAAAGCTCGCGGAAGCAGGCGCTGCTGGGCCCTCAGCCCCCCACGGCACTCGGCGCAACGGCCCCGCTGGCGTCCCGGGGAGGTGGGGAGCCCTAGCACAGGAGGGGGCCGTGGCTCTCAGCGGGGCTGTCGTCCCACAGAGGGAAAAAACAGACCGGACGAAGCAGAGAGAGAGAGAGAGGGGGGGGCCTGCTCTGGATCGGGGTCCCCTTTGAGTGTCGGGCCCCGAAGACGAGGCGCTGGGTCGGCGGCAGCGCCGGCAACAACTCCGGCGCTTATTAAAATCGGCAGACCCCGGCTAGGTTTCAGCGGGCCCTCCTGGCCTTAGCCTCCCCCCCACTCCCCATCTGCTTGTGGGCTCGATCGGGAAGGCCCGGCGTCCACATTTGGGGCGAAGCCTCTTGGTTTCTTTTGGACCCTTTTCCTTCCCTCCTTGTCCTACGCCAACTTCTCCTCTGTAAATAGAAGACAAAAAGGGTTGTGGTTTTTTTTTGTTTTCCCTTCTTTTCCTCTTTTCTTTCCCCGGCTGGATCAGTCGGTCGGTTTCCCGGTTGGGAATGTTTTGAACACAGTTTGTGCTCCTGAGTTTGGACTCGTCCGAATCTTGTTTCATTTCCTCCCGGGGTCCGAGAGGCGGAGAGGGTGACGCCCGGACCCCGATTTCTTCGGTTGTGCTTCAAAGAGGGGAGCGGTTTGCCTTGGTCCCCATTTGTATTGAGGCACTTAAACTAAGGGGGGGTCTTCAAACTTTCCCTCCCTTTTAAGAGGGAAAGTTGGAAGAGCCCCCTTAGTTTAAGCCAGGGGGGGGGGTTCTTCAAACCTGGCCCTTTGATGACGGGTGGACTTCAACTCCCAGAATTCCCCAGCCGGTGTGCCTGGCTGGGGAATTCTGGGAGTTGAAGCCCACCGTCTTAAAAAGGGAGGGAAAGCTTAAACCAATGGAGAGCAGGAGAGGAGGGGGGATTTCTTTTGGTTCCCCCTCACCACCCTATGTTGACCCCTCCGGCTCTTCTGAGGCCGGGTAGAGGGGGGGGAAGAGGCTGGGCCAGGCCCCTCCCTCCCCCAATTTTGTTTTAATATTGGCAGACGTGTACATGGCAGCGTTTTCGACTGTGTAAATAAAGAGACGTAGACCCTTTGGCAGTTTCTACAGAGGCCTCGGCTCTTCATTGATATTATTTTTCGGTGGGGGGGGAAGGGGAGGCAGGTAGACTGCCACGGCGAGGGATGCTCTCTCGCTCTCTCTCCCGCCCCGCGCGCACTTCCGCCCGCGTGACGCCGAGCCAGGCCTGACTTCCGGCCGCTTGCCCCGCCCTCCTGGCGACGGTCCCCCCCGATGACGCAGGGCGAGTCGCGCGTCTGACGCGCATGCGCTCCAGAGGGAGTCAAAAGGATGCCTCTCCCGGGCGGAGTGGTGTTTAATTGACGCATGCGCACCGAGAGGCAGGCTGTTAGGACGACTCCCCGGGGCGGAGTGCGACCTCTGGCGCATGCGCGCCGGAGGGAGGGTAGGAGGGACGGCGAAGGGACGCCTCTCCAAGGCGGGGCGGCGTAGTTGACGCGTGCGCGCCGAGAGGGAGCTCTGCTACGTAGAAGGCCTGCGCGCTGGAGGGAGCGAGGGCGAAACCACGCTCTTCAAGGGGCGGAGTCGACGTCACGCCTGCGCGCTAGAGGGGGAACTAGAAAGGGCGATAGAGTTCTCGGGGGCGGAGCGAAGAGCTAGATAGAAGGAGGGAAAAGGCGGTGGTTCGGAAGGGGGCGGAGTCGTGCGTAAGACGCATGCGCTCCGAGGGGAGGGCGGCGGCTCTCCGCTCGGCGGGGGGCGGAGTCGCGCGCGAGGCGACGGGAGCACGTCCGGGGGCGGGGCCGTGCGTGATGACGCGCTGACGCACGGGAGGCAGGGAGCGAGGCGGGCTGCTGCTGCCGCCGTCGCCGCCGTTCTTCCTCCGCCGCCGCCCCTCCCCCCCGGGCCCGGCGTCCCGCCCCCCTCCCTGGTCTCCATGGCGACGGCGGGCGGCCCCCCCGCGGCGGGCGAGACGAAGGTGATCTACCACCTGGACGAGGAGGAGACGCCCTACCTGGTGAAGATCCCGGTGCCGGCCGAGCGCCTCACCCTGGGCCACGTCAAGGCGGCGCTGGCCCGGCCCGGCGCCAAGTACTTCTTCAAGAGCATGGACCAGGACTTCGGGTGGGGCCCGCTCTCCCCGGCCCCAGCCCTGGACCTCGGGGGGGCAAGAGACCCCCCCTCCTCTGGGCCCGTCTTCTGGACCTCGAGGGGCCCCCGTGGCGGGAGGAAGCCCTGGGGGGCGGGGGGCTTTAGGCGGCCCGGAGCAGCCCTGGGGGCCGGGCACCCTTCCCCCCCCCGAGCATTGGGGGTCGAGAGCCCCCCCCCTTGGGCCCGTCTTCTGGACCTCGCGGGGCCCTCCTGGTGGGAGGAGGGGGAGCAGGAGGCCCTGCTTTCTGCCTCTCTTGCGAGGGGGGGGCTTCGTGGGGGTCCCCTGAGAAGACGGGCAGCGCCTGCATCCTTTCCCCCCCCCAAGGAGAACGCTAGGGGGACCATGAGACCCAAGAGCCCCCATTTCCCTGGAGAGGTGGTGGGCGCCCGTGGACCCCTCCCCGCCAGGAGAGCAAGCCTTGGGCCGTCTTCTGGACCTCGAGGGTCTTGGGAGGAGGAGGAGGAGGAGACCCTGCTTTCTGCCTCTTTGCAGGTGGGGGAGGCGCTCCTGAGAAGATGTGGTGGCCCGGGGACCCTCCCCCCCAGGACAAAATTTGGACAAGAACACCATGGCTCCCAGCATCCTTTGCTTCTCTGGAGAGGGAGGGAGGGAGGGGCTCCACACACACACACACGCACCCCATTGCTCCTGGGGCCGAGGAAGGGGCTCCCCACCCGGCCTCCCCCCGCTGAGCCCACCTCCCTTTGCAGGGTGGTGAAGGAGGAGATCACGGAGGATGGTGCCCTGCTGCCTTGCTTCAACGGAAGAGTCGTCTCCTGGGTACGCAGCCCATGCCGGGGGATGATGGGCTCGGGGACTCTGAAGCAGAGCCTCCGGAAAGGCTTCCGGCAGGGTGGGGGGTGGGGACCAGCGGTCTTGTCTCTTCCAAGCCAAGAAGAGCTGACACTATTTTTATTTATATATTATATATTTTATGTTTGTGTGTGTGTGTATATACACACACACGCATACACACATATATATATAGGGACGTGGTGGCTCAGTGGGTTAGGACGCTGAGCTCGTCGATCAGAAGGTCGGCAGTTTGGCGGGTCGAATCCCAAGTGCCGCATAGCAGAGTGAGCGCCTGTTACTCATCCCAGCTTCTGCCCACCTAGCAGTTCGAAAGCACGTAAAAATGCAAGTAGAAAATTAGGGACCACTACGGTGGGAAGGTAACAGCGTTCCGTGCGCCTTTGGCGTCTAGTCATGCCGGCCACATGACCACGGAGACGTTCTCGGACAAGCGCTGGCTCTTCGGCTTTGAAACGGAGATGAGCACCGGCCCCTAGAGTCGGAAACGACTAGCACGCGTGTGCGGGGGAACCTTTACCTTTTGATAGATAGATAGATAGATATAGATACACACACACACATGCGCGCACACACGTGTAGAGGACAGGAAGGCCTGGAGGAACGTTGTTCATAGGGTTGCGATGAGTCGGACACGACTTCGCAGCTAACAATATATTATTTTTTTACAATAACAATCTTTAGCGCTTTGCGAATGGCACGTTGCCTGGGTTGGTAGATTTGAAACCATCAGCATTAATTAATTTCCACGATTAATCAACGCGTGGGTTGCTAAATCTATTTCCCGCTCTCTCTCTCTCTCCTTCCGTTAACGTTCTTTACCGTTACGTGCGTAAATGCTAAAAAAAATATGTTTATGTTCAGCTTTGGATACGTGCTGAAAATATGAAGAACTGTAATATTTGTTCGATGTAGACAAAAGGAGCGGAGCTGAATCTAATGGGGAGGGGTCAGAGACCTCCCCCCCAAGCCCCATCCAGCAGGGCCCCCACTCTGCTTGGAGGCAGGGGAAGGCGCACACACACCCAGTTTTAGGAAAGGGCAGGATGGAAGCTTTAAGCCCCCCCTCCTTCCTTTGTCCCCACCCAGCTGGTGTCTTCAGAGGTCCCCCCACCCGAGCCGCCTGCTCCTGTGGAAGTCCGGCCGGAGCCTTCTCCCCCGCCGCCACCTCCTTTGCCTCCGTTGCCCGTAGAGAGGACCAGCGGCATCGGGGATTCCCGCCCTCCTTCTTTCCAGTGAGTAGGAACGGTCCTGGGTGGGGGGGAAAGGGGGGCAGGAACTCTACATGGTGGGAATCCAAAGGGTGACTAACCAGCCTGGGACTGGGAGGAAGTTCAGAGATGTTTTTTTGGGGGGAGTTGGGGGTCTCTTAGGTTAATGGAAGGAAAGCCGGGGCTAACTTTTTTTTCGGAAGCAGCTGTGGTTTTTATTGATTAGATTTTTATCCTGCCTGTTTGGCTTCATAAGTAACTCAAGCTGCCAATTGTATATAACGCGCTCTCTTCCTTCTGTTTTCTCTCCTAAAACAACCCTCTGTGAGTGATTGCTTTCCTGCCTAAGGCGGGACTAGAACTCACCGTCTCCTGGTGATGGGCCCAAAGTCACCCAGCCAGCTTTTGTGCCTGAGGCGGGACTAGAACTCACCGTCTCCTGGTGATGGGCCCAAAGTCACCCAGACGGCTTTTCATGGCTGAGGTGGGACTAGAACTCACCGTCTCCTGGTGATGGGCCCGAAGTCACCCAGCCGGCTTTTCATGGCTGAGGTGGGACTAGAACTCACCGTCTCCTGGTGATGGGCTCAAAGTCACCCAGCCGGCTTTCATGCCTAAGATGGTACTAGAACTCACCATCTCCTGGTGATGGGCCCAAAGTCTCTTAGCCGGCTTTTCATGGCTGAGGTGGGACTAGAACTCACCGTCTCCTGGTGATGGGCCCAAAATCACCAGCTTGCTTTCGTACCTAAGGCGGGACTAGAACTCACCAGTTTTTGCACCTTCCCCACTCTACCCAACTGACTCTCTTCGCAGCCCGAACCTCTCGGGCAGCTGTGAGAACTCGGACCACGAAACGGAGACCGAGTCCGTCGTGTCGCTGAGGAGGGACCGGCCCCGTCGCAGGGAGAGCACGGAGCACGGAGGTAACCCTTGGGAAAGCCTTTCCCGGTTTCCGGGAGGGATGGCGGGAGGCCGAATCTGGCAGGCGGATCGCTCTATAACGCCACTGCCCCCCCCCTTTCTGACTCAGGCGGGCACCGGATCAACGGGCAATCCCGGGTGGAGCGCCACCTGGCGGGCTACGACAGCTCCTCCACTCTGCTCACCAGCGAGCTGGAGACCACCAGCCTGTGCGACTCGGAGGACGACGACGCCATGAGCCGGTGAGCGAGGGCAAGGCCGGCAGCAAAGCTGGGCAGGCAGCCCTCCCCGATTCCTGACCTGGGGAAGGGCTGCCATCCCTCCTCGCTCCGGGGTTGGAGGTACCCGGAATTGGGGTTTAATCTGCCTCGGCTCCCCATTGCGCTGAGCTGGGTTGCCTTCCGACAACTCATCCCGCTGGGATTGGCCCGGCCCACCCGTGCCGGCACCAGAGGGCCCAGCGGGCAGGGTGTTCTGGCTGGGGGGGTGGGGGGGGCAGGAAGGGAAAGGGCCTTCTCTGCCATTGCTGCCCCCCCCTTTGGAACATCTACCTCCCCATCTGAGGTCATGGGCCTTCCTCAAGTCCCATTGGATCGGGGCTGTGATAGAGAGGCTTCACGATGGGGTTGGTCAGAACAGAGAACGCGTCAGACCTGAGAGGGACCTTTTAGGTCTTCTAGTCCAACCCTCTGCTCGAGCAGGAGCGTCCCCAAAATCAAAAGCTAGCGCAAAGGCGGCAAGAGAAACGCAGGGAAGGGTCTGTACAGGGGTGTGTTTCTCGACCTCAGCAGCTCTTAAGATGGGGGGGGGGACTTCAACTCCCAGGATTCCTTGAACACCTTGGATGTGACAATAACAAGAGTTGGAAGGGACCTCGGAGGTGGTCTAGTCTAACCCGCTTGCTCAAGCAGGAGAACTTACACCATTTGAGACAGGTGGCTGTCCGGCCTCTTCTTAAAAACCTCCAGGGATGGAGCGCCCACAACATCTGGTGGCAAGCAGTCCCACTGGTTAATTGTCCCCACTGTTAGGAAGTTTCTAATGAATTCCAGGCTGCTTCTCTCTTTGGTCAGTTTCCAACCATTGCTTCTCGTCCTCCCCTCTGGTGCTTTGGAGAATAAGTGGAAACCCCCCCCCTTCTTTGTGGCAGCCCTCCAAATACTGGAAGGTGGCTATCCTGTCTCCCTTGGTCATTCTTGACAGGTTGATAGATTGTTAACAGATCCCAACTCCCCGCTGCTCATCCTACTCCCTCCCTCCCCGTCTTTTAGGTAGATCTGAACTATTTGGGTCCTCGTAGCACTTGTATTTTACAGCTTTTCCTTACAGGGGGATCCTTAATTTAGAACCCATTCAGGGAGACGTTGAACTTAACAAATGGCACCGACAAAAGCGTCTTTCGACTTACACACTTAACCCCCGTCGCAGCCTCAGTTGATCCGAATTCGGAACCTTGGGCAACTGACTCCTATTTACGACGGTCGCAGGGTCCCAGAGGGGTCTCCTGATCACCTTTGGTGACCTTCTGACAAGCAAAGTCCACGCGGGAAGCCAGATTCACTTACCGCATTGCTAATCAAGATCGCGCGAAGTACTGGTACCGCTTTGTAAAACCCCAGTGAGGCCACACCTGGAATCCTGCAGCCAGTTTTGGTTACCATATCACAAAAAAAAAGACATTGAGAGTTTGGAAAAAGTGCAGAGAAGAGCAACTCAGAGGATCCAAGGCCTGGAGACTAAAACATACGAAGAACGGCTGCGGGACTTGGGTCTGGCTATAGAGAAAAGCAGAAATAGGGGGGACACGATAGCAGCGTTCCAGTATTGGAGGGGCTGCCCCCAAAAAGAGGAGGGGGTCACGTTCTCCAAAGCACCAGAGGGCAGGACGAGGAACAACGGTTGGAAACTGACCAAAGAGAGAAGCAACCTGGAATTAAGGAGAAACTTCCTGACAGTGAGGACAATCAACCAGCGGAACTGCTTGCCACCAGAAATCGTGGGCACTCCTTCACTGGAGGTTTTTAAGAAGAGACCGGACAGCCACCTGTCTCAAATGGTATAAGTTCTCCTGCTTGAGTAGGGGGCTGGACTAGAAGACCTCCAAGGTCCCTTCCAGCTCTGTTCGATATTCTATATACTTAACAGTGGCAAAAAAAAAAGTCGTCACACGGGGCAAAATTTGCTTTGCAAATGTCTCGCTTAGCAACAGAAAATTGGGGCTCCATCGGGCTGTAAGTGGGAGGGGCACCTCTGGGTTTTGGCAATCCTGGCCGGGTGGCGTCCCTTTCCCAAAGGTGCTTCCCATCGTGCCTCTCGGCTCGCAGGATGCCTCCGCTCCTATAACCTGGTCGCCTGTTTCCTCGTCAGATTCAGCAGTTCTACGGAGCAGAGCAGCGCCTCCCGACTTCTGAAGCGCCACCGTCGCAGGAGGAAGCAGCGCCCACCACGTCTCGAACGGGTAAGCCCGGGGAGGGCGGGGCAAGGGTGAGCCATTGGCTGGGTCTAAATTAGGAGAGTCTCTGCGCCGGGCAGGACGGAAGCTGGGGGGGTGGTGGAAACGTAGGTGGTCTCGTCCTGCATCTCCCCCCCCTCTCTCTCCTCCTGTCTTCCAGACGACGTCCTTCAGCAGCGTCACCGACTCCACCATGTCCCTCAACATCATCACCGTCACCCTGAACATGGGTAAACAACCCGCGCGGGCCGAAAAGGCAGCAGATGAAAGCCAGGTCCACGCGTGACGCTGCAAACTTCCCACCCTCCCCCCTTAAGAATGAAAGGACCGTCCTCTTTAAGTTTGGTGGGGTCTCTCCGTGGCCTCAATCTCTGCCTCCCACTGCACTTTGCGGAGTGGGGAGCAGGGAGGCGACCCGTTTTTAATGGCGAGATTTAAGGCGTCTCGTTTGCCTCTTGTTACTTCCTCTGAAAACCCATCGGGATAATTTAAAAAGAAAAAAAATTCTTCCCCTTTTGGGAAGAGGATTAACTGCTCTTTATCCGCTCTGACCCCTGATTTTTTGGGGGGGGGCGAAATGGGAGAGATCCTTCGGAAGGCGGTCTGTCTCTCTTAACGGCCGTCCTCGGAGTTACGGGGCTGGCCAGCCTGAGCCTGCTTCAAATATGGCCCCGCTGAGGCCTCATGTAGCTGAACTTTTGAGCCTAGCCGTTATCATTTATCAAGCAATTCTGTATAACTGCCTCACTTACACAGAACGGTACTCGACTTACAACTCATTTAGCGACCGACCGAAGTCACAAGAACACTGAAAAAAGTGACTTCACGACCATTTTTCACACCTGGGACCATTTGCAGCCTCCCCGTGGTACACATGATTTATATTCAGATGCTTCACAACTGACTCGGGTTTATGTCCGTTGCAGTGTCACCAGGGGTGTGTACGGGTGTGTCACGCGATCCCCGTTTTGCAACCTTCTGACAAGCAAAGTCAACAGGAAGGCGGCACTAGCAGCCCCATTTGCACATGCGGCATGCGTGGATGGCCACGCATCTCCCGCAGCGGGTAGCAGCCTGTTCATGCGCAAATGGGCCACGGACGCTCACCCCATGCTAGCATCCCCATTCACGTGCACGCACAAACGCCACGGACGCTCGCCCCGTCCTAGCGTCCCAGTTTGCACAAACGGGCCACGGACACTCGCCCTGTGCTAGCGTCCACGCTTGCGTCTACGCACAAATGGGCCACGGACACCCCGTGCTAGCTTCCTTGTTTGTTTGCACAATTGGGCCACGGACACGCCCCGTGCTAGCGTCCACACGCAAATGGGCCACGGACGCTCGCCCCGTGCTAGCTTCCCCGTTTGCATGCATGTACAAACAGGCCATGGTTTCTCGCCCCGTGCTGGATTCCCAGTTCGCACAAACGGGCCACGGATGCTCTCCCTGTGCTACCTTCCCCATTTGCATGCATGTACAAACAGGCCACGGATGCTCGCCCCGTGCTGGAGTCCCACTTCGCACAAACGGGCTCCAGATGCTCGCCCTGTGCTAGCGTCCCCGTTTGTGCGTGCACGCCTGGGTGTGCATTCCCCGTTTGCGCGTGCACCATCCAGTCATTTCCTTGGCCCACTGGCCAAGAGCTCGCTCCCGGGCCGCAGCCCGTAGTTTGGGGACCCCTGTTCTAGGCAGCTTACAACACTGAAGAAATTTAAAGCGCCGTTGTCAATAAAGGCGAATATTTGCAACTCTGGGTTGAAATGCGGGGTCCTCGGTGGTCTCTGAGCTTTGTTGTCTCCGTGCAGACCTTTCCTTACCCAAACTAGGCACCATCCTCATCTTCGTGGGTGTGGGTGATATTACCTCTTTCGGGTAATGAAACGCCCGCCAGGACCAAGCTCAGAGACGGCCTGGGATCCCTCCGGCCGCCCTCTTGTCTGTCCTTATTTTGTTTCCGATTCTCCTTTTGCTAGAAAAATACAACTTCCTGGGCATCTCCATCGTGGGCCAGAGCAACGAGCGAGGAGACGGGGGGATCTACATCGGCTCCATCATGAAAGGGGGGGCCGTGGCAGCCGATGGCCGGATTGAACCCGGAGACATGTTGCTTCAGGTGAGAGAGACGTGCGCGCTTCTCCTTCGCGCGGTGCGAGGCAAAACCGATAGAATGTCTGGCTCGCCGAGGGTTGAACTGTCCTGGGATCCTCGGTGCTCCCCGAGTTGGGTGGGGTGTTTGGCAGGCGTTTTGCCACCCAGGCCGCTGTAATGCGCCGATGACGTTACTCGCTTTGGTAACGAAACGCCTGGAAGAAAAAGAGCCAGCTCAGAGAGCGACAAGCACCCCAAAGCCTTTGTTGTGCTGCTGCTCCTCTTCCTCCTCCTCCTCCTCCTCCTCCTCGCAGACACCACTGCCTTCTAGCTCTGATGATGTTCCCTAGCTGGGTAATGAAACGCCTGCAAGGAAACCGCCCAGCTCTTAGGGCACCCAGGACCCCACTGTCCTCCTCCACCATCACCACCTTTCTTCTTTTTCTTCTTCTTCTTCTCCTTTTCTCCTTCTCCTTTTTTCTTCTTTCTTTTTTCTTTTCTTTCTCTTTCTCTTCCTCTTCTTCTCTTTCCTTTCTTCTTTTTCCTTCTTCTTTTTCTTTCCTCCTTTTCTCTTCTTCTTCCTCTTCCTTTTTTCTACTTTTTCTTCCTCTTCCTCTTCTTCTCCTTCTCCTTCCTTTCTTCTTTTTCCTTCTTTTTCTTTCTTCTTTCCTCCTTTTCTCCTTTTTTCTTTTTCTCTTTTTCCTCTTCCTCCTCTTTTCCTTTTTTCTTCTTTTTCTTTTTCTTCTTTTCTTTCTCTTCCTCTTCTTCTTTCTCTTCCTCTTCCTCTTCTCCTTCCTTTTTTCTTCTTTTTTCTTTCTCTTTCTCTTCCTCTTCTTTCTCTTCCTCTTCTTCTCCTTCCTTTCTTCTTCTTTTTCTCTCTCCCTTCCTTCTCTCCTCCTCCTCCTCCTCCTCCCTGTTCCCTAGTGAACCCACCAAGTTCAGGGAGCAGCGAGGACCAAACAGATGTCTTCCCCCTCCTTTCTCGGAGCCTCTCAGCTCCTGCAGGGGTGAATCTGAGAGCGTCTCCCACCTGTCGGAGGAAGGCGAGCAAGGCTCCAGCTGGCTAAAAGCAACACCCCCCCCTTCTCTCTCTTTTTTATCCCAGGTGAACGACATCAACTTCGAGAACATGAGCAACGACGACGCCGTGAGGGTCCTGAGGGAGATCGTGCACAAGCCGGGGTGAGTTCTGGCCAACCGCTCCGGCCCTCCCTTGCACGCGGGGAGGGGGGCTTCCCGCGGTTCTGAAAATGATCTCCCCCCCCTTTCCTTTCCAGCCCAATTGTGCTGACGGTGGCCAAGTGCTGGGACCCCTCCCCACAAGGGTATTTCACTCTGCCCAGAAGTAAGTCCTCTGTGTTGGCCCTGGGCGCAAAACGGGGTATGGGTGGAGGGGGGGGGTTCCCCGGCAGTCGATCTATCAGGCTTTGCCCCCCATAGCTAAGAAATGGGTGGGAATCCGCAGAGCCAGGCCAGGGAGGGTGGGTGTGTGGGACTGGGCAACGGGGGCCTTGCGGCGTGCTCACAGCGTCTCCTCCTGGTCCTCACCAGACGAGCCCATCCAGCCCATTGACCCGGCAGCTTGGGTGTCCCACTCGGCCGCTCTGACAGGGGCCTTTGTCCCCTACCCGAGCAGCAGTTCGATGAGCACCATCACCTCGGGGACCTCTGTCACGGAGACCGAACGTGAGTCTGGCGCGTGCCCCCCCCTCCCCCTGGCCGCCTCTGGAAGGGGAGGAGTGGGATTGTACGCCCTGGAGGGAGGGAGGAGGACTTCCGTTGGAAAATGGGCGTGTGAAAGAATGACTCCTGGGGGGGGGAACGGTTACCGATTCCGTACCTTCCCCCAAATCTTCCTTGTTAGGCTTTGATGACTTCAACCTCTCCATCCACACGGACATGGCTTCGGTCACTAAGGCCATGGCCTCCCCGGAGTCTGGCCTGGAGGTCCGCGACCGCATGTGGTTGAAGATTACCATCCCGGATGCTTTTCTAGGTATCGGGAGGAAGCGGGATGCGGGCTGGCGGGTGGGGAGCCGATCTCCCAACGGAGCAGCCAGCAGCAGAGTGATGACCCAGGGCACAGCACCGAGGCAACGCAGTCAGCTTTAGGAGAGGAATTTATTTTTTTTTATTTTTTTTTATTTTAATCCCATTTATATCCCGCCCTTCTCCGAAGACTCAGGGCGGCTTACAAGCTTAGCAGTAGCCTTCATTCTATGTATATGCCTGCTTATTAGGGCTTTCACACACACCCCAAGCGGCATTATTACAAAGTCAGCTTAATTGCCCCCAACAATCTGGATCCTCATTTTACCTACCTCGGAAGGATGGAAGGCTGAGTCAACCTTGAGCCTGGTGGGACGCGAACCTGCAATAATTGCAGGCAGCTGGTGTTACTTAAGGAGGCGTTAGCCCACTGCTCCACCAAGGCTCTTTACTCAAGGCCACGGAGATAACAAGGAATGACACATACACCGTTAACCTAACGAGTCTTGTGTGAATGAAGCTTGCCCAAGCCGTTTCAGAAGAGAAGCCAGAATACAGTCCAAGCTCTTTGAACGTCCAGGTGACGTTGTCACTCAGTCCAATGGTCAGAGTTTCCGGGTTTCCAAGCATAACGGTCATAAGTGTGAAAACTCGTTATGGGCCACTTTTCCAGTGATGTTGTAGCTTCAAATATTCACTAAACAAACCATTATCCCGCCAGGTTCGGACGTGGTGGACTGGCTATATCATCACGTGGAAGGCTTCCAGGACCGCCGCGAAGCCCGCAAGTACGCTAGCAACCTCCTGAAGGCCGGGTTCATCCGCCACACCGTGAACAAGATCACCTTCTCCGAGCAGTGCTACTATATCTTTGGCGACCTCAGCAGCTGCGAGAACTGTAAGTAGCGGCGGGCTGTTGGGAGCTGATCCGTAACGGGCAGGGCTTCCGAGTCCCACAGCGGCCGGTCTACAACAACTCGCCGCAGCCAAGTCTCTGCGGGGACAAGAGTGACGCTAATATCAAAGAAATGGTGGGATAGAATCACGGAAGAAAGCATGAGAAAGGAGAGACAAAATGAAACGTGAACGGCAAAATGTTTTTTTTAAAAAAAATTATTTTAAATAACTCAATTAGATTGTTGAATTGCCAAGGTTAGACACCCCTGCTTTTACAGTGTTATTTTTTGCGTACCACTGGAGGAGATTTTAGTTCGGTGGGACCCCTCGACATCCATACAAATCAGTCCCTGCTCATTGATTTTCTGGTTGTGAATCCACCGTCTCTTAATTAATGATAAATATTTCCAGTTTTCCAATATTAAACGTTTCTGGGAGGGCTGGCCTGTTGCTCAGTTTTCTGCTCTCGGGTGAGCCCTTTCTCAAATCCAGGAACTTTGTAAAAACCTTCTGTTTGTGATCGGCCAGCAAACAGAAAGAGAGATAAAGGAATAAAGGAACAGACAAAGAGATAAACGGACGCTGGGATTGTTTGAATCGGTGATATTTGACCTTTTTTGGGTAATTAGCATGGTTGCGAAATGGCGACCACCGAGGCACCTGGCTTTGCCTAAGATCAGAGCCCAACTTAAGGTGGTCTTGGTTTATTTTGAGTTCTCTGCCTGTCTGAGAGGAGGCGGATTTCTAAAAAAAAAAAAAAAGGAAGCTTTGCATTAGAAAAAGGCTGGATTTAGTTTTTTCTAATACAGGTAGTCCTCGACCTACGGCCGCAATTGACCCCCCCCAACATTTTTATTGCTAAGCGAGACATTTGTTAAGTGAACGTTGCTCCTTTTTGTGACTTTTCCTGCCACAGTTGTTAGGTGAATCGTGAGGGTTAAGTCAGGAGCACGGTTGTTGAGGGAATCGCCACTGAGTTTGCTTGTCAGAAGGTCGCAAAAGGGGATCTCTGGGCGACCGTCATAAATGTGAATCAATTGCCAAGCAACTGAATTTCGTTCATGTGAACCTGGGGGTGCTGCAGCGGTCGTGTGAAAAGTGGTCCTAAGTTAACGTGTCTTTTTAGTGCCGCTGTAACTTTGGACAGTCACTACACGAACTTTTGTAAGTCGAGGACCACCTTGTGTTTTAACGACTAAATTTTAATGGTTCAGAAGCCGGGTTTGTCCTGCATAATTGGACCTTGATCGTTCCCGCGTCTTCTCAACCCCTCTTGAATTTTCCCGCCCTCTTTGTTTTGCCTGCCGTTCCTTTTATGGGCCTTTGCTCGAACAGCGTTCAGATAACCCTCGTTGGGCAACTGCCTCGTTTAGCGGCCATCCGCCGCCGTCGTGGGGATAAAGAGGTGACGTCGGGACCAATCCTTGCTTTTACGGCCTCTGTAAAAGCAAAAGGAAAGTCGAAGTTAGGCCGTCAGCACCGTAGTTACGGTTTCGCTTAGCGACCGCTTACTCACTGCTTGGTGGTCGCTCAGCGAGGACTTAGCTGAAACCGCGGGGGGGGGGTCAGGACTTGAATGAGGAGAAAACCCCTCCGATTGACAGCCGGCGTGAGGTGTGTGTGTGCTCCCCCATTGTCTCCTTTGTTCTTCAGATATGGCCAACCTCTCGCTCAATGACAACGACGGATCCAGCGGGGCCTCCGACCAGGACACACTAGCGCCTCTGCCGGGGGCCACTCCTTGGCCGCTGATGCCGACCTTCCCATACCAGTATCCGGCCCCCCACCCATACAGCTCCCAGCCTCCGCCCTATCACGAGCTGTCCTCGTACAGCTATGGGGTGGGAAGTGCAGGCAGCCAGCAGAGTGAAGGTAGGTGGGGCAGTCGGGGGGGGGGAGGGAAGTCAGTCAGCTGGGGATAATGGGCTCGGGGGTCAGGTAGACAAGGGGGGTTGGGAGGGGGGGCTCAGCTCAGGCCTGGGTCCTTGGCAGATTGGGGTGGGGGTGGGGGGGCTGCTGGGAAAGTCTCACTACCTCAGTGCCAATTCTTGCGTACTTTTTAAAAATTGGGCTGTTTTTATTTTATTTTTTAAAAGAAAAATTTTACTGATTTTTCCAGTCTGACATTTAAATATTTGACAAGCGAATGTGGTGGCGGACTTGGTCCGTAATTCAACAAGGCAGAAATGTCTTTAGTACAGATCTCAAACTATTAACATTCAATATTTCCTCTTGGTATTTACTGTCTCACATTTAAATTAATACAATTCTTATTCCGTCGATGAAATAAAAATAACTTTCTTACAGTTACCGGTCATTTTTAGTTTATACATAGCCCTGGTTGTTTTAACAACCAATCTTTTTCGACAAATCAACGTCCTGGTTAGTTTTTCCCAATGTTTAGTTTCCCGCTAATGTTTACATTTAACGTTTAATATTTATAATTCCCAAGTTTTAAATAACCCCAATTCCTTTGATCACAATTCATCGCAAGATCTAATGTTCAGGATACACGGTCTTATCTGTTTGAATTCTCGCCATCTTACATCAACCGATTAACAATGCAACATAATATTCTTATTTTCTGGTAATTTCCAAATGCCTGAAATTTAGCCACCAAAATTTCTATTATTTCAACATTTAATACTTCCTCTCTTTTTTCTCTTAATATCTACCGTCTCATATTTAAGCTAGTGGTTTTTATTATTGCCGCTAAATAAGAATTTGAGTTGTTTTTACATTTGCCTTTTTCCTCTTGGTGAGCCTCGGGGGGGGGGGAGGCACGGGTAGTCCTCTACCTACGACCGGACAGTTGCAAAGCAAGACAGCACGTGACCGTCCCAATTTTTGGACTCTTTTTCCCTCAGCAGTCGCTAAACAAACCACCAAGGTTGTTATGTGGATCTGTGATCATTAAAGCCCCCCTCGCTGTTCGCTGGGGGAGATTTTCAAAATTTGGACGCTCAGCCACTGGCTCGTATTTACGGCGGTCGTAGCATCCTGGGGGTGTGTGTGTCGTCTGACGAGCAAAATCAAGGGGGGGAGCCAGACTCGCTGAACAACCGTATTCCTGACTTTACAACTGCAGCGATTCGCTTAACAACCCTGGCAAAAAAAAAAAAAAGTTGTAACGCGGGGGGAAAAGGTCGCTTAACCAATGCCTCGCTTAGCAACCGAATTTTGGGCTCGGTCGTGGTCGTACATCGAGGACTCCCTGTAGAAACTGAATGAACAAATCAATCGATAAAGTTGGCTGTCCTTTCCCCTCCCTTCTCCCCCCCCCCCCTTTCCTTTTGTGCTTTCCTGTCTTGCAGGCAGCCGCAGCAGCGGCTCGAACCGCAGCGACGGGGGTGGCGGCAGCGGCGGCCGGGGGGCCGGGAGACCCAAGGAGGAGAAGCCGGGGGCGGATTCGAAATCCGGCAGCGGGAGTGAGTCGGAATACTCCATCCGCAGCGGCAGCCAGCGTGGGGTTCCGGCGGCGGCGGCGGCGATGCTGGGCGGGGAGGCCTCCTCGCAGCGCAGCCAGCACAGCCTGGGGGGTGTCAGCCTGCGCTCCCACCCCTCCCTGCACGGCGCCTACGCGGCTCCCGGGGGGGTGCCCTTGGGCTACAAGCCGATGGTGGTGATGATGGTGCCGCCGCCTCCCCCGCCCGCCTCCGCGGCTGCTGTACAGCCTCCGGGAGCCCCTCCGGTGCGGGACCTGGGCTCTGTGCCCCCCGAGCTGACCGCCAGCCGGCAGTCCTTCCACATGGCCATGGGGAACCCCAGCGAGTTCTTCGTGGACGTGATGTGATGGGGGGGCCCCCGCGGGCTCCGCTCCCCCCATTTCCCACCACCACCAGCGTGGAAACCAGCCATCCCGAGCGGTCCAGCCTCTTCTTTTGGGGTGTCCCTCGCCCCGAAGGATGGGCCTAACCTCTCCCCGGTCCCAGCCGACCCCTCGCTCTGGGGTATGGCTCTCTCTTTTTCTGCCCAGACTTCCACGCGGGGGGGGGGCGGGGGGGTCGCTCACCCGTGCCTCAGGTCTTCCTCTGACGTTGGTGCCTTGCTATGCTGAGCTAGGGAGGCTCAGCGACTCCTCCTCCTCCGAGCGGCCTTACACCAAAAAAAACAAAACCAAATTCACCTCGGTGCGAGAAATGCACATCCGTCTGTCATCCGGGTATCTCTTCCCAAGATTTGGGACCCCGGGAGTGGGGGGGGGGAGGGGGCTGTCAGTCCTTCCTCTTTTTTTCCTTTCCTTCCCGTGCTTTGCAAAGGGGTCTTCCTGCTCCTCTGCAGGGCGCGGTCGGAACAGTCCAAACGGCCGAAGCGACGGTACGCTCCCAGTCTTGAACCTCGCCCGGCAGACGCTGCCCGCTTCTCGCCGCGGCGGGCACAGCCTCGTCTTGAGGGTAGTTTCCAGGCCTTCTTCTAGAGCAAGGGAGGGGTCTTCCAACTTGGCTGCTTTGAAGACTCGTGGACTTCAACTCCCAGAATGCCTCAGCCAGCCCAGAGGGCTGGCTGAGGGATTCTGGGAGTTGAAGTCCACGAGTCTTCAAAGCAGCTAAGTTGGAAGAGCCATGTTCTTTAGAGGGTCACCGAGCCGGTACCAATGAAGGGGTCTTTTTGTTCTTGTGTTTTTATTTTTTTTATTTTATTTTTTTATTAAGAAAAATGTTTTTTTTTAATAGATTCTGTTCGTTTTTCGTTCACGTTTTTGGGGGGAGCTCGCCCCTCTTTCCTTTTAAACCTGTATAGGGCGCCCTGACCCCAGTTATATTTTTAACGCTACAGCCCGGCCTGTCCTCCCAAGCTCTGTGTGTGTGGGGGGGAGGGCTTTATTTCTTTCCTAACTTCCTTTGGAACCCCCTCTTTGTATCTTGGTGGGGCGGGGGGGGGGCTTTGCACCCCAAATGCCTGGGTTTTTTTTCCTAGGTTGCCTTGCCACGGACCTCCTGCCCCGTTTCTCGCCTCGCCACCCTGCGGACTCGTTTAGTTTTACCCCTGGGGGGGGCCTGGGAATTGTGGGGGAGGCACTTGCACCCAGGGCCAGGACTGGGGTGTGGGGGGTTCCTTCTGTGTGAACTCTGGGACTCGACCTTAGACGGAATAAAATCCCATCAGGCTTCCACCTAGGCTCCATTTTGGGGGATCCACGAGTCCTTGGAAAGGAGGCAAATTTCCCCATTGGGGGGGGTGGGGGCTACATCTTGCAGTCCCCACCCCACCCCAAGTCGCTCTCCAGCCTCAACAATCTGTCCCTGGGATCAACTGGGAGAAGAACCCCAGAGGTCACAATTAAGGAAAGGGGAGGTAGACAATTGGGAGGGCGTTAAGCCGCACCCCGTCTTACGGAGGCTGGCTTGCGTACTGGTGTAATTCCCACCCATCCCCCCTTGCCAAAAAAAAAAAGCCGCAAAGTTTCAGATGGCTTTGTCCCCAAATTGTCGCCATGCCTGTGGGGAAGCGGATATTGGGGTTCTGAGCCCCACAGAGGCCTCTGGACCACCTTTCGACCCCACTTCCTTCTTCAAAGCCGTGCGGTTTTGGGGGTCCCTCGCTCCACAGAATGGACCAAACTCTCCCGGTCTCGTCTTAACGGCTTGGTAGGATAGAATTGGGGGTGACGCAAAGGGCAGGAAGTGGGGCTGATTTTGTACCTGGCCCTCCTCCCCCCCCCACCCAAATCTTTCTGCCTCGTTCCTTTCTCTCCCCGCCCCCCAAAACAGGGTACGGACTCTTTGTCTACAATGGTGCTATTTTGCCCCGAGCTCACCAGGATGATGTTTTAGATCGGTGTTTCTCTCCAGCTCGGAGCTGGGTGGGACTTCAACTCCCAGAATTCCCCAGCCAGCGAGGGTTTCCCAGCGTTCACCGTGAATAGAGCAGATGTAGCTAGAATGCCTTTTTTTATTGCGTTGTTTTTTTTTTGTAACCTTAATAGATAAATAAGTTTCTTAGTAGACAGTGGGAATGGGATAAACATATCTTGACTTCGGCACAGCGGGGGGCGGGTGGAATAACCAGGGACAAGCCAAAATGAATAAGCCAGTTAAATGTGGGCTAGATGACCGGACAATTCAACAGAAGACTGTTATACTGGCTGGGGGCATTCTGGGAGTTGAAGTCCACCCGTCTTCCAGCAGACAAGGTTGAAAAATAATTGGGTTAGAGCAAGGGTCTCCAAACCTTTACGGCTTAAAGTGGCCAAGTTTGGGGACCCTTGCTCTAACCCAGCATTTCTCAACCTTGTCTGCTGGAAGATGGGTGGATTTCCAACTCCCAGAATTCCCTAGCCAGGCATGCTTTCCACCCCCCCCTCTCTCTTTTATCCCCTAGAGCGGAGAGATTGCAGAGAGAGGGATTACAGGAGAGCATGCAAGTCACAATGAGTATACATAACCAAAAGGAATGGATTAGTGCAAGGGAATTCTGGGAGTTGGAAGTCCACCCATCTTCAAGCGGCCCAGTTTGAGAAACAGCAGGCATCCTTTATTAGGCCGGCCACCACTCTGGCCCACCAGACGTGGGGGACTACAAGCTCCATCATCCCCTGCACAGGGTGTCAACAGTCCTGATGGGTCTAGGAAGCCTCATGTTGGGACCGAGCATCCTTGGCCTCGGACCCCAACTATTTAGCCCTCCTATATCTCTCGGGAGGGAGGTGTCTGTGCACGGGTGTGGCAGGGTTTGTGTGGTTGTTAGCAGATCACTCTTTTGTAATGACATATTTATTTTTTTGCTCTTTTGTGTACAAAAAGCCTTCAAATAATAAAAAAAAGCTTCAGAAAACCAAAGTCGGCGTGCAGCTGTGTGTTTTCTAAAAAGTTGCCAGTGTGTGTGTGTGTGTGAGAGAGAGACAGAGAGAGAGATGGGTAAAATATGTGTGGGGATAAAGTTGTGAGTTCATCTGAATGGGCCAATCTTGTGAATGCATTATTTTAAAAAGGTTACAACAACCTTTTATGGCCACAATTGAGCCCAAAATTTCCATTGCTAAGCAAGGCGGTCGTTAAGTGAGTTTTGCCCTGTTTTACGACCTTTCTGGCCACAGTTGTGAAAGCGAATCCCCGCAACCGTTATGTTAGTATCTTGGTCGTTAAGTGAATCCAGCTTCCCCGGTTGACTGCTGGTCAGAAGGTGGCAAAAGGGGAATCACGTGACACACACCCCAGGACGCTGCGACTGTCATAAATATGAGTCAGTTGCCAAGGTTCTGAATTCAGATCACGACTACGACAATGGTCGTAAGTGTGAGGAATGTTTGTAAGCCCCTTTTTCAGTGATGTAAAATTGGTCGGTAAACGAGCCATTGTTAAGTTGAGGACTACCCATAAGTTAAGATACTAAGACTGGTCTTCAAACCTGGCCCTTTGATGACTTCTGAACTTCAACTCCCAGAATTCCCTGGCACTAATACTTTCCTTTTGCTTATGTATACCATTGTGACTTGCAGACTCTCTTGAAATCCCTTTCTCTACAATCTCTCTGCTCTAGGGGATAAAAGGGGGTGGGGGGAAGGCCTGCCTGGCTGAGGAATTCTGGGAGTTGAAGTCCACAAGTCATAAAAGAGCCGAGGTTGCCTACCCCTGCTCTAGGGGATAAAAGGGGGTGGGGGGAAGGCCTGCCTGGCTGAGGGATTCTGGGAGTTGAAGTCCACAAGTCATCAAAGGGTCAAGTCTGAAGACCCTTGTGCTAAGCCAAGGTCTGTATAAGTGACAGTTGATCATCTTGTGTAAAGAAAGCAGTATCTTTCAAGCTTGGTCTCTTGAAGACGGGTGGACTTCAGCTCCCAGAATTCTCTAGCCAGCAATGTGGGCTGGAGAATTCTGGGAGCTGAAGTAAGTCCACCCATCTTAAACTGGCCAAACCTTGGGTGGGGGGGGGAAACTCAGATGCAATCAACCATAGCACAATTAACAGAACTTTAAACAGGCAAGTTTGTGTTGTCCTCCAGTCCTCAAAACTTTTATTTTAACTTTTCAAATCCAAATGGTGGGGGTGGGGACCCCCCCCCCCCAATTCTGCGAAGGACCTGCAAAAAGGTAGCAAGGGCAAAAGGAGACTGCAAGGTGGGCGCTCTCCCCCCCCCCCCCGAGGAATCTGAGTCGAGAGACAAACAAGGTTTAAAAATAGCCGCTGGGCCCCATCCCAAGAATCCGGTTGAAGCGACTCTGCGGGGGGTGGGGGGGTGGAAGGAAGGAGCGCTCTGCACACGCTCAGGGGCACAAGCCTTGCAAGCCCCCAAGGGAAAAAGGGGATGGTTCTACGGAAAGGGGGAGGCGCTCTGCACATGCTCAGGGGCACCGCTTCCCTCTTTGCAAGCTCCACACACACACAGACACACTTGCAAGCCCTAATAGGAAGGGGATCGCTGCCCAGAAAGGTGGGGGGGGGCGCTCTTTACATGCTCAGGGGCACCAATATGCAAGCCCCAAGGGGAAACGGATCGTTCTTCGGAAGGGATGGGGGGAGGGCGTTCTGTACATGCTCGGGGGCACCGCTTTCCTCTTTGCAAGCCGTCCCCGCTTGCAATGGGATCGGGCCGCGGAAGAGAGGTGGGCACTCTGTACATGCTCAGGGGGGCCGCTTTGCAAGCCGCAAGGGGAAAAAAGGGGTCGTTCTCCGGAAATTTATTTAATTGACTTTCTATACCGCCCTTCCCCCGAAGGAAATGGGGGGGAGGGCGTTCTGTACATGCTCAGGGGCACCGCTTTCGTCTTTGCAAGCTTCCCCCCCCCACGCACACACACACTTGCAAGCCCTAGCGGGAAAGGGATTGCTCCCCCCAAAAGGGGGTGGCGCTCTTTACATGCTCAGGGGCACCAACTTGCAAGCCCCAAGGGGGGGAAAGGGTTCGTTCTCCGGAAAGAAGGGGGGGGAGGGCGTTCTGTACACGCTCAGAGGCACCGCCTCGCAAGCCCCCCCCCCCCTGGAAAGAAAAGAGGTCGATCTCCGGGAAAAGTGGCGGGGAGGGGGTGGGGAGAGGGGAGGGCAACCCGCTGCGCATGAGCAGCCACGTCTGCAGCCCGGGCAAACTCCAACTCCCAGCGTGCTCCACCCGTCCTCCTCCTCCTCCCCCCCCCCTTTGACTTGGGGGGGGCGGAGCGAGCAAGCGGAACGAGCGAAGCAGCCGCAGCAGCAGCACCGCCAGCCTGCCCGAAGGACCCTCCCGGAGCCCCCCTCCCCATTTGCAGCCCCCTCCCCAAGCATGGCAGCCCTCCGCCTGACCCCCCGCCTCTTCCTGGGGCTCGCGGCCCCGCGGGGGTGAGTGGGGGCTGGGGGTGGGGCGGGGGCAGCCCAGCCAGGGGTGGTGGTGGGGGGAAATCTTGAGAAGCCCCCTCCCCTTCCCTTGCAATGCACTGCAACCCCTTCCCCACTTTGCAGGCCCGGCTGTCCCGCGGGGGCGCCCCTCGCCCGCCCACTCGCGGGGAGACTCTTCGCCGCCCACGCCGCCGCCGCCGCCGCCCAGGTAAGTCGGGGAAGGGGCGCGGGGTGGCCTGGAAAACGGGGGGCTTCGAAGGGCCCCCGCCGCCCCCCCCCGCGCGGGTCAGCCGCTGGCTCAGTGAGGACTAGAAGCTTGACGCCTGCGGGAGCCTCGCGGGCGCTGGGATTCCTTGCACCCGCCGCTTTCCCCCCCCCCCACACACACACACTCCTCCCCGCTTTAAATGCTGGGTCTGGGGTCCTCCTGGTAACGCTCCCCCCCCCGCCGCCCATGGTGGATCTCCGCTGCGCCGATCCCCGCGGCCGACCCAGTTGGGAGTCCGGGGCGGCCGGGCGCCGTCTGAAGGGCAGGCGCGTCACCCGGGCATAGTTAGGATGCTTCATCTGGGGGAAAGGTCGGCCATCGTCTGCGTGCCTGGGGGAGGAGTGGGAAGATTAAGCCCCCCCAAGGGGGGGCCAGCCCTGCCCTCCCCCCACCCCCGCCGGGATGCCAGGAACCGTGTGAGCCCGGAATAGCCCCCCCCTCCCCCCCCTCCCTTGGCTGAGTTGGGCAGGAATTGAAAAGAGGAGAGAAAGTTTGGCTCCAGTCACCTGTCTGCCCCTTCCTTCCTTCCTTTTCCTTCTTTCCTTCCTCTTTCCTCCCTCTCTCCTTCCTTCCTTCCCTCTTCTGCCTTCCTTTTCCTTCTTTCCTCCCTCTCTTCTTCCTTCCTTCCTATTCCTTCTTTCCTTCTTCCTTCCCTCCTTCCTTCCTTCCTTCCTTCCCTCTTCTGCCTTCCTTTTCCTTCTTTCCTTCCTTCCTCCTTCCTCTCTTTCTTTCCTCCCTCTCTCCTTCCTTCCTTCCTTTTCCTTCTTTCCTTCCTTCCTCCTTCCTCTTTCTCTTTCCTCCTTCTTTCCCTCCTTCCTTCCTTCTTAGTCCTTCCTCCCTTCTTTCCTTCCTTTTCCTTCCTCTCCCTTCCTTTTCCTTCTTTCCTTCCTTCCTTCCTTTTCCTTCTTTCCTTCCTTCCTCCTTCCTCTCTTTCTTTCCTCCCTCTCTCCTTCCTTCCTTCCTTTTCCTTCTTTCCTTCCTTCCTCCTTCCTCTTTCTCTTTCCTCCTTCTTTCCCTCCTTCCTTCCTTCTTAGTCCTTCCTCCCTTCTTTCCTTCCTTTTCCTTCCTCTCCCTTCCTTTTCCTTCTTTCCTTCCTTCCTTCCTTTTCCTTCTTTCCTTCCTTCCTCCTTCCTCTTTCTCTTTCCTCCTTCTTTCCCTCCTTCCTTCCTTCTTAGTCCTTCCTCCCTTCTTTCCTTCCTTTTCCTTCCTCTCCCTTCCTTTTCCTTCTTTCCTTCCTTCCTCCTTCCTCTTTCTCTTTCCTCCTTCTTTCCCTCCTTCCTTCCTTCTTAGTCCTTCCTCCCTTCTTTCCTTCCTTTTCCTTCCTCTCCCTTCCTTTTCCTTCTTTCCTTCCTTCCTTCCTTTTCCTTCTTTCCTTCCTTCCTCCTTCCTCTTTCTCTTTCCTCCTTCTTTCCCTCCTTCCTTCCTTCTTAGTCCTCCCTCCCTCCCTTCCCCAATGCTGGGCGCCTCCTAGATCAGGACCTCTGACCGCCAGGCGGGGGAGGCTGGCAGGTTGCAAGCCTCTTTATTTCTTCATCCATTCACGAGGTCCCTGCGCCACCCAGCCACCCCCAGCGACTCAGGGCTGTTCACAAACAGCCTAACGCAACCACAACAAACACCCGACTAAACGCCCAGAGATAAAAGCCGAGTTTAAAACAAGGGGAAACTTAAAAGCGGCTGCTAAAACTTCAGAATTCGGAAGGCTAAAAAGGGTGAAGCAAAGGATCCGCTTAACAACGGTGTGTGTGTGTGTGTGTGTGTGTGTGTGTGTGTGTGTGTGCACTTAACAGCCACCACCATAAAAAAGGTCGTAAAATCGAGGCATTTTAGGACGGGGAAGACACGTGACCGTGATGGACGGGCTCCATTAATGTAAGTGGAGGAGCCCTCTCAGGGTGAAATAATTGAAATAAGCAGACGGTTTGCAGCCTATTTATGGGGCCCTGGAATCCGTCCACCTGAGTCTGGCTGTTCCGGATTAATCGCCTGAGAGTTTAAAAGCTGATCCTGCTACACCACATGCTGTGGCCAGCCAGCTTCAGCACCTCTCCCGGCTGTGACCTGTCTCCATCCCAACCTTGTTCACTTTAAAAAAAAAAAACTACATTCCACTTTCCTGCAGCGTTGCATCCAAAATCCACTTCCCTGCAGCATTTAAAATCCACTTTCCTGCAGCGTTGCATCCAAAAACCACTTTTCTGCAGCATTGCATTTAAATTCCACTTTCCTGCAGCGTTGCATCCAAATTTCACTTTTCTGCAGCGTTGCATTTGAATTTCACTTTCCTGTAGCATTGCATCCAAATTCCACTTTCCTGCAGCGTTGCATCCAAATTCCACTTTCCTGCAGCGTTGCATCCAAATCCCACTCTCCTGCAGTGTTGCATTTAAATTCCACTTTCCTGCAGCGTTGCATTTGAATTTCACTTTCCTGCAGCGTTGCATTTGAATTTCACTTTCCTGCAGCGTTGCATCCAAATTCCACTTTCCTGCAGCATTGCATCCAAATTCCACTTTCCTGCAGCGTTGCATCCAAATTCTACTTTCCTGCAGAGTTGCACCCAAATTTCACTTTCATGCAGCGTTGCATCCAAATTCTACTTTCCTTTTTTTTTATTGAAAAGTTTTAAAATACAGTTTTCCTTTAAGAATCCCCCCTTCCCCCTCCCTCCTCCCCCCTCCCTACCTCCCCCCCTCCCCCCCTCCCCCCCCCACTTCCCAGAGCTAAATACAAGGTATATATATAAAAAGCAATCATAAACAATCATATACTAACAATTATAAACTCTAAAATCCATCACTCTCTAGCTTATATAAGATGAAACAAATAATAATAATATTGAATATGTATAAAAAAAACTAAGATAAAAGAAAAAAAAACGAAAGAAGACTTATTCAAATGCTACATAAAACTTCTTAACCCTATACTTGTTCTGGATAAAATCAATCCATTTTTTCCATTCCATAATATAGCGTTCTTGCGAATGATCTTTCAAATAGGCCGAAATCTTCGCCATCTCTGCCAGGTCGGAAACCTTTAAAGTCCACTCCTCTATGGTCGGCAATTCCTCTTTCTTCCAGTATTGGCCTATCAAAAGTCTTGCCGCCGTAATTAAATTCAACATCAACTTGATGTCCACAACTGTGGCATCTGTAATTATTCCCAACAAAAAAAATTGCGGACAAAACTTTAACCTCTGTTTAAAAATCTTCTGCATGTTCCACCAGACTTTTATCCAAAAAGCCTTAACCTTTTTACAAGTCCACCATATGTGAAAATATGTTGCATCTTCACCGCACCTCCAACATTTAGGCTGATAATTCGGATACATACTTGCAAGCTTTTTAGGATCTAAATGCCATCTATAAAACATTTTGTAAAAATTCTCTCTTAAATTTTGAGCTTGTGTAAATTTTACGTTCCTCACCCAAATCTTTTCCCACGTGTCCATTGTGATGACTTCCTGAATATTTTGGGCCCATTTTATCATACAATCCTTAACAAGCTCTGTTTCTGAGTCAATCTCTATCAATGCAAGATATATCCGTTTGATATGTGCTGGTCCCTGATTCCTAATTTGCTTTATCAAATTTTCATCAGTCTTTGTAAATCCATTTTTCTGGTCTTCTTTCCACCTGGCCCGTAACTGAGTATATTGAAACCAATTTTGAACAACCTTCTCTTCTCGCAAGAGGCTATATGATTTCAAACACCAAACGTTTCTTTCCAAACTAAGAATCTCCTTATACGTAGTCAAGTCATGTTTAAAGCCAGCATGTATATTTTCTATTGCGTGTTTTGGAATTGCCCACAATGGTATCTTGCAACTTAACTTATGTCTGTACTTCTTCCAAACTCTCAGCAATGCCTGTCTTAAAATATGCACCCTAAACACGTTGTCTACCTTCTTATCATACAACAAATATGCATGCCAGCCAAACAACAAATCGTGGCCCTCAAGATTTAATAACCTCCCTTGCGTCAAATTAATCCAGTCACTTATTCCTGCTAATGCAGCAGCTTCATAATATAATTTAAAATTAGGCAATTTAAGGCCACCTCTCTCACGAGTATCCTGCATAATCTTAAGTTTAACTCGTGGTTTTTTCCCTGCCCACACAAATTTATTGATACCTTGCTGCCATTCCTCCAGATTAGAATCTTTCTTAAGAATCGATATCATTTGAAATAAAAATAAAAATTTAGGCAGGACATTCATTTTTACTGCTGCAATCCGTCCCAACAAAGACAATTGCAATTTTTTCCAACTCTCCAATTCTTTTTGAATTTTCCCCCATAATTTTTCATAATTATTTTTATATAGCTTTGTATTAGAGGGCGACAAAATCACCCCCAAATATTTAACCCTTTTAACGATCTCAAATCCAGTTAATCCTTCTAAAAGGGCCTTTTGCGGTATTGTCATATTTTTGGCCAAAATTTTTGTTTTTTGTACATTAACCTTAAATCCAGAAACCTTCCCATATTGTGTTATTATCTCCATCAGGTCCACAACAGAGTTCTCTGGCTGGGTCACTGTAACAACCAGATCGTCTGCGAATGCTCTCAATCTGTAGTCCTGATCTCCAATTTGAATCCCCTTAATTTTTCCCGAATTCCGAATTTTAACCAATAATATCTCTAATGTTAACACAAATAACAAGGGCGATAACGGACACCCTTGCCTTGTGCCCTTCTCAATATTACATGCTTCTGTCAAGCTATTATTAACTATAATTCGGGCAGTTTGTTTTTGATATAATGCCCTAATCGGTTGTAAAAATTTTCCCCAAAATCCATTTTGTCTAGAACTTTCAACAAAAATTTCCAATTCAATTGATCAAAAGCTTTTTCCGCATCTAAAAAAATTAGCACCGCAGCAATCTGGTTGTTCCTTTCCAAAAACTCTAACACATCAACTATATGCCTCACATTATTTTTCATTTGCCTACCACTAATAAACCCTGTTTGATCCCCATGAATCACCTGTTGCAGAACCCTCATCAGTCTATTAGCCAAAACCTTAGCAAATATCTTGTAATCTGTGTTTAAAAGCGATATCGGTCTATAATTTTTAACTTGAGTAGCATCTTGGTCTTCCTTCGGAATCAAAGAGATAAAAGCTGTTCTCCAAGACGGTGGCACCTTTCCCCCCCTCTGGATTGTCTGGAACAGTTCCTTTAACGGTTTTATCATTTCTAATTGTAAATTTTTATAATAGGCCGCAGTCAAGCCATCCGTACCTGGTGCTTTATCCACCTTCAATTCCTTAATTGCTGTAAAAAATTCTTCTTCTGTGATCAGTTGATTAATCCCTTCTTTTTGTACTTGCGTAAGAACCGGGATGCTAGCATTTTCCAAATATATATCAATGTCTTTTTCATTAATTTTCTCCTTAGCATATAATTTAGAATAAAAATCCACAAAAGCGTCCTTGATAAGGTCCTGTTGAAACACAACCCTTCCTTTATGCTCAATCTTGTCTATATTAGAAGCCCTTTGTTTTTTCCTCAATCTATAAGCTAACCATCTGCCAAACCAAATTCTACTTTCCTGCAGAGTTGCACCCAAATTTCACTTTCATGCAGCGTTGCATCCAAATTCCACTTTCATGCAGCGTTGCATCCAAATTCCACTTTCCTGCAGCGTTGCATCCAAATTCCACTTTCCTGCACCGTTGCATCCAAATCCCACTTTTCTGCAGCGTTGCATTTAAATCCCTTTCCTGCAGCATTGTATCCAAATTCCACTTTCCTGCAGCGTTGCATCCAAATTCCACTTTCCTGCAGCGTTGCATCCAAATTTCACTTTTATGCAACGTATTTGTAACCAATTCTACGCGTAGGCAACGTTGCGTCCAAATTCTGCTTTTATTAAATAGGGCACCCAATTTCCATATTTGTGCAGCGTTGCGCGCAAAGCCCTGTGATCAAGGTAGGTAGCACCCAATAAATTTCAAGGGATGTCATGCTGTCTTCCTCTTTTGCAGACCGCCCCGGACAAGCACACATTAAAGTCAGAGTCAGCGTCTCAAGAAGAATTGGGAAAAAAGCCTCTACCTACGGTATGTGGTCTTTGGGCCCCCTCCTCTGGATTTCTGGGGCCTTGGGGGGGGCAATATTGGGGGAGCCATTTTGATGCAAACAAACAGGAAGTTGGATAAGGAAAGGCAGAGACACAGAGAGAGAGAGAGTGGGGAGTAAGTTTCCTTCTAGGTTTTTGAGCTGCTTTTTTCCTATTGGCTGCCTGTCTGTGATGTCATAGAACAGGGCTCTTCAAACCTGGCCCTTGGATGACTTGTGGACTTCAACTCCCAGAATTCCTCAGCCAGCGTGCCTGGCTGAGGAATTCTGGGAGTTGAAGTCCACAAGTCATCCAAGGGCCAGGTTTGAAGAGCCCTATTATAGAAGGTCCAGAAATGTGTGCAGGGCTTGTGGAGGCAAATTGAGGAGGGGGGAAGGGACTGGGGGGAGGGGTTCCTATGTTTCTCAACCTGGACAGCTTTAAGATGGGTGGACTTCAACTCCCAGAATTCCCTAGCCTGCATATCAGTTTTCCATTTGATTCATGCCTTCTAACCTAACCCGCTTTTTAACCTGTTTATTGATTTAATTTGTCATGTGTTATTTCCCCCCCCCCCACTTTCCTAAAGTTAAGACATAGTATGTCTGTTTCATCCCCTTTGTCTATTAAGAAAGTTACCCAATCAAAAAATGCAATAACTGGAATGGAATGGAAATAGAATGGAATGGAATAGAATAGAATAAGAAAGAATAGAATAATAGAATAATAATAGAATAGAATAGAATAGAATAGAATAGAATAGAATAGAATAGAATAGAATAGAATTAGAAATAAAGAATAGAATAGAATAGAATAGAATAGAATAGAATAGAATAGAATAGAATAGAATAATATTAGAATAGAATAGAAAATATGGAATGGAATAGAATAGAATAAGAAAAAATAGAATAGAATAGAATAGAAATAGAATAGAATAAGAAAGTAGAATAGAATAGAAAATATGGAATGGAATGGAAGAGAAGAGAAGTAGCAGAGTTGGAAGGGACCTTGGAGGTCATCTAGTCCAACCCCCTGCTCAGGCGGGAAACCCTATCCCATTTCAGACAAAGGGCTGTCCAGTCTCTTCTTAAAAACTTCCAGTGTTGGAGCTTTCACAACTTCTGGAGGCGGGGAGTTCCAATGATGAATTGTTCTCACTGTCAGGAAGTTTCTCCTTAGTTCCAGCTGGCTTCTCCGCTTGATTAATGGACAAACACCCTCCTTTTTTCCAGCCTTAATCTTATTATTATTAATTTAATACCTCCTCCCTTTTGGGTGTCACCTGTCTACGAGGTCAAGTAAATAGTCACCCCGAAACTCGTTTTCTGGTTTGGCCAACATCCAATAAGCTGTTGCCGTTTTGCTTGGCTAAAAATACAGGCAGTCCTCGTCTTACAACCGTTCATTGAGCGACCGTTCAAAGTTAACACTGGAAAAAGGGACTTAACGACTCTTTTAATACTTAAGATGCTTGGAGCATCCCCCTGGTCATGTGTTCAAAATTCGGACGCTTGGCAACTGACTCATATTTATGACGGTTGCAGCGTCCCCGGGGTTGGGTGGGTGTGTCACGTGATCCCCTTTTGCGACCTTCCAACAAGCCAGGTCAATGCGGGAAGCCGGATCCACTTAACGACTGAGTTGCTAATTTAATGCCTGCAGTGATCCACTTAACAACGGTAGCCAGAAAAGCCGCAAAGTGGATCAAAATTCACTTAACGGCCGTCACACTTAGCAACTGAAATTTTGTTCTCGATCGTTGTAATTCGAGGACCGCCTGTCTAGCTGTATTTAAAAAATAAACTTACTCAAGGCTGGGGATAACATATGCCGGCGGGGGGTAGGGTGGCAGCCTAAGCCAGATTGGGGCACTTTGCAAAATGCGGTGGGGGCTGCAGCGAGATTGGGGGTCGTTGGGGGGGGGGTTGATGTGTGCCAGAGAGGGAGGGGCCGGCATCACCATCTTGAGATTTTTTTTACAATCTGAGGAATAAAAACTGCATTGTTAGCAAAAAAGATGGTGCCTTTTCCGGGCCTGAAAACAGGGACTTGTCAGAACCTGAACCCGGGACCCTGGAGCAGTGGCCCTTTAATCTTTTTTTTTTTCCTCTCTCCAACTTGCAGGAAACCAAGTCCTTTGCGGTGGGCATTTTCAAGGGCCAGATCATCACGGATCAAGTCTTCCCTTATCCTTCGGGTAAAAAAAGTGTGGAGGGGTTTCGGCTGGATGGGAGGGAGGGCCAGGTGTGTTTGTGGGTCTGTGAGTGTGTGTTTGCGTGCACAGGATTGCCTGGTCCAGCACGTGGACGGACAGTTTGAAAAGTTCAGGTGGTCCTCGACTTAACGAAATATCCGTCGCTAAGTGACTTTTGCCTCCTTTTACAGTTCTGCTCCCTTGCCGCAGTTGTTATAAGTGAATCGCCGCAGTTGTTAAATGAGGAACACGGTCTTTAAGCGAATCCGGCTTCTCTCTCTCCCCCTTGACTTTGTTGGTCAGAGGGTCGCAAAAGGGCATCAGGTGACACACACACACACACACACACACACACACACACACACCCTGGGGGACGCTGCGACCATCATCAATACAAGTCAGTTGCCGAGTGGCTGAATTTTGATCCGGCGCCGTCGTAACTTTGAGCGGCCGCTAAAGGCAGTTGAGGACTGCCGGCAATGTCGAAAAGGTCGCTGAAGGAAGGCTTACAACTCGAGAACCTGCCACGAGTCACCTTCAATTTTTTTTAATATACGCTTTGGTCGGTCACTAAACTAAATGAACCGTCGCAAGTCGAGGACTCTCCCGCCCCGAATAGTAACACACACACACACACCCTTCCTCTGGTTCCGTTGCAGTTCTGAACGAGGAACAAGCACAGACACTGCAGGAGCTGGTGGGCCCCGTCGCCCGCTTCTTCGAGGTAGGGTGGGGGGGCTGGGGGGTTGGGGGGCAGGTGGGGGGGTGTCGGCCCCTCCCTTCCGGCAACGCCAGATGTTGCTCCCCCCCCCCGCCCTTTTCGCAGGAGGTGAACAACCCGTCGCGGAACGACGAGCTGGAGCAGGTGCAGGAGAAGACCATGAAGGGGTTGAAGGAGTTGGGGGCCTTCGGCCTGCAGATCCCCACGGCGTTGGGGGGTCTGGGGCTCACCAACACCCAGGTCCGTCCCGTGCCCCCCCCTTCCCCTTTCCTCCCCTGCAGGTGGGGGGTGGGTGGGGTTTTTTTCCCCAGATTTGCAGCCTCCCAAAGGGGGCTGAACTCTGCACGTGCGTAGAGGGCGTCCCATCCTGGCCTCTCTGCCCCACAGTACGCCCGCTTGGTGGAAATCGTGGGGATGCACGACCTGGGCGTGGGCATCACTCTGGGCGCCCACCAGTCCATCGGCTTCAAGGGGCTCCTGCTCTACGGATCCCCGGAGCAGAAGAAGAAATACCTGCCCAAGCTGGCGTCAGGTAGGGCTGGGCACTGGGTGGGGGGCTGGCACGGCCAGGATGGGGTAGGGGGGTGAGAGGATTCCCCCCCCTGAATCCAGAACGGGAGCCCGCCCACCCACCCACCCCTGAGAAATTGGACTTTTGCTTCTTCTGGCTGCGTGGCTGGTGCCGCCACCCACTCCTCGTCTCCTTCTCACGAGGAGCGGGAAGTCTGAGGTTGATTTCGGTCGATTTTATTGAGGTCTGGTTTCATAGAATTGGATTTAGGTCCCGGCTTTGGCTGTGCGGCTCGAGGCGGCCTCTGCAGTTGTCCCACAACAGCCCTGTGAGGTGGCTTGGGCTGAGAGAGAGGGACCGGCCCAAAGCCACCCAGCCGGCTTTTCTAAAGTGGGACTAGAACTCGCTGACTCCTGGTGATTGGCCCAAAGCCACCCAGCCGGCTTTATGGCTATGGCAGGGCTAGAACTCTCTGTCTCTTAGTGATTGACACACCCAGCCAGTTTTTCTAAGGGGGAACTAGAACTCACCATCTCCTGGTGATTGGCCCAAAGTCATCCAGCCAGCTTTTGTAAGGAGGAACTAGAATTCACCATCTCCTAGTGATTGGCCCAAAGTCACTCAGGAGGAACTAGAATTCACCATCTCCTAGTGATTGGCCCAAAGTCACCCAGGAGGAACTAGAATTCACCATCTCCTAGTGATTGACCCCAAAGTCACTCAGCCAGCTTTTCTAAGATGGAACTAGAGCTCACCATCTCCTAGTGAGTGGCCTACAGTCACCCAGGAGGAACTAGAATTCACCATCTCCTAGTGATTGACCCCAAAGTCACCCAGCCAGCTTTTCTAAGATGGAACTAGAACTCACCATCTCCTAGTCGTTGGGCTAAAGTCACCCCGGCAGCTTTCTGGCTAGGGCAGAACTAGAACTCACCCTCTCCTGGTGATTGGCCCAAAGTCACCCAGCTGGCTTTCGCGCCTAAGGCGGGACTAGAACTCTCAGTCGCCCGTTTTTAGCCCAGCACCTTCACCGCAACATTTCCCTTGCCTGTGACTTGGTCTTTGTGGTGTGCTGGGGGGCGTGCGTAGGGGAACACCTTTTGTGCCACCTCCGCCCCCCCCCAGGTGAGACCATCGCCGCCTTCTGCCTGACCGAGAACACCAGCGGCTCCGACGCAGCCTCGATCCGGAGCAGAGCCGAACTCAGCCCTTGCGGCACCTACTACACCCTCAATGGGAGCAAGCTCTGGATCAGGTGAGGCGGATGTGGGGGTGTGTGCAATAGGTGAGGTGCCCCCTCCCCACCATCCAGAGGAAGGGTCCTTGAAATACAAGTGGTCCTCAACTTAGGACAAGGGTAGGCAACCTTGGCTCTTTTGTGACTCGTGGACTTCAACTCCCAGAATTCCTGAGCCAGCCATTCTGCCTCAGGAATTCTGGGAGTTGAAGTCCACGAGTTATAAAAGAGCCAAGGTTGCCTACCCCTGACTTAGGAGAATTCATTTAGTGACCGAAGTTACAACAGTGGTTGTCAAGCAAACCCAGTGGTCGTTAAGCAAACCCAGTGGTCACTAAGCGAATTTAGTGGTCATTAAACAAATCCAGTGGTTGCTAAGCAAATCCAGTGGTCCTTAAGTGAGTCAGGCTTCCCCAGGGACTTTGCCCCTCAGAAGGTCACAAACACGCCGCAACCGTCATAAATAGGCGCCGGTTGCCAAGTGCCCACATTTGGGGACCGATAGGATGTTACAATGGTCATAAGCGTGAGGACAGGACGCAAGCCGAGTTTTCTCAGCGCCGTCGTAACTTCCAGCAGTTGCTAAACGAACGGCCGTAAGTCGAGGACGATCTGAAAAAGATTAACAAACTGGAAGTGAAATGAGGAAAATCCATAACGATTCAATTCCGGGAAGGGGTGCTCAGCACGGGGAGAGGGGCACGTTTCCTGGGGGAGGGTCCTAAAATTGTATCTTTCCTCGCCCAGCAACGGCGGCATTGCCGAAATCTTCACCGTCTTTGCCAGAACGCCGCAGCAGGACGAGACGGGGAAGATGAAGGACAAGATCACGGCGTTTGTGGTGGAGCGGTCTTTCGCGGGGGTCACCAGGTGAGGTGTTGAGGGGAAACCCCCCCCCCCAATATCTGAGCACTGGAGTTCACATCCTTTAGGGCAGGGGTCTTCAAACTCGGCCCTTTGATGACTTGTGGACTTCAACTCCCAGAATTCCTCAGCCAGGCATGCTGGCTGAGGAATTCTGGGAGTTGAAGTCCACAAGTATTAAAAGGGTCATTGTTCCCTCATGCTGGCTGAGGAATTCTGGGAGTTGAAGTCCACAAGTCATCAAAGGGCCATAGTTCCCTCATGCTGGCTGAGGAATTCTGGGAGTTGAAGTCCACAAGTCATCAAAGGGTCACAGTTCCCTCATGCTGGCTGAGGAATTCTGGGAGTTGAAGTCCACAAGTCATCAAAGGGCCATAGTTCCCTCACGCTGGCTGAGGGATTCTGGGAGTTGAAGTCCACAAGTCATCAAAGGGCCATAGTTCCCTCACGCTGGCTGAGGAATTCTGGGAGTTGAAGTCCACAAGTCATCAAAGGGCCATAGTTCCCTCACGCTGGCTGAGGAATTCTGGGAGTTGAAGTCCACAAGTCATCAAAGGGCCATAGTTCCCTCACGCTGGCTGAGGGATTCTGGGAGTTGAAGTCCACAAGTCATCAAAGGGCCATAGTTCCCTCACGCTGGCTGAGGAATTCTGGGAGTTGAAGTCCACAAGTCATCAAAGGGCCAAGCTTGGAGACCCCTGCTTTAGGGTGCTAAGCAAAGGGTTGGGAGGGATGGCCAGCCGACCCCCCTTGATCCGCTGGGGCGGGCAGAGAAGGACTCCCCCCCATCTCTTTGGGTGTGTTCTGGGGGGGGCTCTAATTCCCTCTCATGCCCTCCCAGCGGCCCCCCTGAGAAGAAGATGGGCATCAAGGGGTCCAACACGGCCGAAGTCCACTTTGACAACGTCCGGGTGCCGGTAGAGAACGTGCTGGGTGCGCCAGGCGCCGGCTTCAAGGTGGCCATGAACATCCTCAACAACGGGCGCTTCGGCATGGCAGCGGCAATGGCGGGCACCATACGGTCGCTCATCCAAAAAGCGGTGAGCACCTCTGGGCCCCCCAACCCACTTTCTTCTCCCCCCCCGCCCTAGTATCCCCTCATACAGGCAGTCCTCGACGTAGGACCACAACTTTGCCTGACTTTTCTGTTGCTAAGCAAGACAGTTGCGGAGGGTCGTTTTGCCCCCTTTTACGACGGTTCTCGCCACCGTCGTTCACGACTGCGGCCGTTAAGTCAGCCGCATGGCTGTTGAGCAAACCCAGCTTCCCCCCCCCACTCCCGCTTGTCGGAAGGCCGTAAAAGGGGATCACGGGACCCTTTGGGGATGCTGCGACCGTCATAAATCCTCCTCTTCCTCCTCCTCCCTTTCTGTCCCAAAGGTGGACTTTGCTGCTAACCGGACGCAGTTTGGGGAAAAAATCCACACTTTTGGGGTGATCCAGGAAAAACTCGCCCGCATGGCGTTGCTGCACTACGTGACGGAGGTACGGGCATGCAAAACAGACCTGCGTGTGTGTGTGTGTGTGTGTGTGTACATTCGGCACGGTGCCCAAAATGTCCTTTCTCAGATCTGTGGCGTTCCGGTGTCACTGGACATCCTTGAGGACTAGAAACTTAGTTCCCCCAAAAGCGAATCCCTGAGACCGATCCAGAGACCATAATAGTAATAGAATAGAATAAGAATAGAACAGAATTAGAAATAATAGAATAGCATAATAATGGAATTGAATAGAAATAGAATAATAAAATACAGAATAGAATAGCATAGCATAGCATAGAATAGAATTATAAGAATAAAACAGAATTAGAAATAATAGAATAGAACAATAAAAATAGAATAATAAAATATAGAGTAGAACAGAATAGAATAGTATAAAGATGGAATGGAATGGAATAGAATAGAATAGAATAGAGCTGTAAGGGACCTTGGAGGTCTTCTAGTCCAGCCCCCTTTCTCAAGCAGGACTAGACTCTGTACAATAGGATAAAAAGTTTAAAAGTGTGTGAAAAGCCCCCTTTTTTTCTAATTCTCCAAAGACCCCTTGCTGCTCTCTCTTTTTTTTAGTCCATGGCCTACATGATCAGCGCCAACATGGACCGGGGGGCTTCGGACTTCCAGATTGAGGCAGCCATCAGCAAAGTCTTCGGCTCGGTGAGTCCTGGCTGGGGCACCAAGGTGCCAAACCGGTTACTGTCTTCCCAGGAAAGAAGGGAGGAAAGATGGAGGGAAGGAGGGAGGGAGGGAGGAAAACAGTAGGATGGAAGTTAAAGAAAGGAAAGAAAGAGAAAAGAAAGAAAGAAAGAAAGAAAGAAAGAAAGAAAGAAAGAAAGAAAGAAAGAAAGAAAGAAAGAAAGAGGGAGGGGGAAGGAAGGGAGGGGGAAGCGAGGGAAGGAGGAAGGAGAAAAAGAAAGAAAAAAGAAAGAAAAAGAAAGAAAGAAAAAGAAAGAAAGAAAGGGAGGGAGGGAGGGGGAAGGAAGGGAGAGGGAAGGAGGAAGGAGAAAAAGAAAGAAAGAAAAAGAAAAGAAAGAGAAAGAAAGAAAGAAAGAAAGAAAAAGGGAGGGGGAAGGAAGGGAGAGGGAAGCGAGGGAAGGAGGAAGGAGAAAAAGAAAGAAAAAGAAAAGAAAGAAAAAGAAAGAAAGAAAGAAAGAAAGAAAGAAAAAAAGGAGGGGGAATGAGGAAGGAGAAAAAGAAAAAGAAAGAAAAAGAAAGAAAGAAAGAAAGAAGGAAAGAAAGAAAGAAAGAAAGAAAGAAAGAAAGAAAGAAAGAAAGAAAGAAAAAGGGAGGGAGAGGGAAGCGAGGGAAGGAGGAAGGAGAAAAAGAAAGAAAAAGAAAAGAAAGAAAAAGAAAAAAAGAAAGAAAGAAAGAAAGAAAAAAAGGAGGGGGAATGAGGAAGGAGAAAAAGAAAAAGAAAGAAAGAAAGAAAGAAAGAAAGAAAGAAAGAAAGAAAGAAAGAAAGAAAGAAAGAAAGAAAGAAAGAAAGAGAAAGAAAGAAAGAAAGAAAAAGGGAGGGGGAAGGAAGGGAGAGGGAAGCGAGGGAAGGAGGAAGGAGAAAAAGAAAGAAAAAGAAAAGAAAGAAAAAGAAAGAAAGAAAGAAAGAAAGAAAGAAAGAAAGAAAGAAAAAAAGGAGGGGGAAGGAGGAAGGAGAAAAAGAAAAAGAAAGAAAGAAAGAAAGAAAGAAAGAAAGAAAGAAAAAGGGAGGGGGAAGGAAGGGAGAGGGAAGCGAGGGAAGGAGGAAGGAGAAAAAGAAAAAAGAAAAGAAAGAAAAAGAAAAAGAAGAAAGAAAGAAAGAAAGAAAGAAAGAAAGAAAGAAAGAAAGAAAGTAAGAAAAAGGGAGGGGGAAGGAAGGGAGAGGGAAGCGAGGGAAGGAGGAAGGAGAAAAAGAAAAAGAAAAAGAAAAGAAAGAGAAAGAAAGAAAAAGAAAGAAAGAAAGAAAGAAAGAAAAAAGGGAGCGGGACGGAAGAGAGAGGGAAGCGAGGGAAGGAGGAAGGAGAAAAAGAAAGAAAGAAAAAGAAAGAGAAAAAGAAAGAAAGAAAGAAAAAGGGAGGGGGAAGGAAGGGAGAGGGAAGCGAGGGAAGGAGGAAGGAGAAAAAGAAAGAAAGAAAGAAAGAAAGAAAGAAAGAAAGAAAGATGCAGATGGTTATGTCCAGACAAGAACGCTTAATTCACTATTGCTTTTATCTGTTTATTTCCCCCCATGTACAGGAAGCTGCCTGGACCGTTTCAGACGAATGCATCCAGACCATGGGCGGGATGGGGTTCATGAAGGTCAGGGGGGGTTTGAGGGGGTGGGCCTAATATCCAGGTTTTAATTTCAGATATTTAGGCTGCTGCGGAGAATGACACCTTTCCCAGCTTGTTTCCTCTTGAGTTCTGTTTAGCAACATTTCCAAAAAGGTGGTAACATTTCCAGCCCTTGAACAGATCAGATCTCTTGTGTTTTCTTTTTAAAAGCCAGACTTTTAATTTTATTTCTCTCTAATAATTTTCTGTTGAACCGGTGAGGAGGCTGATCTCTTCGCTGATAAACATAGGAAGTTAGTTCGTGTCTGTTTTTATTAGCATTGCTCAGCCAGGATGGCTTTAAGCTGAGTGGGCTTCAAAACAAGCCAGAGCGGAGAGATTGCAGAGAAAGGGATTATAAGAGAGGAAGCAGGCCACCATGGGCGTACTTATCCAAAGGATATCTATTAGTGACTGGGAATTCTGGGAGTTGAAGTCCACCCGGCTTAAAGTTTGCCAAATTTGAGAACCGTCTGTCTGCAAGGAATATAAATCCTTCCATTCCCTACCAGTCAGAGCTGAAGAAGCTTCTTGGATGAGAAGCGAAACGTCTTCAGAGGTAAACCAAGTCCAGTTGCCTCCTGAGCGGAGAGATTGCAGAGAAAGGGATTATGAGAGAGTAAGCAGGCCACCATGGGCTCAGGAATTCTGGGAGTTGAAGTCCATGAGTCATAAAAGAGCTGAGGTTGCCCTGGTATAGGGTCTCCTGCTTGAGCAGGGGGGGTGGACTAGAAGACCTCCAAGGTCCCTTCCAGCCCTATTCTTATTTATTCTGATTGATTGATGGAGCAGCATTAATGTCAGGGAAAATCATTCTGGCATTGATCACTTCTCTCTCTCTCCTTCTCTTTCTCTCTCTCTCTCTTTTTATTTCTCTTTCTCTCCTTCTTTCTCTTTTTCTTATTTCTCCTTTCTCTTTCTTTTTCTCTTCTTCTCTTTCTGTCTCTTTCTCTTTCTCTCTCTTTTTCTATTTCTCTCCTCTTTTTCTCTCTTTATTTCTCTTTTTCTACTTCCCTCTTTCTTTTCCTATTTCTCTCTCTTCCCCCCCCTTTCTTTTTCTATTTCTCTCCTTTTTCTTTCTCTCTCTCTCCCTTTCTCTCTCTCTCTCTCTCTCTGTCTCTCTCTTTCTCCCATCCGATTCCCCGGCTGCAGGAAAGCGGAGTGGAACAAGTGATGCGAGATTTGCGCATTTTCCGGATCTTCGAGGGCACCAACGACATTTTGCGGCTTTTCATTGCCCTCTACGGATTCCAGGTGGGTGGGTGGCTTTCGGGACGGGGCGAGATTTGGGGCCGGGGGGTGGGAACCTGAATTAAGCCGGGAAAGGGGGGGGGGTTTCTTACCTGTTGCCAATGCAATGATCCAGAAGGGCTAGCAAGTAAGACGATCTAGGTTTGATCGCGTTGGCTTTCTTGGGAGCCACGAAAGCTCCGATCCTGTCTGATTTCCCTCTGATCCAGAACGCAGGGAACCAGCTTCGCGGTTTGCAACAAGCCGTCAGGAACCCCTTTGGGAATGCTGGGCTGTTGGTCAGCGAGGCGGGCAAGCGAGTACGCAGGTACGGCAGATCTCTGCGCCCTTCTCCCAGGTGGGCGGCTTCCGCTTCCCAAAGCAGGGGGGAAAAACGGGTGGTGGGTGAGACCCGTTGCGACCGCAGAGGGTGCGGGAGGACATTTGCCAGGGGTGGCGTCACTGGAGGGAGGGTGGGTGTGATTCACGGCTACAACTAAGCCAGCATGTTCAACAAGCCATTGTGGCTTCTCGAGCACACTCAAAAGGTCAGAGAAGGTGGAGTTGTGAGCAACCAGGAATCTCACAGGCACGCGGGGACAAGGTCCTAGAACAGGGGTCTTCAAACTTGGCCCTTTGATGACTGGTGGACTTCAACTCCCAGAATTCCTCAGCCAGGCAGTTCCTGGCTGAGGAATTCTGGGAGTTGAAGTCCACTAGTCATCAAAGGGTCACAGTTCCCTCACGCTGGCTGAGGAATTCTGGGAGTTGAAGTCCACGAGTCATCAAAGGGTCACAGTTCCCTCACGCTGGCTGAGGAATTCTGGGAGTTGAAGTCCACAAGTCATCAAAGGGTCACAGTTCCCTCACGCCGGCTGAGGAATTCTGGGAGTTGAAGTCCACTAGTCATCAAAGGGCCACAGTTCCCTCACGCCGGCTGAGGAATTCTGGGAGTTGAAGTCCACTAGTCATCAAAGGGTCACCGTTCCCTCACGCTGGCTGAGGAATTCTGGGAGTTGAAGTCCACGAGTCATAAAAAGGCCAAGGTTGCCTACCCCTTGTGACCTAAAGGTAGGAAATGCCTCCGTTCTTGAAGGTGAACTGCTCCTGAAGTTGGAGGCTCTCTATGAAGAAGCAGTCCTCAACCGAACCCAAATGGCGGTTGCTAAACGAGACATAACGTTAAGCGAATTTTGATCCAGTTTACGATCTTCCTTGCCACACTTGTTAAGCGACTGTTAAATTAGTCACACGGTCGTTAAGCGAATCCGGCTTACCCCCCCCCCAATTGAGTTTCCTGGTCAGAAGGTCGCAAAAGGGGATTACATGACACACACACACACAGCCCGGGGATGCTGCGTCCGTTGTAAATACGAGTCAGTTACCAGGCGTCTGAAGCAGTTGTAAGTGTGAAAAGGGGTTTTAAGTCCCTTTTTTTTTCTCGAACGGCCACTAAGCGAATCGTCGTTAGTAGAGGACTGCTTGTGGTTTGTCGTTCACGAATCCAGGCTTTTTCCCAGCGAATCTTGTCTCTCTCTCTCTCTTTTTTTTTTTTTATTTATTTGTTTGTTTTTCAAGCTCCCGGGAAGACCGGCTCCCGCTTCGGGGCAGTGAGTCCTCTCCGTTCTGTCTACGTCGCCCCACGAAACGTTTCGAGTTGTTTTGTTTTTCTTTTTTCTTCCCCCCCCCCACACCCCGCGTGCCATCTGTCCGTCATTTTTGCCATCCAATCCCCAGCTCCCATCGAGAGAGAGAGGCAAAGCACCCGCCGTGACTGCTTCGTTTTATGACTGGAGGGAACGTGTGAATGGGTCCCTAAGGGTCATCTGCGGGGGGGGGGGGGGGAAGCGCTGCACGTTTTAAAAATCCCATTTTGTGACCATTTGTGCTGTTCTGTGTTTTTAAGGGGGGGCTCAAAGAGAGGGGCTGGGATGGGGAGGCTGGGCTCAAAGGGGGGGCTGGGCTGGGGTCGGGGGGGGCTGGGGTCAGGGGGGGCTGTGGAAAGAGTTGTGAGGCTGCTTCTCACCCCCTTCTCTCTCTCCCCCCCCACCCCCACCCCCAGGAGGGCGGGCCTGGGGACAGGGCTAACCCTGAAAGGTGTGGTGCACCCAAGTCTGGAGTCCAGCAGTGAGCAGGTAAGTCTGGTGTGTGTGTGTGTGTGTGTGTGTGTGTGTGTGTGTGTGTGTTTGGTGCCCCCTGGGAGGAGCAACTGGGGACCAGTGGCCCCGGGAGACGGTTGCCCTCTGACATCCAGCTGTGGCACTTCATCCGTACGAGTGGTCCTCGGCTCACAACCGCGACTGAGCCCGAGATTTCCGTTGCTAAGCGAGGCGGCAGTTAAGTGAGTTCTGCCCCATGGTTTACAACCCTTCTTTTGGCCAAGGCCGTTAAGGGAATCGCAGTCGCGCCGAAAATTGGCGTCGCCAAGCCAGACGCCCGCTCAGTCAGCTTTGCCCCGTGTTACGACCTTCCTTGCCGCCGCCGTTAAGTGAATCGCTGCAGTTGTTAAGTTAGTAGCACGGTCGTTAAGTGAATCTGGCTTCCCCCATTGAGTTTGCTGGTCAGAAGGTCGCCAAAGGGGATCACCTGACTCCCCCCTTCCCCGGGACACTGCGACCGTCATAAATACCAGTCAGTTGGCAAATGTCTGAATTTTGATCAGGTGACCACGAGGATGCTGCAATGGTCGTTAAGTGAAAAAGGTCCTCAGTCACTTTTCCCAATGCTGTTGTAACTTCGAACAGTCACTAAATGAAACAGTGTAAGACTTGAACATGAGTTCAAGTGCTGTTTCAGCCGTGAAAACTAGCTGGGTGACTTTGGGTCAATCACCAGACGGCTCTGAGTTCTAATCCCACCTTAGGCATGAAAGCCTAGCTGGGTGACTTTGGGCCAGTCCTTCTCTCTTAATCCAACCCACCTCACAGGGTTGTTTTGGGGAAAATAAGAGGGAAAAGGTGTGTTGGATATGTTCGCCATCTGGAAATAATAATAATTGTTATTGTTATTATTTTCTATTCTGTATTTTATTATTCTATTCTATTCCATTCCATTCCATTCCATATTTTCCATTCTATTCCATTCTATTCTATTCTATATTTAATTCTGCATTCACCTACCCCCTTTCACCCCCCCGCCCCCTTTCCAGGCTGTCCAAGCCATTGACCTCTTCGCTGGCGTCATTGAGAACCAGCTCCTCAAACATGGAAAGAAAGTTGTCGGTGAGTTTGGGGTCCTCAGGTGGGTGGGACCCCCATGGATTCCTTGCCGGAGGGTGGGGGCGTGGGGGGCTGGAGGGACAAAACTCTGCTCGTCCCAATCCAGCTCTCTTCTGCTTCTGATCCTTCCTTCCTTCCTTCCTTCCTTCCTTCCTTCCTTCCTTCCTTCCTTCCTTCCTTCCTTCCTTCCTTCCTTCCTTCCTTCCTTCCTTCCTTCCTTCCTTCCTTCCTTCCTTCCTTCCTTCCTCTCTCCCAAATTCCAGAAGAGCAATTCATGCTGAAGCAAATTGCCGACAACGCAATTGATGTCTATGCCATGGTGGTGGTTCTGTCCAGGTGAGCCTTCGCTGCCCACCCCCACCCCCAGGACTGCGCCCCCCCTCCCCTCCCCAGACCTCCTGCCCAAAGCAAATGTCCTTTTTATTATTATTATTGCTGGCCGGAATAGCCCACAGCCCAGAAGACAGGCTCAAGGTACCGAAGGATCTCGACAGACTTGAACCCAGGCCCCTGTCTGAATGAAATGAAATTTAGTGTAGAGAAAAGCAGGTTTCTACATTTAAGCAAGGAAAGCCAAACGCACAGGGATGGTGTCGTGGTTCCGACAGATGAAAAGTCTTCGAAAGAACTTCGAGGCTTCGTTTACCTTAAAGGATCTTTTATTCGAATAGCATAGTATCGGCGCCTACATAATCGAAGCCAAAAACTTAATTCCCCTCCCCTGGGCACCTAGTATCAAAGCACAATTCCCTCCCCCAATTAACAGTCATAAATCACATTCCCCAATTAGCTCGAAGCGCAGGCTTCTTCTCCAGCTCGCCAATTTTTTTTATCAGCTCTGGGCTCAGTAACCTTGATTCTCACGCTACGTTTAGTGTTGTTATGTCTAGCTGGACTCTCCAAGCATCATCCAACTCTAAAAGCAAAGGGGGAAAAAGATGGCGACATTTCCATCCGTTGTCAATGCAAAAACATCCCATGTTAGCAGCGTTGGCAGATGGGATAGGCGGTACCTGGCTCAATAGTAGCAACTGTGAGAGGGATCTTGGAGTCCTTAGATAGGAGACGGCCGTGTTCAGCAACTGCCAAAAAAGCCAGCACAGTGCTAGGCTGCATTAACAGAGGGACAGAATCCAGATCACGTGGAGTGTTAATACCACTTTGCAAGGCCTTGGTAAGGCCACACCTGGAATACGGCATCCAGTTTTGGTCGCCACGATGTAAAAAAAGATGTTGAAAGTCTGGAAAGAGTGCAGAGAAGAGCAACAAAGAGGATCAGGGGACCGGAGGCTAAAACATACGAGGAACGGTTGCTGGAATTGGGGATGTCCAGTTTAATGAAGAGAAGGGTGAGGGGTGACAGGATAGCAGTGTTCCAGTATCTCAGGGGCTACCCCAAAGAAGAGGGAGTCAAGCTAGTCTCCAAAGCCCCTGAAGGCAGGACAAGAAGCAACGGATGGAAACTAGTCAAGGAGAGAAGCAACCTAGAACTAAGGAGAAACTTCCTGACAGTGAGAACAATTAACCGGTGGAACTGCCTGCCTCCAGAAGTTGTGAATGCTCCAACACTGGAGGTTTTTAAGAAGAGACTGGACAGCCACTTGTCTGAAATGGTATAGGGCTTCCTGCCTGAGCAGGGGGTTGGACTAGATGACCTCCAAGGTCCCTTCCAACTCTGATATTCAGAGGGGAACCTCAACATTTCAGTCGGAAAGGTCCAATTGGGGATCTAGGAAGTCAGATCTGCATTGCAGATGCGGTGGGCGGTTTCAAGGAATCCCGAGACCCACATGAGTGAGGTTTCCTAGTCCAGGCAAGTATCTCGGTTTCTCCCTGCCGAATGTCCCACCTTGCAACACAGGCGTGAGTCTTAACCTTCCAAAGATTTGATTTCATTTTGCTCTCCTCCGTCTGGGTCAACAGAGCATCGCGGGCGCTGGAACAAGGCCAGGCCACAGCGCAACACGAGAAGGTGCTTTGCGAAACCTGGTGCACGGAGGTAGGCCGTGTGTGTGTGTGTGTGTGTGTGTGTGTGTCAAAGTAAAGGAAAAAGGAAAAGGGAGGGAGGGAGGGAGCAAGATAGGAAGGAGAAAGGAAGGGAGAGAGGGAAGGAGGAAGTAAAGACGAAAGGAGGAAAGGAAAATGGAGGGAAGGAGAGAGGGAGGGAGGGAGGAAGGGAGGAGAGAAAAAGGAGGAAAAGGAAGGAGAAAGGAAAGGAGGGAGGGAGGAAAAGGAAGGAGAATTAAAGACGAAGGCATAGATAAAGAGAGAGAGATAAAGGAAGAAAGTAGAGATAAAAGAAGGAAGAAAAGAGAGAAGGAGACAAGAGAAAGAAGGTTTTTTATTATTGAGAAAAGCAGGGATGGTTTTCAGGGGAAACCCCCCCCCCAAAGAAACCGTGGGAAGCGCCTCAGATCTCCTTTCCGAAGAAGGCCACGTGGTCCACCGAGGAGGCGATCCCGGTTCCTGGGAGCCTAAAATCCTCTCTTTATTACCGAGGGCTGAATTTGATCCTCTGCTTAAGCGGCCGGCCGCAGAGGCAGCCCAGGTAATCGGGTTAGCCCGGCCGCCGGAGAGGAGATCCTTTTCATTAGCAGCCTCCTCAAATAGCTAATGGGAAAGCAATATATAAAATAATTGGCATTCAATAAAACTTCCTTCCCTCTGGAGCCCAATAAATTACGAGCGAAAGGCTAACGGCCGTCCCCACCTACGCCTGGGAGGTTGTGTGCAAGTTCGTAGAGCAAGGAGTCTCTGCCAACTCGGCAACTTGGAAGAAGCGTGGACTTCAACTCCCAGAATCCCCCAGTCAGCCACGCTTGGTGGTGTGGTTTTCTCCCCCCACCCCTCCTATTTCCCCCTAGAGCGGAGAGATTGCAGAGGAAGGGATTGCAAGAGAGTAATAAAAGTCCCTAAGTCTTAAGCTTGCCCAATTTGGACATGACCCACGGCAGTTGTCTATTCTTAAGACTTTGGAAAGCTTCTCGTTCTCTAACCCCGATTGTCACTCTGTGTGTCTGTGTGTGTGTGTGTGTGTGTTTTGACCTGGGGGGGTGGGGGGGTGGCCCTTCTTATTGGTCCTTTCTTTCTTTCCTCAGGCCCACAAGCGAATCACCCAAAGCCTGACCTCTCTCTCGTCCAGCACCACCCAACAAATCTTCAAGAATTTTCGGGTCATCTCCAAAGCAATGGTGGAGAAGGGAGGGGTGGTCTCACCATACGCCCTGGGTTTCTGAGACCCCCCCTCCCTCTGAGACACCCCCCCTCCTTATCTCTCAGCTGCATTCCTCCCTGGTTGCAACCGGGAGGGGGGGAACTGCATCTTTTTGGGGTGGGGCGTTCAAGCCTCATCCTCTCCCCGCTGGAAGTTCAGATGTCATTTTTGGAAACTGCAGTCCCAACGCCTGCGGGCAGTCCTCGACTTACGACCTCCCAGTTTTACAACCTTTCTTTTTTTTTGGCGTGGTTTGCAAGTGAACTCCTTGCAGCGTAACATGCAAATGGCGATCCGCCGGCTGCGACCGTCGTAAATGTGAGATCGTTACCGAGTGCCCGAATTTTGATCACGTGACCGCGAGGCTACAGTCACGATTTTGAGAGCTGGTAGTATACTCTTTTTTTTTTTTCTTTCAGTGATGTTGTAACTTTGGTCACTAAAGGAGTGATCGTAAGTCGGGGGTTTACCTAGACCCGGATATTCAGCCGTTTTCACCCCCCACCCCCCACCCCTTTGCTTCGCTTGTTCCTGTAGCTTTACCAATCCATTTCTGGGAATTTGCTATTAAATGATTTTATCCAATCATCTGGAGCGTTATTGATTGACGTGCGTGGGAGGGAGGGTTGACGTGCCCCACCGGGGATTTTCACATTATTTCCACCCCGTCCGGCAGGGTTGGAGAGGTTAAAATGCTGCACCTGGTGAAGGCAGCTGTGTCAAGTTGCAAAATTTTTAAAAATTGGGAAGAAAATGAAAACCGGGGCTTTTCAGCCCGTTTGCAGCAGAAGAAAAACATGTGGAGCTCACTGGATAGTTGCGGTGACGTTATTAATTTGGATCGGTCGTACAATCTGCCAGATGCTGAGACCGGATGTGGTGTGTTCTTTTGATTGAGATAAATATGAATAAAAGAAGATGTGTCTAATTCAAAATAACAAATGTACTTCACAGTCCTCAATTTACAACCAGAATTGAGCCCAAAGTTTATGTCGCTAAGTGAGACATTGGTTAAGGGAGTTTTGACCCGTTATATGACTTGTCAGGCCACCGTCGTTAAGTGAATCACTGGTTGTTAAATTAGTAATGCGGTCGTTAAGTGAATCTGGCTTGTCAGAAGGCAAGCAAACACTACGACCGTCGTAATACGTGTCACTTGCCAAGCGTCTGAATTTTGATCCGGTGATCCTGGCGATGGCTGCAACGGTCGTTAAGCGTGAAAAACGGTCCTAAAGTCACTCTTCAGTGCCGGCGTCACTTCAAACAGTCACTAAACAGATAATTGTAAGTGGAGGACTATCTGTAATATTCCCAGGTATCGGTATAAAAATTAATTCGGTTTGTAACCTTATCAAATCTAGACCGCACCGGAACATCGTTTCGACGCACGAATTACACAAAGCGAAAAATCTTTATTCAAAAAAAATAATCGATTTACAGATGGATTGTAAAATAACGGAGAAAGCGAGATCTCCAGAACAAAACTTAACATTTTGATCGTCTTCCTGAATCTTGGGGTTTGTTGTTTTTGTGTTAGTTTGCTCCTGATGATTGACAGCCGTCCCAATTTTAGCCTCCTCTAAAGAGAACTTTATGAAAAGCGTTTTGGAAAAAAAGCTTCCGAAACTTTGCTGAAACTTTATTCCGGCCCATGGAATGGAGGGGTGGTTGGGAAGAGCCTCTGTTCCTACTACAAGCCCCATAATGCTTTTGGGGGGGGTGGGGCGTGCCCTACAAATCTTTTAATCTGGCAGCTGTTTAGAGGTGGTGGTGAGGGGGAGATTAAGAGATTAACATGCTGGCTGTATAGTACTAACCGCCTTTGCAAGATGCCCGTCAAAAGACAAGGTACGTTGATTTGAGGTTGCCGCCTGGAGTAGACGGATTTTATCTCCGATTTGGGGGTGTCACTTGGGCATGGGGGGAGATGGTTCCCTTCTGGAGCTGAACCCACCCCCACCCCCCCCAAAAAAACTAGAGAGCACTTGGGGCATTAAGGACACCCCCCACTTTGGGACAAAGCTGCGGGAGGGGTCTAGGACTTGGCTGCGCCCTCCCAAAGATGGTTTATACTGGTCTTTTCCCCTGCAAGGAGAAGCAGGGGGCTCCCCAATTAAGGGTGGGGGTCTCCTGGTGCCCTCTCTGGGCATGGCTGCCTTTTGTTATCGTCCGGCATTAGCCAGCAGTTGTGAATGGGGGAGGGTGGCAGCCACGCTTCCCATGCTGGCGGGGGGCAGGGGGAGCCCCCCCAGTTCGGCCATCCAGGGCAGAAGAGTCCTGCCAGGTGGGCAGAGAAGGGGAAACACCCCATCTTGGGGGGGGTCCCCAAGTTGGCAGTCAGCTGTTGGGGTGGCAGAGATGGCACAAACCTCGGCTGCCAGCCACAGGCTCTCCAGGGTGGGGGTGGGCTAACTGAATTGGAGGAGATTCTCTCTTGAGGGGGGTCTGTGGAGGAGGGAAGGGGGTCTGGGTGGGGTGCAGAGGTCGGGGGTGGGCAAAATGTGGGGAGAAACACACCCCCCCCGCCCCCAAGGAGAGAGAAAAGTAAACCATGGCCTCCACACAGTTAGAAATTTTCTCCAGGCTGGCGTTTCTCGAGCAAGGCAACTTTCAGATGGGTGGACTTCAACTCCCAGAATTCCCCAGCCAGCCATGCCTGGTGCTTTCCCCCCCTCCTATCCCTTCAAGCGGAGAGATTGGAGAGGAAGGGATTCAAGCGGGGCCACAATGACCACACATACCAAAAGGAATACAAAAGGAATTCTGGGAGTTGAAGTCCACCCATCTTAAAAGTTGTCACAAGTTGAGAAACACCGATTTTAAGATATGCGACTGATTTTAACAAAACCTTTGGGATCTCTCTCTCTCAAGATACCCCGGCAAAGTGAATTGTGAGCTGCGTTTGTGTGGTGTGTGTTCAACAGACTGGCAACACGCCAACATTGCTGGGATTCTGCAAGCCTGCGCAAAGCAGGAGGAGACATGCTTGCTAGCACAATCAAACCATGGTTTATTGAATTAGCCAACATTCAGGGTCCACACCACAGACCCAACGAAAGCCCTTCCCCCCCACCTTTTAATTAACTTTTAATGCTTAATCTTCAACTCATTCTAACCAAACGGTAAATTTTATGTACTGCTTTTATGTTTTCCTCTTTTATTTTATTATTTTTTTACTTGCACCCTACCCAGGCTTCCTCTGTGTGAGGCGGATTACTAAATAAATAAAATAATAAAATAAAACTAAAGAAGGTGGATTCACACAACATCCTAAACTAGAAGGTGCTTGGCTGGTTCCTTGCTCTGGAAATAATCCGAAAGGGGAAAGGAAAGGGCACCAAGAGGCGATGCAGTGCCTCGGAAAGCCAAACCCGGTGGTCCTTTTCCACCCTCAGAGCTTAAATTGGACGTTGAAAATTTGCTCCGCCCAAACAGCTAAACGTAATTCCTCTGTCTAAATTATTATTTTTATAGGTCTATTAAAATGTATTTTTTAAAAAATTTCTGTCGAAACTAACTCCAAGCTCCCTTTTCAACTAATACACAAACTCGGAAAGAAGCGGATCGAGGCTGGATCAGGCTGAGGAACTGTCCAGTCCAGGCTTTCTGGGGCAGCCAGGAGCCAAATGTGTCCGAGGCACCTGTTGTGTGTGTGTGTGTGTTGTGTGTGTGTGTGTGCGTCAAAAAATATAGGTGCAATGGCCACCGTGTTTACTTTTTTTTTTTGGAGCGCGAATGACGGTCAATCCGAAAGGAAAATGAAGGTAGTAACTTTTTTGACCCCGGCACCGAATGGCTTGGCGAAGACCCCAGCCGCTCCCCCTCCCCCCTCGCTTCCCAGCAGGCCCCAGTTTTCCCACTGAAGGCAACTGGAAAAATTTGCAAATGGTCACGTGAATTCGCCCTCTTCCCCCCCCCCAGGACGCTGCCACCCTCATAAATACTTGCCCCGTTGCTCAGCCCCCCCCTCGCCCGAATTGCAATAGGGTGGCCACTGTCGTAAGCCTGAGGACCAATGGTAAGTCTGCCTGATTCTGCAACGGGCAGAATAAGCCGTCATTCCTGACTGCTTTCCTCCTCCTTTCTCCTTTTCCCTTTGAACCCAGATGCGGCCACCGTCCTCCAGCTCATGAAGCAACCCGCGTCGTTGAACCCGGGTTCCCAGACCAGGAGGGACAGACTCCTGGGGATCTTCCAGAGCGAACTCTTCCAGGCCCTTTTGGGTAGGTACGGCGCTGGCTGGAACCAAACCAAAGCTACGTGGGGGGGGAGGGGGGAGGAGACAAGAGAGAGAGAGAAAAAAATGAAAGCTTAGGATCACCTGTTGGCCTCCCATCCAGTAGGAGCCAGGCTCAACCTTTGTCTTCAGAACTGTTATTCTTGAAGGGCCAAGGAAGGCGGCTTCCTGCAAGGTGATTTTTTGGAGGGGTGGGGGTGGGGGAAAAAAAGATCGCTTGGGATATTTTCTCTAATGTCGTCTTTCGCACCCGGCACCGGACCTTCCTAAGGGGTCTCCCTTTCCAGCTTTTCTTTCTAAGAATTAGCCCCGGTTAGTGAGCTGCTGCCACCTGCTGGCATGTCAGGGAAATGCATGGGTCTCCTTCTCCAAGAGACCCGCCTTTCCCTTGGTCCGAGGATTCTAGGGGTGGAGGGGGACCTGGGAGGTCTTCTAGTCCAACCCCACTTGTCCCAAATCCTGGCTTGTCCAAACAAGCATGGGTTACTGCCGTTGTTCACCTGAGCCGATCGAGATTGGGGGGGGGAAATAAACCCGTGGAGCTGGTCCGCAATTTGCAACGGTTCGTTTAGTAACCGTTTGAAGTTACAACTGTCAAGGTAAAAATCACCTTTGTAGAGGGCGACGGACCGTGCTTCAGAGAATGCATGATACACTTGCAGGAAGGCAAGAAAAACACGACGCATAATCTTACTAAATACCTTTTACTTACAAAAATATAAAAACTAAATATATATTATACAGAGCTAGCTCACTACATCCTAAATGTAACAGTCAGTAACAGCAAAGAACTTTCTCTAGACATGCGCAATAAACGGACTGAAACCATAACATAGCTAGTCATATGGGATTCACTATGGTTACCAGATAAGCTATCACAACAGGTGCAGAGAGCAGGGGAAAATGTACAGTTAGAAATGAACTTTCTGACGAACAATGAAAAAAACGTGCAGTGACATTCCCCTTCTTTCGTCAGCAAAGTGAAGACTCAAGTAAGGCACATCTTCTCACGCAGATACTCATGCTGAGCTGTAGGAAGTGGTTTGTTCAGCATGTCAGCAATTTGATCACGTGTAGGCACATACTGTAATGACACAAAACCTTGTTTAACCAGTTGCCTTATGTTTTGATATCGGATGTCAATGTGTCTGGACCTTGAACCTGTAAAACGTGTTTCAGAAATATAAACCACAGATTCATTATCTTCCATCACTGTGATCGGTCGAATCGGATGTGTCCAGATATCTGTGACTAAAGCATCAAACCAGGTTAAAGAATTGCATGCATCAGACACACAAGCATACTCAGCTTCTGTAGAGGAACAAGAAACAAAATTCTGTTTACGCACATGCCAGTAAACAGGACATCCATTCAAAAACATCATATAACCTGATGTACTTTTCCGTGACTTCTTATCACTCGCCCAATCTGAATCTGCAAAACAACATAACTCTGCATAGTCAGTATGTGTGGGTTCCAACAACAACTTCATGTCTTTGGTGTGTTTTAGATACCTCAATAACTTTTTAACACATGTCCAATGAAACTGTTTTGCCTTGCCTACGTGTCGTGATAAAAGATTAACACTAAGTGCAATGTCGGGTCTAGTCCAACTACTAATATACAGCAGCGACCCAATGACTGAGCGATATAGTGTTTGATCTTCGAACTCAGGACTTGGTTCATGTGCCAAAATGTGAAAATCAGTTTGCATGGGTATACTCACAGGCTTAGCGTCCTCCATGTTACAGTGATGTAACAGTTGTTCAATCTTCTCTTCTTGTGTGAGACTAAACCCCTTCTGAGTTTTGGCAATTTGAACACCTAAATAAGTGTTAATACACCCTAAAGACTTCAACGTGAAAAGCTTTTGTAAAGCTTTAGCAAAAACCTCACTCATCTGCTTATTTGGACCAATATAAACAATATCATCGACATAAACAAGAATTATCTCATACCTATTACCGGATCTTTTAGTAAACACGCATTCATCTGTTTCGGACTTAATAAAGCCCATTGAATTTAGTTTGTCAGAAAGACATAAGTACCACATTAAACCAGACTGTTTCAGACCATAAAGACTTTTGTGTAGAAACCAGGTATCCCCTTCTTGCTGTCGGAAACCTGGAGGACCTTTGACGTAGATGTCCTCATCAAGATCAGCGTGAAGATAAGCCGTTTCAACGTCGAACTGGAAAACTTCCAGGCCAAGGATAGTTGCAGTGGCTAAAGCAATTTTCACACTTTCAGTTCGCACCGTGGGTGAGTATGTATTTGTATAGTCCTCAGGATAACGTTGAGCGAAACCCTGGGCTACGAGTCTGGCCTTGTACAACGACTCACCATTCGGCTTCTTTTTGATCCTGTAGACCCATCGAGTACCAATAACTTTCTTGTTTGCTGGAGGGCTTGCAGGCGTAAACACTTGAAGTTTCTTTAAACTGTCCATTTCAGCCTGCATTGCCTCAAACCATTTATCTTGTTCTGATTCAGGAAGATGTTTGATCTGTGTGAACTTCTCAGGTGGAAGTGTAACATTACAAATCAAAGGTACAGGTGTTTTTGTTACTTGCCACGAATACCGTTTTGGAGGGATTCCCTTTGTGGACCTCTTGGAACGTCTCGGGCCAACCGTCCATTCTTCTTCCGTGTCGTCCTCGTCTTCATCATCGTCGCCAGCGGCAGCATCAGCGGCTTGCGAAGACGGAACAGTAGGTTGAGAAGAACTTGTGGAAGGAACATTATCCTGTGAATCTTGATCATCAGGTTGTGTGGCATCAGCAACATCATCTCTAGGAAAATAAACTCCAGGATCGTTAGAATGAATCCTGGACCAGTCAGCATCTTCCTCAAAAGTAGCAGATTGTGAAACCACAATAACATGATGAGAGTCAATGTATTTGCTCCATTTTGAATTATCATCAATGCCCATAAATCTCATCCTTTTTGCTGCAGGACCCCCTTTCTTTCTTTGGGCTAAAGGAATATTCACCATAGCATAGGAACCAAAAATATGGAGATGTGAGAGATCAGGCTTGTGTCCATACAACATGAAATAAGGGGTCTGATTTATCACACTACTCCAAGTACGGTTGATGATATGGTTAGCATATTTGATAGCTTCACCCCAGTATGGAAGACTGAGGTTAGCATCTTCAAGGAGGCAACGCATCATGGTTTGCAAAACCCCATTTCTGCGTTCTGCCACCCCATTTTCAGCTGGAGTATAAGGAGCGGATGTCTGATGTACTATCCCATTCTCACGCATCCAGTCCTGGAAACGCTGAGACATGAATTCAGCACCACGATCACTCTGGATTCTGGCAATGTTGACCTCGAATTGGGTATAGACAAGACTAGCAAAGTCTTTAAAGATCTGAAAGGTCTCAGATTTTTCTTTCATAGGATATACATATCCATATCTAGAATAATTGTCAACGATTGTCAAGAAATATCTTTTACCACCAAGTGTTGGTGCAAAAGGACCAACTATGTCAGTGTGTACCAAATCAAAAATGCGTGTTGACAGGCGTGTAGCGTGTTTTGGAATTGCTGCTGCCTTGGATTTGGCTTTCTTGCAGACAGCACAGTCCAAAAACACCTTACACCCCTTTAGATCCAAACCTCTTGCGAACTCTGGCATCTTCTTCAGAACACGGAAACTGGCATGACCCAATCTTCTGTGCCACTTATGGATACACCTGGAATGCAAAGGTTTACCTGTTAGTGAATTCTCAACATTAGCATTTTTGTTAGGAACCCCAGGCTTGCTGTGAGCAACCTGTGTCTTTTTTGTCTTTTTATCATTATTAGGAACCTTTGGAGTAGCAACAGGATCTCTCTCTGGGACGTCTCTCTCTGGGCCTGTGCTCTTTGGAACGTGTATACTTGCCTGCTCTTGCTGCTTAGGCTTTGGTCTTAAGTAATAAACACCACCAATCAACACGGTTTCAGCAACAATATCTCCGTCTTTGACTATATAACTTGCTTTTTCAAGATGGTGGACCTGAAAATGAGAAAACCTAGACAAATGACTCTGACTAAGCAAATTACTACTGGCAGACGGAACGTAGTAAACATTTGGAATGAGAGCACCGAGCTCTTCAATATAAACAGTTCCTTTTCCCATGACCTGAACAGGATGATTGGAAAAAGAGTAAAGTTCACGAAGTTCAGGTTCAGGCTCGTGCATCTCTGTGTAAAGCTCTTTTCTGTAGGTAACATGTAATGCTGCTCCACTGTCCAAAGTCCAAAGAAGTCGTCTGTCGTACTCTGGTTGAGGCTGTGGATCGTTGGTCACAACCAATGTGACAAGTGGAGCTTGTGGATCACGCCTGGAACCACGACCACGACTTTGTCGTCCGCCTCTACCTCTGCCTCCTCTGGAATCTGTTCCTCTGGGCTGGTATGTGACGGGCGCTGGAACTCGTTGGGGACAATCCCGGGTGGCATGTCCCACACAATTGCAGATGTAGCATCTTCGCATTCTTGGAATGTAGGTCCTTCCACGGAAGGCACGCCTCGCTGAAGCTCTTGATGCAGGTGGTTCCCTTAAATGTGGCGCAGCTTGCATAAGTGCCTCTTCTTCGGCTAAGATCCTGCATACATGATCCACTGTGCGTTGAGCAATAGGCACTTGATTGATCTTGGAAATAGCATCTTTCCACTCATGATTCAAAGAATTGATGATAATGCTGATCATTTGAAAATCATCAATAGGATAGCCTTTTTCACCCAGTTCTTTTCTAATACCTTTCATTTTAGTCAAATGTGCTCCAATATGTTCACCAGGTTTTAATCTGGAACCATGGAACTCAGACAAAAGCAAACATGTAGACTCAATTGATGTAGGCCGATAACATGTCTCTAACTGAGTCCAAATTTGTTGGGCAGTTGCATCTTGTAAAAACGTGAGCTGCAATTCAGTGTCCATTGACATCAATAATGTTGTGCATGCTCTATTATCCAAGTCCCATATGTCAGGAGACCATGGCTGGGCAGGAGGATTAAACACCATCATGTGAGTACCTTCTCTGCGTAACAAAAGTCCAACCTCACTGACCCATGCCCTGTAATTCTGTCCTGACTTCTTTAATTTTGAATCACCAGCCAGTGGTACAATGGAAGGTGTTTGATGAGGAATATGCAATTGAGGTACTGGCTGTGCAGGTTGTGCAATCCGACCATAACCTGCAGGGGGCACCAGTGGCGTCCGTGCCTGGACATGCGGCAGTTGCATTGAAGCTGCCGGTAGTCTTGGTGCTGGCTGTGACTGTCTTTGAGCTGCTATTCCACCCTGGCCAGCAGGAGACGCTGGCGCTGGGGCTGGTGCATTAGCATAATCTGCAGATGACACTGGCCTTCGCATATAAGAACCCGGTGGCAATTGCATGTGGGTTAAATATGGCTGTGCTCTGCCAGGTAGAGGGGCTTGCATAGAAGCAATATTAACAGGAGAAGCAATAGTAACAGGAATCCTAGCACCATCAGGGACTGGAGCCTCAGATAACGGCAGAAATCCTGTATCTCTGAGCAAAGACTCCTCCATAGACAATTGCGAGAGTGAGAGCTCCAATTTATGTCTTAATGCAGCTTCACCAGTAGATGGTGCTATAACATTTGCTTCAGGCATCACTGTGGCTCTGTATGTCCTTTGAGACAGCCCATGATCATGTGACATAGGAGCCTCCGGTTCCCATTCGTCTTGCATGACACTCAATGATGGGCGTGACTTAGGCTTTGGGGAAGAAGGAGGCAATATGGCTTCTCCTTGTGGGTGTGGCAATATGGCCGGTTCATGCTCATAATTCCTCTCATATTGCTGAACCATTGACACATATTCCTTTGCCTGCTGCAAACGCCTTTCAAAAACCCCAATTTGTTCACAGTAGCCTTGCATAGCCCTATCTCGCATAGTTTGCTTGGGGCTTGAAGGAGCAGAAGGAATTTTCTTTGGCTGAACTTTAGGTTTCACTCCAAGCCTTTGAAACTCATCTTGAGCCCCTGGAGTGTGAACATTTCCAAAAACAGCTGCCAGGGAGCTTGGAAAAGTAGAAAAAGGAGTGACTGACCTTGCATCGTAGACAGGAGCAGGTGCGTCTTCTCCAAGGCGTGTGGCCGAAGCTATCGGAGTTCTTAAGGTCGAAGGGAGATGCCCAACAGACAAGCTCCTGGCCTCCCGTTTCAGCCGTGGCTTCCTTCCTGACATGTTTCAGCAGTTAATCACCACTGCCTCACTAGCACTAACTAACTGATAACAGCCGCAGAAACATGCATCTCCAAAAACATAAATCAAACCATCCTCTGCTACCAAAATGTCAAGGTAAAAATCACCTTTGTAGAGGGCGACGGACCGTGCTTCAGAGAATGCATGATACACTTGCAGGAAGGCAAGAAAAACACGACGCATAATCTTACTAAATACCTTTTACTTACAAAAATATAAAAACTAAATATATATTATACAGAGCTAGCTCACTACATCCTAAATGTAACAGTCAGTAACAGCAAAGAACTTTCTCTAGACATGCGCAATAAACGGACTGAAACCATAACATAGCTAGTCATATGGGATTCACTATGGTTACCAGATAAGTTATCACAACAGGTGCAGAGAGCAGGGGAAAATGTACAGTTAGAAATGAACTTTCTGACGAACAATGAAAAAAACGTGCAGTGACAACAACAGCGCTGAAAGGACCCTTATTCACACTTAACGACCGTCCTGGCATCCCCACGCTCAAAATTCAGCCGCTTGGCAACCGATCCCTCTTTATGATGGTGCGGAGTGTCACGTGATCCCCTTTTGCGACCTTCTGACAAGCAAAGTCAATGAGGGAGCCGGATTCACTTAATGACTGCGTGTGACTCCCTTAACAAGTGCAGCGATTCACTTAATGACTGCAGCAGGAAAGGTCGCAAAAGGGGGGCAAGACAATAATAATAATAATAATAATAATAATAATAATAATAATAATAATAATAATAATAATAATAATAATAATAAAGTTGGAAGGGACCTTGGAGGTCATCTAGTCCAACCTTCTGTCTCGCTTAGCCAGGGAAATTGTGGGCTCAGTTATCGTCGTAAGCTGAGGATTACCTAAATGCACAATCACATATAAACACACAAACAAACACATACACACTCACGTACGTAAAAGGGTTTGTCATGGGGAGCGTGTTTTTCAAACGCAGGCCAAGTTTTCCTTGGGGCAAGTGGAGCGGGACAGCGGTCCTGGGAATGTGCCTGAGGTCTCTGAGCCCCCCGCCTCGTCAACAAACCAGATTGCGGAACAAGGATTGCTCGGATGTATTTATAGACCCGGCAATCTCTGTTTATTTTGAGTAAGGCGTGCCAAAGTCTGTAATTTTCCAGACTTTCGAAAGATGGCTTATATTTAGCAGAGTTGCCAGAGACGGAAGAAGAAGCAGCCGCTCAAATAAGTCCACGTAATCCTGGTTTGCTGGACAGCAGCCTCGGGGTTGGCCAGGAATCTCAGTTACGGGATGGCTACATGAACCAGGAAAATGGAAGGCTGACTGGCTGAGCTCCTGTGGTGCGGCAGTGTTTCTCCGGCTCGATTGCTTTAAGATTCCTGGACTTCAGCTCCCAGAAATCCCTAGCCAGGCTGGAATTCTGGGAGTTGAAGTCCACCCATCTTAGGTCTGCCATGGTGGGTGGGGAATTCTGGGATTTGAAGTTCACCCACATTAAGGTCTGCCATGGTGGCTGAGGAATTCTGGGAGTTCAAGCCCATCCATCTTAGGTCTGCCATGGTGGCTGAGGAATTCTGGGAATTGAAGTCCACCCACATTAAGGTCTACCATAGTGGCTGAGGAATTCTGGGAATTGAAGTCCACCCACATTAAGGTCTGCCATAGTGGCTGGGGAATTCTGGGAGTTGAGGTCCCTCCATCTTCAAGTTGCCATGGTGGCTGGGGAATTCTGGGAGCTGAAGTCCACCCATCTTCAAGTTGATGAGGTTGAGAAACACTGATATACATTGCATTTTTTGCAAGCCAAATAAGGACATCAAGAGGCGTTTGGGGTTCGAGGCCTTCTGTCCACCTAGAAACCCAGTAATTATGGTGGGTGTGTTAAGAGGTTGTGTGCGTGCAGTCGAAACAGGCCAAGATTTAAGGGAAAGGCTGGGAGCGTCTTCCTGAGGTGGCCTGGATACGGAGAAGCTCGCCATAGCAATGGTTGAGAGACCACCAGGAGATCTCAGTTATGGAATCACAGAGCTAGGGAAATGGAGGAGGTCGGGGTGGTAACGGTTGGGAGACCACCAGGAGATCTCAATTACTGAATAGTGGAAGAGCCTGAGGAGACATTCCTGCGTCTCGTAGAAGCTTGGGATATTAATGGTCGAGAGACCACCAGGAGATCTTGGTTGTGAAGCCTGCTATTTCTGGAGGCTGGCAACCAGGGTGGGTGGAGCCTCTGTCGGTGTGGCGGTTGTGAAGATCAAGACAAGACATGCGCCGTGGGTCAAGGGTTCTTTTGCACAGCTGTGGCTGCCATCTTGACTTTTTTGACCTCCCCTGCCTTCAAGCCTCTGCGGCACGAGGCCGGGCCCCAAACCTGCCCCTTCCTCTTTGCCGCCGAGATGCCGTCCAGTTTGCGTAGTTTTTACAAGGCGAAACTTGGGTGATATTTCTCTAACAGATGTGTTTGGCTGTCTTTCACTCAGATATCCAGGAGTTTTATGAAGTGACCGTCTCCGAGTGCGGCCGATCAGCTTCGCAAAGGTCCCTGCCCAAGGTAGGGATGGGTTTCATCTGTCTCCAGCGGAGCCTCCCCCCTTTCCCCCCCCCACCCGAAGCTTTGCCCGTGTTCAGTTTGGGGGTTCAGCACCCAAAGGGGCACGTTTAGCGCCCCCGGGTCTCTCGGCCACATCCTCCTCCTGTCTCGGGAGGGAGGCCCTTTCTCAACGCCCGAGACTAAACTTGACCAACAACAAAAGTGAGGTTGATTTTTGCAATTATGTCACCCCTGTATTTGGGAGGGGGGACGCTCAAATATATAAAAGGGGTACAGACTGCGCCTCCCCCATGCCGATCTATTCCCCTCCCTTCCCCTGTGTGTGAATAGAATAGAGTAGAATAGAATAGAGTAATAAAAATGGAATGGAATGGAACGGAATAGAACAGAATAGAATACGGAATACGGATAGATAGATAGATAGATAGATAGATAGATAGATAGATAGATAGATAGATGATAGATAGATAGATAGATAAACAGACAGACAGACAGTCATGGATGATAGATGGATAAGAGAGATAGATGAAAGATGGATAGATAGATAGATAGATAGATAGATAGATAGATAGATAGATAGGTAGATGAAAGATGGATAGACAGATAGATAGAAGATAGATACAGTCATAGATGAAAGATAGATAGATATATGGAGATAGATAGATAGATAGATAGATAGATAGATAGATAGATAGATAGATAGATAGATGATGGATGGATAGAAAGATAGATAGATAGATAGATAGATAGATAGATAGATAGATAGATAGATAGATAGATAGATAGATAGATAGGTAGGTAGGTAGGTAGGTAGGTAGATAGATAGATAGATAGATAGATAGATAGATAGATAGATAGATAGATAGATAGATAGATAGATAGATAGATAGATAGATCCATAGAGAGACAGAGAGAGTTACAACGAAGAGTAAAAGAGAGGAAGAAGATGAAAGAGGAAGAATCATCCAGAGAAAAGATCTAACTGGGTCAGGGGGGGGGGGAAGGAGCGTTGAGGACATCTTTGCTTTAATTAAATGAAATTCCAGTTAATTAATCTCTGGGATTCTCCCATAGGAACCAGAAACAGAGCAGCAGGACACGGGCCCATGTACTGGGGGTGGGGGGGGGGGAAGCAGGATGTCCTTGACTGGGCCATTTAGAATCCAGGAAGTTCCCCCAAGGCAAGGGAAGAGGGTCCCGAGTTCCAATTTGACCATATTTGGCATAATGACCAGAAAGGAATCTTGCATTTGACCAGCCTCGCCAAGAGGTTGTTGTTGTTGTTAGTTTGCAAAGTCGTGTCCGACCCATCGTGACCCCATGGACAACCTTCCTCCAGGCCTTCCTGTCCTCCACCATCTTCTGGAGTCCATTTAAGCTCACGCCTACTGCTTCAGGGACTCCATCCAGCCACCTCATTCTCTGTCGTCCCCTTCTTCTCTTGCCCTCCATCTTTCCCAGCATGAGGCTCTTCTCCAGTGAGTCCTTCCTTCTCATTAGGTGGCCAAAGTATTTGAGTTTTAGCTTCAGGATCTGGCCTTCTAAAGAGCAGTCAGGGTTGATCTCCTCTAGGACTGACCGGTTTGATCGCCTTGCAGTCCAAGGGACTCGCAGGAGTCTTCTCCAGCACCAGAGTTCAAAGGCCTCCATTCTTTGGCGCTCAGCCTTTCTTATGGTCCAACTTTCACTGCCCTACATTGCAACTGGGAAGACCATAGCCTTGACTATACGCCCTTTTGTCGGCAGGGTGACGTCTCTGCTTTTTAGTGTGCTGTCTAGATTTGCCATGGCTTTCCTCCCGAGGAGCAAGCGTCTTTTAATTTCTTGGCTACAGTCCCCATCTGCAGTGATCTTGGAGCCCAGGAAAATAAAATCTGTCACTACCTCCATTTCTTCCCCATCTATTTGCCAGGAATTGAGAGGGCCAGATGCCATGATCTTGGTTTTCTTAATGTTGAGTTTCAACCCAAGTTTTGCACTCTCCTCCTTCACTCGCAACAAGAGGCTCTTTAGTTCCTCTTCACTTTCTGCCATTAGAGGTTACCCTAACCCCAAATCACAGCTGGCCATGGCGTCCTTCTCCAATCAGGGCTCCCCTCGCACCATCCTGTGGCAGCGAGTTCCACAGATTAACTGGGGGGTTGCGAGACAAATTATTCCGGTGGGAACATTGGGAGCGCTTTGAAAACCCGATAGCACCCGCCGGTTAGATAGCTGCCACCCCTCGGAGGACTCCTGAGCCTGGCTGGGGAAGATGGTCTTTGTAGTTCAAACGGAGGTGTTGTGAAGACTAAGAGGGCTAAAGCAACCGATCCTGCAAGGTTTTCTTTCTTAGGAGAGGGCTTCTCTGTCTCATGGCTGCTTTGGTCAAGGACCTGGGTTTGTGGTTGGTGGTGAGCCTCCTGGTTCAGCAGCAGTCTACCTTGGAGGGCCGCGGGGAAGGCTGCAGAGGGTTTGCATGGGACCCAAAGCCAGCTCCCCTCTCTAAGACGGCGGAAAGTTTGAAGGGACAAACCTTTGCACTGTGAAGACCTGGGGGAGAGGGGTGTGTGTGTGTGTGTGTGTGTTGCTTGCAGAGATTTCGTTGCCCAACTAGGGAACAACGTCCCTGCAAGGGAGGGTGGGGTTTATTGCCTGTGGGGGTGCAGTTTTTTTCCCCTCCCCCCTTTGGCTCTGAAGCTGGATGGAAAAAACTCAGCCGGTTCTTCGTGCACTCCTAAGTTGCTCTTCCTTGCCACAAAAGTGGGGCAGAATCTGCCGCCCAGGCCTTTGGATGGTGGCTCCCCATCCAGCGTAACCCTCTGTGCACGATGGGAGTTGTAGTTTGAGGCTCTGCTTGGAGGGGGAGGGGTCAAACTTGCAAACCTTCCCTTGGGGTGCTTGCAAAGACCACCCCGGACATTTCCCCCCCCTCCTGCTCCTTCTAACAAACCTGTCCATTTCCTTCCTACCTCATCTTTTGCCTTATGTGTTATATATTTACACACACACACACACAGGTTTTCCTGCCCACTCCCTCCTTTTCCCCAGCCCCATCCTTCCCCGCAGGCAACTCAGCCAGGGAAAAGATGGGTCCAAAGATTTTTCCCCAGGTGCCAATCTTCTTGCTATCTGCCATCCTCTAGGGCGGCTGCGGAAACCCCCCAACCCATTTTTGGTTTTGTTTTGGGGTGTGTGTGTGTGTGAGGACGCAGGAGGTATTGAGGAGATGGTTTCTGGGTGCGTAGCTTGCACAAAAGTTTCTTGTTTCTTGAAGAGGCCTCGTGACACCCCATCTGTAAACCCAGCCAGTTAAGGGGTTCTTATTTCCATATTGGGGGGGGAGAAGAGAAATAGGTTGAAGTCTGGATCAAGGGCGCTGAAGTGGGACCTTTCTGTGGGGAAGCCCCCCACCCCCCAATCCTCCCTCTGCAAGGAAACCCACCCCTTCTCTGGCACCCACCTAGTTGTGGGTTGAGATTTTCAAGAATAGACTTGACCGGGATGGCAGAAAGTCTCCTGCCTTGAGCAGGGGGTTGGACTAGATGACCACTGAGGTCCCTTTCCTGCCCTTGGAATCTGTGCTCTGTGTCCTTGCCCAGAGCTTCTCATTCTCCCGTGGGGATTTTTTGGCTGCATTTTGGGGCTATGCTGGGCCTTTGTTTCTCAGATTCCCACGGAGGGGGGTGGGTGGGCAAGAAGTGGGAAATCCGGAGCCCTCCTCCACCACCCTATATCTTGGATTCCAGGGCCCTTAATCCCCCACCAGGCGGCCTGGTCTCCTTGGGTGGCCCAAGTCTCTGTCCTCTCCTGCTTCCTTGCCCCCTTGCCCCCTTCCCATCCACCCCGCCTGCTTCCAGCACCTGCAGAGTTAACTCCTGGTGACGCGTCCGCCACCTCTGCCACCACCCACCCCCCTTCCGGCACTCCAGAGGTTAACCCCCCCTTCTCTGCCTCTGTGCTTGGTGGGTCCCCCGCGCCTGCCTTCCCCCCCTTCCCTCTGCCCTTCTCCGGAGGGGCGCTGAAGCCCGAGGTAGGGGCTCTGCCTGGCCCTTCCCTCTCCTCCTCCTCCTCCTCCTCCTCCTCCTCCTCCTCCGCCGCCGTACCTGCTCTCCCTCCGCCTCCCTCCCTTTCCTGCCTCCCCCCCACGCTGCGCCCGCTGCCCGTCCTCGGAGGAGGGGGCTCGATTTGGGGAGCAACCCCCTTCTCCTCCTCCCCCACCCCCCAGACCGCCCTCCCGCCCGGCCGCGCGCCCTCCCCTTCCTTTTCCACATTCTGTCACTTCCCCCCCAACCCACTCTCCGCAAGCCAGCTCGCTCCCCCCTCCCTTCCCTCTTCCTCTCTGCTCTTCCCTTTCGCTACACACGCGCTGCCCATCGCTTCTCGCACATTTACACACCCAGCCTGCCCGCCGACCCCCCCTCTCCCCTCCCCGCCACAGGCACGCACACGCCCGCCTGGGAGCCCCCACCCCACCCCCACCCCCAGCCCGGGTGCCCCTCTCCGCTGCCAAGGCGAGGAAGCCAAGGATCATTGTCAAGGGGAGAGGGGGGGCGAGTGGTAACCCTGAGCCCCGGCGTGTCTGATGTGCTACAGATCTCCGCCACCTAGCTACTGCTGCTCGGGTCCGGAATCCAATGGATTGCTTGTGCATAGTCACCACCAAGGTAAGGACCCCCTTTGACAGCCCCTTTTGGGAGGGTGGGGGGGGGACGCTGCCCGGTGTGTGTGGGACTTGGGGGGGGGGCGAGGGACGGAGGAGAGGGGCCAGAGGCCGGAGAGGGGCGAGGGGGCACGGGACGAGCTGCCCGGCCAGCCCTGGCTGCTGGGAGGGGGCCCTGGGTGGTCGAGGGCCGAGGGAGGGGGCCCTGGGTGGTCGAGGGCCGAGGGTGGGGGCGGCGGGTGGAAGATGGGGGTAGGTGGGTGGGAAACCAGCTCTCTCTCTCTCTCGGCACAGTTTCCATGGAGCTGAGGCTGCGTGGGATCAGGCACTTGGGGGCGAGGCGGGTGGGGAGGGGGGCTTCGATGGGGAGGGGGCGAAGCGGGCGGAGGGAAGCGTGGGAACCCGGAGCTGGCCTTGGTGCTGAAAGCCGCCGCTCGCCGCCGGGCTGGGGCCATGACAGCGCTAAAGGCGGCGGAGGGGGGGGGGGAGACCGAGGGGCTGCAGCTCTGTGGAGCAGCCTTCTTCAGACCGCTGGGGAAGGGTCGCGAACCCCCCCCTCCCCGCCTCGCCTGCCTCCTAAGAGCGAGGGAGGCGCTTCGGAAGCCCCCCTCCCCAGCCCCCTGAGCCGGCTCCTGGCCATTCCCTACCAACGGGGAGGGGGAGCTTTTACACCCCCCCCCCGCAGCACGGGTTTGAGGGGGTTAGGGAAAGACCCCCGCCACACACGCGTTTTCTTCCCTTCCTCCCCCCCCCACCAACTCCCCCCGTGGCATAGCAAGGCAGGACTTTGGGGTGTGGGCTGCGCGCGTCTGCAGGGGGGGCTTCTGCATGGCGGTCTGCTCGGAGCACACGGGCCCCCTCGGACGTGGCGGGGTGGGGTGGTCGGGCTTTCTGGATTCTGCTCGTCTCGGGGGAAACTTGCCAGAGATCCGGCGGGGGTGTGTGTGGGGGGGGGTGGGGGGGTGAGGCGAAGGAGGAGGAGGGTTGTCTGGATGGCGCGCACCGGATCCCCCCACCCCACCCCACCCCGAGGGCCGAAGCCGCCTTTGCGCCCCTCCGACTTCTCTCCTTCTTCCCCATCCCTGCCCTCTTCGCTTTGCCCGGGGCTGGGGGTCGTGGGGGTGGGTGGGTGGGTGGGGGAAAGGAGATGCGGAATGCCCAGGCCTCAACTCGAGGCCTGGTGCTCCGGCAGTTCCTGGACCGGGCGCTGATTGGCAGCTGCCTCTTTCCTCGGCGGCGCTTTACCAAGTAGCTCATCTACAGGTGTGTGAGGAAGGAGGTGACAGGTGTGTCGAGGCGGGTGGGGGGTGGGGGTGGGGGCGGGGGCGGGGGCTGGAAGAATGAAGGCCGTGGCGGGGTCGGGGGAGGGTGGGGGGTGGGGGGTGGGGAGAAGGCTGGGGTGTGCCAAAGTCAACGAAGAGGTGCTGGTAGTAGCGGCAAGGAAGAGTAGGCAGGCCTGAATCAGGCTGGAGGCCGAACAAGCGGCGCCCCTTTCAGGCTCCTTCCCGGCCCCCCCTCCCGCGTAGCTCCAGGAGAAGGTCGGCGGGTCCCCTCCTAAGGCTTCCGAAGAGTAGCTTAACAATGCAGCAGCCTGAGAATTGAGGAGGGGTGGGGGGGTGGGGGAGACACCCTACAAGCTCAGCCTTGCTCGCTCCCCTTCCCCATCCCGCCTTCCGGCCAGGAGAAGCCATGTTCACTCCTGATTAATCAGGGTGGGGTGAATGCCTGATTACAAAAGAAGGGCCGGGGGGTGGGGTGGGGGGCTGGGGGTGGGGGACAGGAATGAGGGGAGGGGAAGGGGCTGGCGGACGGGGTGGGGGGCGTCCCTGAACAGGTGGGGGGGGTCCGCGGAGAGAAGCAGCTTCGTCGACCAAAGCTTTTTTTTTTTTTTGGCATTCCTGGGAATGGAGAAAGGCACTTTTAGGAGCACATTACAGAGACTGGGGGGGGGGTTGAAGAGGTGGGGGGGAGGAGAGAAAGAGTTCCAGAAATAGCACCAGAAGGAGCCAATTCGTTCTGCCCGAGACACACACACACACACACACACACAGGCGGTGCGCTAAATATCACACTCCGATTGGGCTTGAAGGCTGATTTCCCCCCCCCCTCCCCGCTGTTCTGTGTGGGTGAATTACAGTCTTATGGTTACCGTGTCTGTCTATCAGTTCCCCATCTGGGGAGCTGCAGTGCTGGTCCTTCCCCCCCCCCAAGACTCTGGTTGTGTTGGGCGTGTGTGGGGGGGGGCTTGATGGCCAAGGGCCAAGAGGGGAAAACAGGGTGGAATCCTTTTGGCTTTGGAAGAAGACTTGGTGGGAAAGGAAGGTGCCAGGGTGGAAATCTAAGCAGAAGGGGTGGTGTGGGGGGGTGTTCCCTACCATTTTACACAGGGTCTGGGGGCTGTCAGTGGGGGGGGGTAAAGGGGGGGCGGGAAATGTGAGGCTAGAAGACCAGAAAGGGCCTTAGCGAGCTGGACTGAAGGACCTGAATTTTAAGGACAGGGGAGGTCGGCACTGGGATCAGGAAGTAGCGGGAAGGCAGAGAGGAAAGGGCTGGTTGAAGAAGGGGGTCCCTGGAAAGCCCCCCACCCTTTGTTTGGGGAGGCAGCTGGTTGGCATGGCAGCCTTGGGGGGACCCTGTGGAGAAGAGCAGGGTTTGGGCAGGGGTGGAGATGATTTGGGGACTTATAGAATCCAAAGGACTGGAAGAGGCCCTGAAGGTCTTCTAGTCCAACCCCCAGGGGCCCAAGGCAGGCATCCTGATACCACACACACACACACACGCACCCCCTTTCCCCCCCCCTTGAAAACCTAAAGATAGATAGATAGATAGATAGATAGATAGATAGATAAGTAGACACACACACACACACACACACACACACACACACACACAGATGGGGGTCCTTGGGGATTTCTGACCTTGGTTGTTTTCTTTCAGATGTTTCATTACCCCAACTAGCTAGCATCACAAGTGCAGATGGATGGATGGACGGATGGATAGACAGACAGACAGACAAGATATAGACCATAGAATCCAAGGTTTGGGAGGGAGCTTGGCGGTCATCTAGTCCAACCCCCTGCTCAGGCAGCAAAACCCATACCGTTTCAGACGAACGGTTGCCCCATCTCTTCTTCAAAACCTCCAGTGGTGGAGAGGCCAGAACCTCAGACGCTGGGCTGGGTTACTCATCTCCAGAAACCCCCTCCTGAGTTCCAGGTTGTGGTTCTCTCTCTCTCTCTCTCTCTCTGATGAGCCCCCCCTCCCCGTCACTTCTCGTCCTGCCCTTGGAGAAGGACTTGAGTCCCTCTTGAACTTGCCAGGAAGCCCTTTGTAAGAGCAACTTCAGAGAAGAGGGGGGGGTTTCTATCAACTTCCCCCCTCCTATTAATAATGGATATGCGAAGAGTGAGGGGTGGCTTCTTTCCTTCCTGAAGGTGATCCCTATGGGTTGTTACCAGATCTCACGTCTTGTGCTAGTCAAGGATCATGGGGAAGAGACCCCTGGAGGGGGGCTGCTTTCAGATGGAGCTGTGTGTCCCTTCCTTTCTCACAGCCAGATCAAGGAAGCGAGGATAGTTCCGTCCGTCAAAGAGAATATGTGTAGCTCAGGGTTGAAATAAACAGCCCTTGGTGCACTCTGAGTTTGGGGGCTTTCTGGCAGATGTTTCATGATCCAACTAGGGAACATCGTCAGGGCTAGAAGGGAGGAGGAGGAGGAAGAGGAAGAGGAGGAGGAGGAGGAGGAGGAGGAGGAGGAGGAGGAGGACTGTGGGGTCCTTGGTGGTCTCTGAGCTGGGTGGTTTCCTTGCAGACCTTTCATGACCCAACTAGGGAACATCATCAGGGAAGGAAGGAAGGAAGGAAGGAAGGAAGGAAGGAAGGAAGGAAGGAAGGAAGGAAGGAAGGAAGGAAGGAAGGAAGGAAGGAAGGAAGGAAGGAAGGAAGGAAGGACTGTGGGGTCCTTGGGGGTCTCTGAGCTGGGTGGTTTCCTTGCAGACCTTTCATAACCCAACTAGGGAACATCATCAGGGAAGGAAGGAAGGAAGGAAGGAAGGAAGGAAGGAAGGAAGGAAGGAAGGAAGGAAGGAAGGAAGGAAGGAAGGACTGTGGGGTCCTTGGGGGTCTCTGAGCTAGGTGGTTTCCTTGCAGACCTTTCATGACCCAACTAGGGAACATCATCAGGGCTAGAAGGGAGGAGGAGGAGGACTGTGGGGACCTTGGTGCTCTCTGAACTTGATTGTCTTCCTTGCAGACATTTCATGAATGACCCAACTAGGAAACATCATCAATGTTAGAAGGGAGGAGGAGGAGGAGGAGGAGGAGGAGGACTCCTTGGCGCTCTCTGAGCTGGGTGGTTTCCTTGCAGACGTTTCATGACCCACCTAGGTTACATCACCAGGGCTAGCAAGCTTCAAAAGAGACAATGAGAGGAGGGGGAGAGGAGGAGGAAGACTGGGGGGGTCCTTGGTGCTCCCTGAGCTTGGTTATTTTTATGCAGACATTCCATTACCCACCCAGGTTACATCACCAGGGCTAGCAAGCTCAGAGACCACCAAGGTGCCTTTAATTCTGTCCATTCCAGGCCTCGGCTAGACTTTTGTGTCCCTAAAGCTGTGGCTAAACCTGGGCAAAATATTCCTTCCGACGTGACCGCGTTAAGGACAGGATCCAGCTAAAAAGAGGCTGGGCAGTTGGCTAACCCCTTTCGCCTAAAAAAACAACCCCAAGATTAAGCTGAGATGAAAAGTAACCGAGCTTACAGCTCATTATGCAAATGCAGCTGTTTAACGGATCTGGTTAATTAACGAAGGAGTTTCCAAGCCAGAAGAGTAGCTGAGAAGGGCAAATCTGCAGTCGCCCGATGGGAGCTGACAGATCCCGTCTCCCTTTGGGTCGAAGGGATGTTAACGGTGCCGTTTGGGGGGTTTTTTCCGACCCCTTCCCGGTTGATCTGGGCACTCTGGAGGCGCCGGGGGTTGAATGTTTGTGTGTGTGTGTGATTTTTTTTTTAGCAATTGGGGTGGCATTTCATTATGCCTCCTGGCCTGTGAAAATAGCAGCTCGAAAGCATCTAGACAAAGAAAAACCTGCTTCGGTGGGAAAGGTGCAAAAAAAAAAAGAGTTTTGGGATTGGAGAGGGGGGGAAAAAGAGAGTCACCTTTGGCTGCCTCAGAGTCTTGGTTCCTTTGCTCCAGAATGGGACTGAGGTTGGGGCGCTGGGCACCCCCCAAAGTGTCCCTCTTCCCCTTGGCCTTTGGCGCCTTCTCATCGTACGCTGCACACGGTGTGTGTGTGTGGGGGCTGTTGGATACGCAGAGCGAAGAAGTTTAGCTTCTGAAAAGTCTTGGGATTGAACCTCGGAAAGGTGGGGGAAGGCCTCTCCAAAGTTCCTCCCGGAGTTTCGCACTTGGGGTGGGACACGTGGACAGCCAGAGGTTCAAAGCAGGACTTATGGATGGCAGGTAGACGGACGGACAGACAGACGCTGAGTACAGTAGAAGGTGCGTTTGTGGAGAAGCCGCTGGGCCAGTTGGGAGATCCGGGGCAGGACCTGGATTTCAAAAGGCAGCAGGCGTCAGTGTGCAGGTGGGAGGGAGTATCTGCATCTGGGGGGGGGGACTGGGGGATCCCTGGTGCTCTCTGAGCTGAGTTTTCTTGCAGACGTTTCGTGACCCAGCTAGGTTACATCATCAGTGTTAAAAGGGAGTGAGGTTTACACAGAGGAGGAGGAGGAGGACTGTGGAGTCCTTGGTCCTCTCTGAGCTGGGTGGTTTCCTTGCAGACGTTTCATGACCCAACTAGGGAACATCATCAGTGCAGGAAGGAAGGAAGGAAGGAAGGAAGGAAGGAAGGAAGGAAGGAAGGAAGGAAGGAAGGAAGGAAGGAAGGAAGGAAGGACTGTGGGGTCCTCGGAGCTCTCTGAGCTGGGTGGTTTTCTTGCAGACGTTTCATGACCCAACTAGGGAACGTCATCAGTGCTAGAAGGAAGGAAGGAAAGAGGACTATGGGGGTCCTTCTTGCTCTCTGAGCTGGGTGGTTTTCTTGCAGACATTTCATAAACCATCATCAGTGCTAGAAGGGAGTGGGGTTTCTGGAGAGGAGGAGGAGGAGGAGGAGGAGGAGGACTGTGGGGTCCCTGGTCCTCTCTGAGCTGGGTGGTTTCCTTGCAGACGTTTCATGGCCCAACTAGGGAACACCATCAAGGCTAGAAGTGCAATCCCCTCTCTCCTTTCTAGCCCTGGTGTTGTTCCCTAGTTGGGTCATGAAACGTCTGCAAGGAAACCACCCAGCTCGGAGAGCACCAAGGACCCCACAGTCCGTCCTTCCTTCCTTCCTTCCTTCCTTCCTTCCTTCCTTCCTTCCTTCCTTCCTTCCTTCCTTCCTTCCTTCCTTCCTGCACTGAAGATGTTCCCTAGTTGGGTCATGAAACGTCTGCAAGGAAACCACCCAGCTCAGACATACACACACACACACACACACACACACGAGGACCCCACAGGTTTTGACGTTTGGGAAACCCCTAAGGGGCAATTTCTTGGAGGGAGAACAACCAACCTTCTTTGGAAGGACCCCTAAGGCTGTGCCCCAGTCTGGCACCCACGAGCTGGGGAATTCTGGGAGTTGAAGTCCACCCATCTTCCGGCTGCTAAGGATGGAAAAACACTGATTTCAGGGGGTTGGCGACCCCGCATGAAATCAGCCCCGGGTGAAGGAGTTGCCTCCTTCAGATGTCTGGTCAGTGGCCGCCACCGGCTTCTTGTTTAATGACCCCCCCCCCAAGATCTGCAACTAAGGGAAAGGGGACCACCCAGAATAGCCTCCCTCCAAGGTCTCCGGGGCAATGCCTCTCTCTTACCTCTCTCTCTCTCTTTCCCCCCCCCCAAAAAAAACCCCAAACGGACTGCAAGTAAGACCCCTCTTCCTTCACCCACTTCCTTTTCTTTCCTTTCCCCCCCCCCCTCTTTCTTTCCCATATTCATGGACATCTTGCGAGACCCGCGGTGTTCTTTAGCGGAAGCATCCGAGGGGGGGGAAAAAAACCACAGGAGAGGAGGGACCATTTGTGGGTGACAACTGTGCAGTTCGTGCGTGCGTGTGTGTGTGTGTGTTACACACCGCGTGGTTCCTGCCATTGATAATCTGCCCTGGCCGTGACTCATCGTGTGTGTGTGTGTGTGTGTGTGTGTGTGTGTGTCTAGGCGGGCGCGTTTGTGTGGAAAGAGCAAAAAAAACTCGAGAGGCGTGTGGGGCCGTGAGGTTGCTGGGCGAGCGGGGAAGGGGGGTCTTTCGAGAGGCGGTGACACATCACCGGGATTGACCTTTGACCGCCCCCAGCCGGAAGGTGGGCAAGGAGAGAACCGGTTGGGACCCCCATCGTTGGCTGGGGGGGGGCAGCCAGCTTTTGCACTGAGCAGCAGCTCGGAGTGGGTGGGAAGCAGGTAAAATAAATGCAATTTATTGAGTGGGTGGGAGAGGAGGAGGAGGAGGAAGGCTGGGAAAGGAAGGGGAGGGGGCTTCTTCTAGGCATGGATGGGAAGCTGGATCGGGGGGGGGGGTATCTGGTTTGGAGCTGGGTCCGTGGTGCAAGACAGCCCCCCCCACACTTCCCGGATTTTTAGGGCGCAAAACAGGCGATAACAGAATTTGGGTGGCTACATTTGTTAAGTGAGTTTAGTCCCCCTTTTTACCGCCTTGGCTGGCCAGGCTGTTGTTAAGTGAATCGCGGCCGTGGTTAAGGGAGTCCCGTGGCCGTTAAGTGAATCCGGCTTCCCCGTTGCCGGTCAGAAGGTCGCCGAAGGGGATTACGGGACCGTTGTAAGGAGACGCCGGGTGCCAGGCGCCTGAATTTTGATCGTGCGACCAGGCTGCGACGGTCGTAAGTGTGGAAAAGGGTGCTTTTTTCCCCAGGGCCGTTGTAACTGCAAACAGGTCACTAAGTGAATGGTTGTAAGTCAAGGAGTTCCTGTATTTTTTTTCCTATTTTTTTTCAGGCAGCTCCTTTCCTTCCTTCCCTCCTTCCTTCTCTCCTTCCCTGTTCTTTTTTCCTTCCTTCCTTCCTTCCTTCCTTCCTTCCTTCCTTTCCTCTCTCCTTCCCTGTTCTCCTTCCTTCCTTCCTTTCCTTCCTTCTTTCTCCTTCCCTGTTCTCCTTACTTCTTTACTTCCTTCCCTCCTTCCTTTCTTATCTCCTTCCTTCGTTCCTTCTTTCTCTCCTTCCCTGTCCTCCTTCACTTCCTTCCTTCCTTATCCCCTTCCCTGTTCTTCCTTCCTTCCTTCCTTCCTTCCTTCCTTCCTTCCTTCCTTCCTTCCTTCCTTCCTTCCTTCCTTCCTTCCTTCTTCTCTCCTTTCCTTAACCTCCTTTTCTTTCCCTCCTTCCTTCCTTTTCTCTCCTTTCCTTCCTTCCTTCCTCCTTCCTTCCTTCTTTCTCTCCTTCCTTCCTTCCTCCCTTCCTCCCTCCCTCCCTCCCTCCATCCATCCATCCATCCCTGGGCTGATCAGAAGGATTTGTGGGGACTTTGAAGGAGGCTGGTCCAGCCAAGGGTTGAGGAAGCATGTACACACACAACACAACACAACACACAAACACACACACACACTCACAGACACGCACAAGCTTCCTGGGAATGAATTGTGCTTTAGGACCCCGTCTCGTTCTTCGCTCCTTTTGACGGGATCTCGCGATGTCCGTGACAAGCTGTCTTGAGAATATCTGGAAGAGGCAGTCAGTCCTCAACTTACAACCACAATTGTAGCCCAAAATATCGGTCGTTAAGTGAGACATTTCTTAACTGAGTTTTGCTCCATTTTATTCTGTCCACTATTGTTAAGCGAATGACTACGGTCATTAATGGTTTCCCCATGGACTCGGAAGGTCGCCAAAGGGGGTCACGTAACCTGAGGACGCGGCGACCGTCATAAATACGAGGCAGTTGTCAGGCGTCTGAATTTCGATCCCGTGACCCTGGGAATGCCGAAACAGTCGTTAAGTGTGAACAACGGTCATATAAGTCCCTTTTTTCAGGGCTGTTGTGATTTCGGTCACTAAATGAAACAATGTAAGTCGAGAACTGACCTGTCTCTACACCTACTTTCTATGGTCCGTCTTTCCTGGTTGTGAGGTTCTTTTGAGGGTTGTGGGGTTGTTGGTGTGTGTGTCTGTGTGTCTGTGTGTGTGACACCTGACTCAGGCTGGTTTGGACACATTTGTGTGGTTTCCTTCGCCACGTTCCTCACTTTGCTCTTGGTCAGCTGAGAAAACTCCTTTTTTTGGTGCTTAGGGCAGGACTCGAACTCGGGACCTCCCCAAGTTTCAGCATGGCGCTTGTGACTTTGGCGCTGAGCTGGGGGTAGGCGCTCTGCGCTGCATTCCTTACTATTTAGGATCGCAAAGAAAAGTCCTGCCGAGGTCTATCTTCGCCCCACCCACCCCCGCCCACCCCTTTCGGGTCTAGGAGAAAAAAAGGGGAAACTGAGGCAGCAGAATTTCTGCCCAAGGGTTTGAGGCGGGGAAAAGGTGGAGGCGGCCCTTTGGCGCGCTTGAGAAGGGCGTGTTTGTGCGGGGCGGTTCACACACAGAGATCCGCTTTGGGGGGGGAGGTTGTGCGAAGCCGGCCCCCTCGCTCGGAGCGCAAATGCGTGTTGTGTGAATGCAGCAAACGGCTTAGTTAGGCCGCCGAGGAAAACGTGTGGGAGGTGGACAAGATGGGCTCAACCTGGGTGGTCCCATCCGCGGCCCGGGCAGGTGGGTTTTATTTATTTATTAGATTTTTATCTGGCCTCAATTAGTTTATAACAGGAGTCTCCATCCTTGGCAACTTTTAAGACTGGTGGACTTCAACTCCCAGAATTCCCCGGCCAGCCATGCCTGGTTGTTTTTTTTCACCTATCCCTTAAAGCAGAGAGATTGGAGAGGAAGGGATTATAAGAGAGTAAGCAAGGCCACAGTGAGTATACTGGCTGGGGAATTCTGGGAGTTGAAGTCCACCGGTCTTAAAGTGGCCAAGGTTGGAGACCCTTGCGTTATAAGTACACCTCGACTTACGACCGTTCATTTAGCGGCCACTCGAAGTTACAACGACACTGCAAAAAGCGAGTTAGGACCGTTTGTCACGCTTAATTAGGGTGCCGTCGGTCAAAGAGTGTCGACTGGCGACCCCCAGGGGGAGGGCGTTCTCTGTGGGCGCACCAGACCTTTGGAACCGTTTACCGGTTGAGCTCCGGATGGCTCCCGACCTTCGCTCCTTCCGACGTGACCTAAAAACATACTTATTTGAACAAGCCGGCCTGGTCTGATGGGTTTGGGGTATTTTAATATTAATATTAATTGCATTATTTTTATTGTTATTGGGCTGCACTATTTAATTCCTTTTTAACTTTTGTATATTGTATTTTTATTGTATTTTATTTATTTTATTTTATTTTTATTTTAATTCCATTTATATCCCGCCCTTCTCCGAAGACTCAGGGCGGCTTACAAGCTTAGCAGTAGCCTTCGTTCTACGTATATGCCTGCTTATTAGGGCTTTCATACACACCCCCAAGCGGCATTATTACAAAGTCAGCTTAATTGCCCCCAACAATCTGGGTCCTCATTTTACCTACCTGGGAAGGATGGAAGGCTGAGTCAACCTTGAGCCTGGTGGGACTCGAACCTGCACTAATTGCAGGCAGCTGGTGTTACTTAAGGAGGCATTAGCCCACTGCTCCAAGGCTCTTGGTGTACACCGCCCTGAGTCCTGTACACCGCCCTGAGTCCTTTGGGAGAAGGGCGGTATAGAAATTAAATTATTATTATTATTATTATTATTATTATTATTATTATTATTATTATTATTATTATTATTATTATTATTATTATTATTATTATTATTATTAACCGTCACACCATCCCCGTGGTCACTTGTTCAAAATTCAAAGGGTTGGCAACTGACGTGTACCTATACCAGCTGCACAGTGTGCCGTGTGTGTGTGTGTCACGCGATCCTCTTCTGCGAATGGGGCAAAGCCAGACTCACTTAACTACCGTGTTGCTAACTGAAAAAATGGCAGCAACTCGCTTAACAATGGTGGCCCAAAAGGTCTGAGGGAAAACTTACTTGACAAGCGCCTCACTTACCAGCAGAAATTCTGGGGCCCCGTGGTAGTTGTAAGTCGAGGACCACCTGTGTACAAGCTTGGTTTGGGGTGAGAAGCTGGCTTGCACGAGGGAAACCTGGTTTGTGGCAGTCTGTGAGAATGATGGTTTGGGCCTCTAAAAGGCTTGTCAGGTCTCTGGCTCTTGGGAGGGGGAAGAGCTGTAAGACCCCCCAGCTTGGGGTTCCGTCTTGGTAAGGTAAGGCAGCTATGTGGTAATGGTAGTCCTCGGCTTACGACCACAATTGGGCCCACTAGCTAAGAAAGGCGGTCGTTAAGTGAATCGCGTTTAATTTTACGACCTTTCTGCCACGATCCTTAAGCAAATTGCTTCCGTTGTTAAGCGAATCACACGGTCCTTAAGCCAATCTGGCTTCCCCCATTGAGTTTGACCGTACGAAGGTCTCCGAAGGGGATCAGGTGACACACACACCCCTCCGAGGACGTTGCGACCGTCGTAAACACAGCCAGTCCTCAACTTACGACCATTCATTTAGCGATGGTTCAAAGTTACAACCGCACTGCCAAAAGCAACTTAGGCCCGTTTTTCACATCTAACGACCACGGCGGCATCCAAGTGGGTCGTGTGATCAAAATTTGGAGCCTTGGCAACCGACCCACATTTATGACGTTCTCGGCATCCCATTTGTCTGAAATGGTATAGGGCCGTGGTGGCGAACCTACGGCACGCATGCCACAGGTGGCACGCAGAGCCCTCTCTGTGGGCACGCGCACCGTCGTCCCAGTCCTAGGCCTCCAGCTGGGTTTTATAAAACCTTTTTGCTTTAGGCCTCCGCCGCTGTGTGCAAAAAAAAAAAAAGGTTCCATCAATCAATCAATTTCAACTTCTTGTGGGGAAAAAAATATATCTCACAAAGTTGGAATTGATTGATGGAACTTTTTAGTCCCACCCAGTCTGCCATTATCACCGCAGCCACGCCCACCCAATGGGCCACACCCACCCAATGGGCCACGCCCACCCGGCACCCGCCGATACACAAGTGGGTTTTGGGTTGCAGTTTGGGCACTCGGTCCCTAAAAGGTTCGCCATCACTGGTATAGGGTTTCCTGCCCGAGCAGCGGGTTGGACTAGATGATCTCCAAGGTCCCTTCCAATTTTATTATTATTATCTTTGATTATTATCCCCTTTTGTGATAAGGGAAGTCAATGGGGGGGGGCGAAAAAGCCAGATTCGCTTAACGACCGTGTTAGTCACTTAACCACTGCAATGGTTCCCTTAACAACGGTGGCAAGAAAGGTCGTAAAACAGGGCAATGTTAACTTGTCTCATTTAGCAACAGAAATTTTGGTTTTCAGCTGTGCTTGTAAGTCGAGGACTCACAATGCCGGTTGCCAAGCGCCCAAGCCTTCATCACGTCGTCGTGACGATGCTGCAGTCATCGTAAGTTCGAGGACGGGCTGCCAGTCACTTTTTTCCCCGTGCCGTCATAACTCGGAACGAGTGGTTATAAATCGAGGACTGTCAGGCGTTGGACTGGTTTAAAAAGCATCTGCTGGTTAAATTCGGCATTTCCCAAACTTTTCCCTTCTTTACCCAAAACCGCTCATCAGCCCTGTCGTAACTTTGGTTGCTAAACAAACAGTCGTAACTTGAGGACTACCTGCATAATAATAAAAAAAAATAGAATACCCTTGAAATCTTCTCCAGGATGAGATTGATGGCGTCCGGCATGGAAGGGGGATTTCCCAGCTCTGTTTGAATGCTGCCTGTTTGAATGCATTTGCAGGCCTCAGGGATGGGTCGCGTCTTCATAGGGACTAGAACCTTGAGTTATGTTCAAAACAATGGTTGTCGTTAGGAGCCAGTTAGGTGGCATGAGGTTCCTTTCAGGTCTCCCGATGGTTCCTTGGACTGAGGGGTGGGGGAAGGGGGATTGGGGATTGGCAGGAGGTGTGGGGGGGGGGGCTGCCCTGAAAGGTCCCTTCCCTCCCTCCCTTCTTCCTATCCCTCCCTTCCTTCCTTCTCACTCCTATACCTCCTTCCCTCCCTCCCTCTCTCCCTCCCTCCTTCCCTCCCTCCCTCCCTTCCTTTGTCTTCTTCCCTGTTTTTCCTTCCTTCCTTCCCTCCCTCCCTCTTTCCCTTCCTCCTTTCCTTCCTTCCTTGCTCCCTCCATTCTCATTCCTATACCTCCCTCCCTCTCTCCCTCCCTCCCTCCCTCCCTCCCTTCCTTCCTCCTTTCCTTCCTTCCTTCCCTTCCACCGTTCTCCCTCCCTTCCTTCTCATTCCTATACCTCTCTCCCTCTCTCCTTCCCTCCCTCCCTTCCTTCCTCCCTCCCTCCGTTCTCCTCCCTCTCTCCCTCCCTCCCTCCCTTCCTTCCTTCCTTCTTTCCTTCCGCAAAACCTAAACTCCGGGAAGGGCAGAGAATTCGGAGGGGCGACCACAAACCCCCCTGAACTGGGGGCTCCAGACCACCCTTTGCCCCGCCTCCTGATTCCAGTCCTTTGGAGCGGCTGCCTCTGCAGGAGAGAACAGACCGGGGCCTTGGGGGTGGGGGCTGTCAGCCTGCAGAACGTGTGTGAGTGTGTGTGTGTGTGTGTGTGTGTGTGTCCTGTTCAGGGAGCTGTAGTCCAATGGGAACCATGGGAGTTGTAGTCCCACTCCCTGGAGCTCTCCAGAGTGGGGGGGGGCTGCCTCCCATCTCACAGAGCCAAATGGGGGAGGGGGGGCACGGCTGTCCATCAAAAATTCCGACAAGTGGCTTTCCAGGAAAGCCCCCCTCCCCGGGTCGAGGGAGCCCCCCCCCCGAGGCTCAACCCTTCCTTCCGGGCTTCCTCCCTCAGCCCCCCTCCCGACCTTGAAAGACCCCCCCCCACCTCGACGTTCCTCCCCGCTTCCCATCCGCCTCGGCTGCCTCTGGGCTGCCATGGCAACCAGGGATAACGGGATCGCGGATGCGTAGGGGGGGTTATTTTGGGCAACGCACAGCAACGCCCCCCCCATCCTTTCCTGCAGCCCCTGGCACCCACTCCCTCCCGGCCCCCTCCCCTCCCCACCCCAAAGGGAAGGGGCTCCGTCTCCTCTCGGGGACCCCCCCCGCTGGACCCTTCCTCTCCCCCCCTCCCCCAGGACGAGAGAGGGGGGACCCTCCCCTCATTTCCTTCCCATCTTTGGATTGATTTTTTAATTGATTTTTATGGGCATTGTTGAGATAGTAATCAAGCCTCATCCTCGTCCTGCTCCTATGGACACACGCGTGTGTGTGTTTGTGTGTGTGTGTGTGTGTGTGTGTGTGTGAGAGAGAGAGAGAGAGAGAGAGAGAGATAAAAAGAATGAGAGAGTAAAAAGAAAAAGAATTAGAGAAGAGAGAAAGAGAGAAAAAGAGAGTTAGAGAAAGAAAGAGAGAGAGAGAGAAAGAGAATTAGAGAGAGAAAGAGAGAGAGAGAGAGAGAGAGAGAGAGAGAGAGAGAGAGAGAGAGAGAGAGAGAGAGAGAGAAGAGAGAGAGAGAGAGAGAGTGCCTTTGAGCAGGCATGGGGGTGCTCAAGTCAAAGGGGGAAGTCGGATTCGCTTAACGTCCGGGTGACTAATTGAACAACCGGGCTGATTCGCTTAATAAACGTGGCCAGAAAAGTACCTTGACAAATTTTTCACTTAGCAACATAAATTCTGCGCTCAGTTGTGCTCGTAACAGGAGAATAAGAGTTGGAAGGGACCCTGGAGGTCTTCTAGTCCAGCCCCCTGCTCAGGCAGGAGACCCTCGACCACTTCAGACAAAGGGCTGTCCAATTTCTGCTCAAAAGCCTCCAGTTTTTGGAGCACCCACAACTTCTGGTGGCAAGGAGTTCCACTGGTTAATTGTTCTAACTGTCAGGAAGTTTCTCCTTAGTTCCAGGTTGCTTCTCTCCTCGATTACTTTCCATCCGTTGCTTCTTCTCCGGCCTTTGGCCGTTTTGGAAAATGGGGGGACCGCCCCCCTCTTCTTTGGGGCAGCCCCCCAAATACTGCAATTCCGCTATCATGTCACACACACACACACACACACACACACCCAGTCCTTCTTTTCTCTAGACTGGCCGTTCCCAATTCCCGCAATTTCATATCTTTTTGTCTCCAGCTCCTGAAACGCCTTGGTTTGCTCTTCTCTGTACTTTCCCCCCCCCCCGTGGTCTTTTTTTCCCCAGAAGCTTTCATGCTGCCCTCAGCCTCCTCGTGACTTCCTCAGCCTGTTTTCCAAGTGTCTAGTCCTCGTGGAGGGCAAGTTTTTTTTTTTATTTATTTTTTTTAAAGGCAGCCGGCAAATACTGTAGCTTTTACCTTGCTGAACCAGACAGGCAGGGAGCCGTTTCAAAGATGGAGTTGCAGGAAAGGTTGAACTACCTACCTGCCTCCAGAAATTGCGGGCACTCCAACACTGGAAGCTTTTAAGAAGAGACCGGACAACCATTTGTCTGAAATGGTATAGGCTTTCCTGCCTGTGCAGGGGCGGGGTTGGACTAGATGACCTCCAAGGTCCCTTCTGAGTGTTGCTGTTGTTGTTGCTGCTGTTATTTAAGGCAACTTAAAAATAAAAATTTAAAAATTTAAAAAAAAAGTTGGAAGGTACCTTGGAGGTCATCTAGTCCAACCCCCTGCTCAGGCAGGAAACCATCGCCTGTATATCTTAATTGTGTTTTAATATTTTAATTGATTTATTTTTACTTATTTTTAGAACCCATCAGTCACCCGGAGTCACCTAACAGGGAGGGGATGGGCGGCATAAACATTTAATGAATAAATAAGTCAAATAATTTCATTTTGTGGCCAGCCTGCAAGCCGGACGTGTCCGCGGGTGGGGTGGGGTGGGGTCCCAAGAGATAGGATGCCCCCCACCAAAAAAAGAAGGGAGGTTTTCATCGGGGGTCCCGCGGCTGCCATTTTTGTTTCTTGGATTCGCCCTTCGTACAGGCAAGACCTCGACTTACGACCACATTTTTTTTTGTTTCTAAGTGAGACGCTGGTTAAGTGACTGTTGCCCCATTTTACAACTTTTCTCGCCACCGTTGCTAGGTAAATCACTCCATTTGTTAAGCTAGTAAAACGGTTGTTAAGTGAATCCGGCTTCCCCCTTCCTCTCCCCGTTGACTTTGCTTGTCAGAAGTTGGCAAAAGGGGGAATCACGTGACCCCGGGAGGCCGCGACCGTCGTAAAGGCGAGTCGGTTGCCGGGCGTCTGAATTTTGATCAGGCGACCGCGGGGGAGGCTGCAACGTTCCTAAGTGTGAAAAATGGCCCAGAATGGCTTGTTTTTTCCAGCGCCGTCGTAACTTTGAACGGCTGCTAAATGCTGAGGGCTACCTGAACGGTCCTGGGGCCAGTACACCTGAAGTTTAGTGCGTGTTTGTCTGTGTGTATCTGTGTCTCTGAAAGTACACACAGGTTAAAGCTAAAAACCGGAGGAGCAAAATCTCTTGGGAGATCAGAAGGAATTAGCATCTCCTGGCTATTGTCCAGCTGCGATACAGAAGGGGGTCCAAATTCCAAACCCCCAAATCATGGAGGTTCCCACCAGGTCAGGCCAAGGATTCAGTAAGGCCCCCCCTCCTCTTCCCATTGTGACCTTAAAACACGTCTCAACCTCAGCAGCTTTCAGATGTGGGGACTTCAACCCCCCCCCAATCCCCCAGCCAACCATGCCTGTTTTTCCCTTTCTTTCTTTTTCTCCTACCCGCTAGAGAGGAGAGATCGCAGAGGAAGGGATTAGAAGAGAATAAGCAAACCACAATGGGGATATATATCCAGGTGAAGAGTTAATGCCGCTCTGTAATACCTTGGTAAGATTACTCTTGGAATAGGCGGTCCAGTTTGGGTCACCACGATTGTGGAAAGAGCTGCAGAGAAGAGCAACAAAGAGGATTTAGGGGACTGGAGGCTAAAACATGCAAAGAATCGTCGCGGAAATTGGGTATGTCTAGATTAATGAAGGGGATGCGGTGGCTCAGTGGGTTAGGACGCTGAGCTTGTCGATCAGAAGGTCGGCAGTTTGGCGGGTCGAATCCCGAGTGCCGCGTAACAGAGTGAGCGCCTGTTACTCGTCCCAGCTTCTGCCAACCTAGCAGTTCGAAAGCACATAAAAAATGCAAGTAGAAAAATAGGGACCGCTCCAGTGGGAAGGTAACGGCGTTCCGTGCGCCTTTGGCGTCGAGTCATGCCAGCCACATGACCACAGAGACGTCCTCGGACAAGCGCTGGCTCTTCGGCTTTGAAACGGAGATGAGCACCGGCCCCTAGAGTCGGAAACGACTAGCATACATATGCGAGGGAACCTTTACCTTTACCTTTAGATTAATGAAAAGAAAGACGAGGGGAGGACAGGATAGCAAGCCTTCCGATATCTCAGTGGCTGCCCCAAAGAAGAGGCAGTCAACCTATCCTCCAAAGCTCCAGAAGGCAAGACGAGAAACAACGGATGGAAACTCATCAAGGAGAGAAGCAACCCGGAACTAAGGAGAAACTTCCTGACAGTGAGGACAATTAATCAGTGGAACAACCTGCCTCCAGAAGTTGTGGGTGCTCCACTACTGGAAATTTTCAAGAAGAGACTGGACACCCACTTGTCTGAGACGGTACAGGGTCTCCTGCCTGTGCAGGGGGTTGGACTAGATGACCTCCGAGGCCCCTTCCAGCTGGGTTATCCTGTTACATCCAAAGAGTTCAAGGAATTCTGGGAGTTGAAGTCCACCCATCTTAAAGCCGCTGAGGTTGAGGAAAAACACCTCCGCAGAATTTTCCCCGCCTTTCTCTCTTCCCCACCTTTGCGCTGCCTTTTGACTTTCTTAAAGCGGAAATTTGAATTTTTTTTTTACGCCAGCCAGTCGCTCCGGAAAGTACCGTCTTCCTGGTTCACACAGCAAGGAGGGGTTGGTTGACTTTAACCCCCATCCGTGGAATCGGTTTGAGCCAGACCAAGCCGTTTTTTTTTTAGCCTCTTTGGTGGGAGAGAGAGCTGTCCCGAATCGCTGCGGGCTTTGCAACAAACACAGGAAGTCCTTGGCTTACGGCTACAGTTGGGCCCAATATTTCTGATGCTGAGCCAAACAGCCATTAAGTGAACTTTGCCCCACGTTACGACCTTTCTCGCCACCGTTACTAAGTGAATCGCTGCACTTGTTAATAATGTGGTTGTGAAGCGGCTTTGCTAGTCGGAAGGTCGCAAAAGGGGATCCCGTGAGCCTGGGGACACGCTGCAAGCCGTCATAAATATGAGTCGCTTGTCAAGCGTCTGAATTTTGATCGCGTGACCCCGGGGTTGATGCAATGGTTGCTAAGTGTGAAAAGCGGTCGCAAGTCAGCTTTTTCAGTGCTGTTGTAACTACCAGCGATCACTAAATGAACTGTGGTAATATCAAGGACTGCCTGTAATACCTTAATGGTGGTTAGTCTCACTTAATGACGTAACGGGGAATGATCATAGACCCCGGCATCCAAAAGGGACTCAGAAATATTTTTTCTGAGCAAAGCAAAGTAGCGTTTGTTCCTTGGAAGATGCTGTTATTATTATTGTTGGTTATTTGCTATCAAACATTTTTAAAAAAATGTGAAGAAACCTCTATTATGGCTTCAGCTTTGCAGCTCCCACTTAGTCACCAGGATGGGGGGCGGGGGTAAACCCAGTAATGCATTTTGCTTTTCCTTGTTACTCCGTGTTTCAAACTATTTCAGAAGGTGGCTAGTTTGATAGGGTGTCACATAAATGAGAATAGAATAGAATAGAATAGAATAGAATAGAATAGAATAGAATAGAATAGAATAGAATAGAATAGAATAGAATAGAATAGAATAGAATAGAATAGAATAATAATATACAGAATAGAATAAGAATAGAATAGAATAGAATAGAATAGAATAATAATATACAGAATAGAATAAGAATAGAATAGAATAGAATAGAATAAGAATAGAATAGAATAGAATAGAATAGAATAGAATAGAATAAGAAATGGAAAGAATAGAATAAGAATAGAATAGAATAGAATAGAATAGAATGGAGAATAGAATAGAACAGAACAGAACAGAACAGAACAGAACAGAATAGAATAGAATAGAATAACAAAATACAGAATAGAATAGAATAGAATAGAATAGAATAGAATAGAATAGAATAGAATAGAATAGAATAGAATAGAATAGAATAGAATAGAATAGAATATGGGAATAGAATAGAATGGAATGGAGAATAGAATAGAATAGAATAGAATAGAATAGAATAGAATAGAATAGAATAGAATAGAATAGAATAGAATAGAATAGATATAGGAATGAAGAATAGAATAGAATAGAATAGAATAGAATAGAATAGAATAGAATAGAATAGAATAGAATAACAAAATACAGAATAGAATAGAATAGAATAGAATAGAATAGAATAGAATAGAATAGAATAGAATAGAATAGAATAGAATAGAATAGAATAGAATAGAATAGGAGCTGGAAGGGACCCTGGAGGTCTTCTAGTCCAGCTCCCTTTTTCAAGCAAGAGAACCTACGCCATCTCAGACAGGTGATTGTCCAGTCTCTTCACGGCGCGTTGTGTGAAAATTGAATTGCACTCAGTTCAGTGACAATAATAATAACTTGAACCTGCCAGTAACTGCAACAGGGATCTCAGAGTCCTAGTGCACAATCAGTTAAATATGAGCCAGGCGTGTGCGACAACTGCCAAAAAAGCCAACGCAGTGCTGGGCTGCATTAACAGAGGGAGAGAATCGAGATCAGGCGAAGCGTTAATACCACTTTACAAGGCCTTGGGAAGGCCACACTTGGAATACGGCATCCAGTTTTGGTCACCACGATGTAAAAAAGATGTTGAGACTCTAGAAAGAGGGCAGAGAAGAGCAACAAAGATGATCAGGGGACGGGAGGCTAAAACATACAAGGAACAGTTGCAGGAATTGGGGACGTCTAGTTTAACGAAGAGAAGGGTGAGGGGGTGACATGATAGCAGCATTTCATTATTTGAGGGGCTGCCAAAAAGAAGAGGGAGTCACGTTATTCTCCAAAGCACCAGAAGGCAGGAGAAGAAACAACGGATGGAAATAAATCAAGGAGAGAAACAACCTGGAACTAAGGAGAAACTTCCTGACAGTCAGGACAATTAACCAGTGGAACTGCTTGCCACCAGAAATCGTGGGCGCTCCATCACTGGAGGTTTTGAAGAAGAGTCTAGACAGTCACTTGTCTGTGATGGTATAGGTTCTCCTGCTTGAGTGGGGGGCTGGACTAGAAGACCTCCAGGGTACCACCCAGTTCTATTCTAATGAAAAGAAGGACTAGGGGTGACATGATAGCCGCCTTCCAGTATCTCAGGGGCTGCCCCAAAGAAGAGGGGGGGTCCCCTCTATTTTCCAAAGCACCTGAAAGCAGGACAAGAAGCAACGGGTGGAAACTCATCAAGGAGAGAAGCAACCTGGAACTAAGGAGAAACTTCCTAACAGTTAGGACAATTAACTAGTGGAACTTGAGAGGTTGTGGTTACTCAAATTGTATGTCGTCTTCTGCTTGAGCAGGGGGCTGGACTTGATGACCTCTCAGGTCTCTTTCGAGTGTGTTATTCTATCTTTTCTATCTTCTATGGAAGTCCCGATCGGTCCATTGCAAAGTTACAATTACTGCTTGACTTGACAAAAAAAAATATCAAATCACGATCGGTCCGTTGCCCAAGGTGGCTTTGCTCGGAACAGCCAGGATCATTGTAACCCCATCGGACACGAACATCTGGCTGTCCCAGATCCTGGGGAAGGACTTTAGGGGGTCAAAAATGCCAGATTCCAGTCTGCACATCTGGCGGAAGCGAAGCACAATAATTCATGCCAAATTAAAAAGAAAAAGACTCAAGGCCGTATGGAAAATTAAACACTTCCTAAGGACCTGCCACAAAATGCAGAATTATTATTTATTTATTTTTTGTCTGCACTGGGCTAAGTAGACCAAACATTGAACATTCGGGCCATCTGTCATCCGTTGAGCCTGGATACGAATCTCGCCAGCTTGGTGGGTTGCTAGACAAGCCAGGTTTCTAAGCTTGTCTAAAGGAGAGCAGGGCGGAGGCCAATAGACCCCGGGGAGAAGCGATTCCAGAAAGGAGCAGATGTGTGTGTGTGTGTGTGTGTGCGCACGTGTGTGGTTGTTAAGCGAGTCATGCCAGACGTTGCAACCTTTTTGCCACAGTTGCTATGCGAACCATGGGGTCGTTAAGCGAACCACGGGGTTGTTAAAGCGAACCACATGGTCGTTAAGTGAACCACATGGTCGTTAAGTGAACCACATGGTCTCTGAGGGAATCCGGCTCCCCCCATTGACAATGCTGGTCAATAGCTGGCAGGGAAAGGTGATCATGTGACAGGGTAGCCATCTTCAATCTCTGCCAGTCAAGTACCCAAATTTTGTGGGGATGCTGCGATGGTCTTAAGTGTGAGGATTGGTCATAAGCCACTTTTGTAAGTGACTTAACATCCTTCCTTCCTTCCTTCCTTCCTTCCTTCCTTCCTTCCTTCCTTCCTTCCTTCCTTCCTTCCTTCCCTCTCTTCCTTTTCCAACACTGGAAGTTTCTAAGATGAGACTGGACAACCCTTTGTCTGAAATGATATAGGGTTTCCTGCCTGAGCAGAGGGCTGGACTAGATGACCTCCAGGGTCCCTTCCAACATCATCATCATCATCATCATCATCATCATCATCATCATCATCATTATTATTATTATTATTATTATTATTATTATTATTATTATTATTATTATTATTATTATTATTATTATTATTATTATTATTATTATTATTCACATAGTCAGCCAGATGTTCAGACTGGATTTGGCATTTTTGTCTGCCTATCGAGTCCTTACCAAGGACCTGGGATAAGCAGATGTGGATGTTGGATGGCGTTACAGATCTCGTCGCAGGACGGAAGCTGTTCCCAGTAAGGCCGCCTTTTGCAATTGACTGATGGAGAATTTGTCAATGCCGATGACAGTGTCCAAGTGGTGCTCCAGATGTTTTGGGATGGCACCCAAGGCACCTATGACTATTGGTGCCACCCTTGCTCGTCTTTGCCACAGTCTTTCTATTTCTATTTGTAGGTATTGATTATATATATAATAATATAATATAAAGTTGGAAGGGACCTTGGAGGTCATCTAGGTCTTTGTATTTGTGTTGCTGTTGTTATTGTTGTTATTATTATTATTAACGAACTGTCGTAAGTTGTGGACTAGCTGTATCGGGCCCAGAGTTCAGATCTTCCAAGATCCTCTTGAACCCTGAGCTGGTAACAATCTCCTTCTCCCCACCTTAGCTTTGGGGTCCCCTGCAAATCGGCCAAGCACCCTTTTCTGTCCCCCCCAATCTAACTGAGTTTTGAAAACGTCAGAGAGTAATGGGGCCAGGACGGAACTGTGGGGTACCCCAATGCACCCCTCCTTCTCCGCTCTTACTACAAGCTACATCTATAGCGGATCCCGGTTCCCAGCGTCCTACACCTTCCTCCCACTTGTGTGGGGGTGCAGGTAGTCCCTGACTCGTGAACACAAGTCACCCCGCAATTTCGGTTGCTCGGTGAGATAGTTGCTAAGTGTAAAATGGCCGTTGGTGTGAAAAACCGTCATCAGTCCCTTTTTTTCAGCGCCGTCGTAACTTTGAACGGTCACTAAGCACTGTAAAACACACAAAGATATAGAATAGAAGCTGGAAGGGACCTTGGAGGTCTTCTAGTCCAGCCCCCCGCTTAAGCAGGAGAACCTATCCCGTCTCAGACAGGTGACTGTCTAGCCTCTTCTTAAAAATCTCCAGTGATGGAGCACCCACGATTTCTGGTGGCAAGCTGTTCCACTGGTTAATTGTCCTGACTGTCAGGAAGTTTCTCCTTAATTCCAGGTTGCTTCTCTCCTTGATGAGTTTCCATCTGTTGCTTCTTCTCCTGCCTTCAGGCGCTTTAGAGAATTGGTTGACCCCCCCCTCCTCTTTGTGGCAGCCCCTCAAATGTTGGAAGGCCGCTATCATGTCACCCCTGTCCTTCTCTTTGTTAGACTGTCAGGACCCACCCCAATCCACGTCTTAGGAAGACAAAAACTCTTGGAGTCAGTTCTAGTCCAAAAGGAATCTTTACTAGGACATGCTTGGTTGTGGAAGTACAAGACAGGACTTGGTATTGTTTTACAAATTGAAACTTTATAAAGGGTTCCCGGTTCAATCCCCCCCTTCCCTCAACCCCATTTGGTCAGCCCCCATCATTCTACTTCGTGTCATCCCTTTCGTGGGGAAAAAGGAACTTCGAATTTTTATGGTTATTGCCTTCTTCCTCTCCAGATTCAAATGGAGACACAGGCCAGACGCCTTCTTCTCTAACCCTCCCCTTTGTTCCCCCCAGTTCAAAAGTTTTTCCTTGGTCTTTGAAATAACCCAAGGCAGGCTGAATCCACATCCGCTCCTTCTTCCTCTGGAGATGGCAGAATCCATGGGGGATGGGGGATAATGTTTTAAACATACACTTATGAATGTGATATAAATGGATTCTGACACTAACAGAATAACAGACTTGGAAGGGACCCTGGAGGTCTTCTAGTCCAGCCCCCCGCTCAAGCAGGAGAACCTACACCATCTCAGACAAGTGACTGTCTAGCCTCTTCTTAAAAACCTCCAAGGATGGAGTGCCCACAATTTCTGATGGCCAGCTGTTCCGCTGGTTAATTGTCCTCACTGTCAGGAAGTTTCTCCTTAATTCCAGGTTGCTTCTCTCTTTGGTCAGTTCCTGACCATTGTTTCTCGTCCTTCTCTCTGGTGCTTTGGAGAATAGTGTGACCCCCTCCTCTTCTTTGTGGCAGCCCCCCCAATACGCTGCTATCCTGTCCCCCCTATTTCTTCTTTTCTTTAGACTAGCCAGACCCAAGTCCCGCAGCCGTTCTTCGTATGTTTTAGTCTCCAGGCCTTGGATCCTCTGAGCTGCTCTTCTCTGATTTTTTTCCCCAGTCCAGGATCCTCTGTAATGGCAGTTTCCAAATGGGGAGAGGCAGCCCATATCTCTGCAATTATGACTACAACTGACCCGTCTGGTCTGAGGCCTTTTGCTCCTGACCTTCTCCATCCCACCCTAGAATTTGGTGAAATGTCCTGGCACCCTGTTCAGACATGAACAGAAGGGTTCCACGTCCTGAGGACTACAAAGGCTATGTTGCAGGGCAGCTGGGAGCAATGTTCCCATCTGGGGCCTTGCTCTGGATCTGGGGTTTGACCAAATCCAGCAGACAAACTCTGCAGCTCGGGGTTGAATTGTGGGTCCTTTGGTGCTCTCTGAGCTGGGTGGTTTCCTTGCAGACGTCTCATGACCCAACTTGGGAACATCATCAGTGCTAGAAGTGCGAGGAGGAGGAGGAGGAGGAGGAGGAGGAGGAGGAGGAGGAGGAGGAGGAGGACTGTGGGGTCCTTGGTGCTCTCTGAGCTTGGTGGTTTTCTTGCAGACATCTCATGACCCAACTTGGGAACATTGTCAGGGCTAGAAGGGAGAGGAGGAGGAGGAGGAGGAGGAGGAGGAGGAGGAGGAGGAGGAGGAGGAGGAGGAGGAGGAGGAGGACAACGACTGTGGGGTCCTTGGTGTTCTCTGAGCTGGGTGGTTTTCTTGCAGACGTCTCATGACCCAACTAGGGAACATCATCAGGGCTGGAAGGAAGCGGGGTTTGCTTGCGGAGTTGACAATAACACAACAGGGAAGATCTGGAGATGATCAGGCCCGGATGCTGTGTGTGCACCAGGGTTGCTGTGTATGTTTGGGGTTTCTCAACCTTATCAAGTTTTAAGTGCCTGGTCTCCTTTCTCCCTCTTGCGCACTTTTACCGGCAGTCCCTTGAAAGTTCTGTTGCTAAGCGAGTCAGTTGTTGAGGGATTCCTGCTTCACTTTGCAACCTTCCTTGCCATGGTCCTTAAGTGGATCACTGCAGTTGTTAAGCTAGTAGGCGCAGTTATGACGTGAATCCGGCTTCCCCCTTGATTTTGTTCGTCAGAAAGTTGCAAAAGGGGATCACCTGACCCCCCCTCCCCCGGGATGCCGCAACCGTCATAACTACGAGTCGGTGGCCAAGCGTCCGAATTTCGATCCCGTGACCAGGGCGATGCTGCACTGGTGGTCTGAAAAACGGAGAGAAGTCACAGCCGTGCAACTTTAAGACGGGTGGACTTCAACTCCCAGGATTCCCTAGCCAGCAGGCGATCCACCCATCTTAAAGTTTCCAAGCTTAGAGACCCCTGGTTTAGGATCCACGGTTTGGGCAGGGGGTTGGACTAGAAGACCCCTAGGGTCCCTTAAAACCCAATTACTTACAACCACAATTAAGCCCAAAATTTCTGTTGGTAGGCTTCCCAATTGACTTTGCTTGTCAGAAAGTGGCAGAAGGGGATCACAGGATTCTGGGACACTGCGACCGTCATAAATGTGAGTCAGCTGTCAATCATCCGAATGTAAATCACGTGATGCTTCAAGGGTCATTAAGTTTTGAAAAAAAACGGTCTGAAGTCACTTTTTTTCAGGAGCGTTGCAACTTTGAACAGTCATTAAATGAATCGTTGTAAGTCAAGGACGGCTTGTATTAGGTAGATGCGCTGTGGGACACTGGGGGGGGGGCTGCAGGCCTGCCCCTGGGGAGGGGGGTCTCCCTTTTTATATAAAAAAATATTTTTTATTAATTTTTTTTAACATCATTGCCTTAACATTTGATAAACATCGTGTTGTCTGGTTTTATATTTAAAAAACAATCACTAACAATTATTCTATAATTCTATAGTCCATATAATAGCTTTGCTTGATTTTCTCTTCTTCCAATAACATTCTCTTTCGCCAACCTTGAATTAATACCATTCTTATTATTTAGGTAAATAGCAATTAAATATAGACATCTTTCTAATATTTCTGCAAACGATAACCGCACGGATATAAAGCGTCCTTTCTAACTTCTCAATGGACTTATCGATCCTGTTTAAAATTCTTATTTAAGTAGGCTTTCCCCCACAATATTGGAAATGTTCTTACTGGTTAAATTTTTCTTTTTTTCCTTTTATAATATATTTTATAATATATATTTAAAACATTCACTAACAGTTAGTTTCCATGATCTATAATCCACTTAATAGCTTTACTTGATTTCCTCTCTTTTTTCCCCAGAACGTTCCCTTTTTGCCAACCTTAAGTTAGTACAATTCTTGTTCTTTTGATAGGTGACAATTGGGTATAAAAAATTTTTTTTTCCTAAAAAAGATTTTTTTTCCCTTCTTCATTTTTTTTTCTTTTAGTCTTACTGGTGAAACTTTTCATGCCACGTAAGCATTTTAAGTCTTTTTCCTCACGCAGGCCATCCCAACACTTTCCTCCTATCTTGAAAAAAAGAAATAAGAAATAAGAAAATAGTATGCTACTTAAAATATCCTTCTTAGACTAATGTATATTTATATCCAGAATATCCAAGGGGTGGGGGGGTGTCTCTTGGAGGCTGCTGAAGATAAAGTTAAAATGGGGAGGGGGGTTAGCTTTTTAAAAGTTCATCCCTACAAAGGGGGGGGCGATTGCTTCCAGGCCATCCTGACCCCCACCCTTCCTAGCCCCCAAATCGCCCCCCCCCACTCCCTGACCCCAGGAGACCCTGTTCGGCTTTCCCCTATTTTTCGAAGCTTGTTGCATGACACGCTTGCTGACATGCCGACCCGCCCCCCGCAGCCCCCAGCCCCATTCACACAACCCGACCCCATCGTTTCACACGCGGGAGCAGCAGCAGACCGGTCGCCATGACAACCCCAGAACCCCGGTGGCTCCGTTGCTAAGCGACGGAGGGACCGGGAGGCTGGGATGAATGTAGGAAACGCATCACTGCGGATGGTGGAGGTGGGGTGGGGGGGAAGAGAAAGGGGGCCCCCTCCTCTTGGGTTTGCGTGCGTGCGTGTGTGTGTGGGGGGGGGGTGGAGGGCTGCCCGGCTCACCATCTCCCTTCTCTCCGAGGCTGGACTACAATACCCATCCTTCCCGCTCGGGGAAGTCTGGGATGCCCTTTCCAAACGGAGCGCCTGGCTGTGCCCATACTCCAGATGGGCAAACGGAGTCTCGCAGCGCAGCGGCTGGATATCTAGGGATGCATGGGTCAGCTTGGTGGGGAGGGGGTCGGGGGTCGGGGTCGGGGAAAGGGAAGGGGGCGGGGGAGCCTTCGAGGAGCTCCGATCCCTCAAGACGAGGCAGGTGGGCTTGGCCGACCCACCTCCCACTTCCGGGAACGCTCCGCCCCGCCCCAGATACGATGCCTTGCCCCCCTCCCACACACCATTTAGCGGGGGGGGGGCGGCGTCTCCGTCTCCCTTTGAGGGGTCTCGGGGAGAGGCTCGTCTGCCGGATCTCAGGAGGGCCCGAGGGGGCTTGTGGAGGTTGATCCTAAGGCACCCCTGGGACACCCTCCCCCTCCGACCCCGGCATCTGCTGCCGGTGTGCCATTGCGCCAGCACGCCTCCCCCTCCCCAGCCCTGTCGCATTCCGCCTGGGCGGCGGGGTTGCGGACATTTCAGACGTTTCTTCCTACACGTGTGCGGCGGGTGGGGGGGGGGGGAAACGGGCGCTCCTGGCGAGCCCCACTGGAAAGAGGCCCGGGGATGGGGAGTTCACACGAGGCTTCCCCTCCTCCTAGTCCCCTCCCATTCCGAAGGGCCGGTTCTGTTCTCGCACGTCTGACCCCCCCCCCACCCGCACGTCTGTCCGGCCACACACGTGCGCAAAGGCGCCTCGCTTGCTCGGCCAGCCCCGCGACCCCCGCGCATCTCCATCTGGGTTCGGTCCCGCTCGCCGCCCCCCCCCCAAGGTCCCCCTCCTGCAGACGCCCCACGGCGAGAGGGGAGGGTCCAGGCGCCCTGCGGACCCCCGGCCCGGTCTCCGCCGCTCCTCCTGCGCTGGCCGGCCGTCCGGCCCCTCCCGACGTGCTGCAATGGGGGGGGGGGTGCCGGCGTCTCTTGCCGCTGCCCCCCTCCCGCCCGTTCACCTTCCCTCCCGGGCGCAGCCCCCCCCCATCCGGGCCGGTCCTCCTTGCAAGGGGCAAAACCGTTGCCTTCAGCCCCCCGCCCCCCAAGTGTCCAAGCAGACCCTCCGCCGCCCCCACCCGCCTGCCACGGCCTCCCCCCGCCGCCCTCCCTCCGCGCGCGTACACACACACACACACACACACAAGCCCCCTCCTTTCTTGCCGCATCAATTTTTTGGGATCGCCTCCTCCGCCCCCGCCCTCCCTCCCGGCTCCGCTTCCTCCTCCTCCTCCTCCTCCTCCTCCTCCTCCTCCTCCTCCTCTCCCTCGCCACCCTCCTTCCGCGCTCCGTCCTTCCTCCGGCGGCAGCGGCCCCCTCCCAGCGCGGCCCCCCCCACCTCCGCCCCCCATGAAGACGAAGGACAGACTCTCTTCTATGTGCCTATGCGTGGTAGGTCCGCCTCTTCTATCTTTCGGACCCCTCCCCTCCAATCCAGGGGGGGTGTCCCCCACCGCCTCCCCCCAACCCGCTGCCTTCACCCTGGCGTCTCCCCCAGAGCCACAGGTGGGGGGGAGGGGAAAGAGAGTGGGGAGGGGTCGGGCCAAGCCTAGGTATCCCTCTGGATCGAATACTTGGGGATGCCCAGAGACCCCCCCCCACACACACACACACTTCTCCCGGCCAAAAAGCGGGTCGGTGGTCTCCTAGCTCAAGAAAGCTGTCTGTACGTGTGTCAGGGATATGTCTGCGTATCTGGGTGGGTGGGGGGAGATAATCGGGCCCCAACATTGAGACACCCCCCCCCCCCGCATCCCCGTGCAGCCTGACCGATGTCTTCAGGTGCTGTCACTGCGGAGGTGTCTGATTCTGGTGTCAAAATAATGAAATAACCTCTAAAAGTGGAAGGGCATAATATTGGGGTGCCCTGAGTCACCCCCCCTCTTCCTCCTGTCTTATTCCTAGCCACTTCGGGGGGGCCCAGCACCCCAAATATTGTCCTATATCTCCTCCTGTGGTTTTTTTTCCTCATTTACACGTTCCCACTGGAGGGTCCCCCTTGCCTGTGTGTAGCACCCCCCCCCTCCGATAATTCTCACCGTTCCCCCCCCCAAAAAATTCTTGCTCTCGGTGGTCACATGCCCTGGAGACCCACAGCCCACCTCTCCTTTAAGGCTAGCCCTCTCCCCCCCCCCCCACATAGGAGCAGCAGGCCAGGATACATGAAATTCTCTTCCTTCCCCCTTCAATCCTGGTTAATTGGCAATCGGACCCCCCCTCTCCTTCCCCCTAGATGCTAGCCAGCCCCCCTCCCCCCCACCCGCAGAGAAAGAGGTCGCTGCCAATCCTGGTTAGTCCTTCCCTCTTTTCCCCCCCAAATGCTCCATTTCCTTTCGAACCGGACCGCCTCAGCTATCAGACAGAGATAGGAGGTTTCCCTGCTCGTTCAATGTTGGTTAGTGTTTGCTTTAGCTGCTGTCAATTTCTGGTTTGCAGGGGTTTGGGGTGTGTGTGGGGGGAGGGCTGCTGAGTCGGCCTTTTCAAGGGCCCTGGGCTGGTTTTTTGAGGCTTTCTGGAAATTGCTGCAGAGATCCTGAAATATGTCAGTAGCCTTCAATGGATATATTCGTATTTTCATTCTCCCCCCCCCACGCCCCCGCCATCTCTGGTGGATGCTGGGTGGGGACAGAAATACCTGCAGCAATGGCCCTGATTTTGTAATCCGGGTGTTTGGTTTTTTTTATCAATATTGACAGAGATGAGTGACTAGCATAGCAGGGCGGAAACGGACAAAGTTTGCGGGAAATTAGAAATTAGAAGAAATAAGCGGTGGAACGGGACTTGCCTGCGGAAGCTGTGGGTGCTCCAACACTGGAAGTTTTTAAGAAGAGACTGGACAGGCATTTTGTCTGAAATGGGGTAGGGTTTCCTGGCTGAGCAGGGGGTTGGACTAGATGACCTCCACGGTCCCTTCCAACTCTGTTATTTTGTTATTCTGAAAAGGCTCTTACCTTTTGTGATAAAAACAAATGTTGCGTAGTTAATTCACTTTAACAAACGATTTTAATATGTTTGTGGATTGCCTCCTGTAGGCCTTCAGCTAGTCTTATGGAGCAAGTTTTTACTTTTTTTCTCTTTGGTTTTAATTCAGTTTTTTCCCCCAACCTTGCAACTTTGACACGGGTGGACTTCAACTCCCAGAATTCTGGGAGCTGGCTGGGGAATTCTGGGAGTTGAAGTCTGCAAGTCTTAAAAGTAGCCAAGGCTGGAGACAACAGAGCCCAGAGCTGCATGGTGGGTGAGGCAAGATTTTTGGGAGAATAGAATAGAATAGAATAGAATAGAATAGAATAGAATAGAATAGAATAGAATAGAATAGAATAGAATAGAATAGAATAGAATGTAGAATAGAATAGAATAGAATAGAATAGAATAGAATAGAATGAATGTAGAATAGAGTAGAATAGAATAGAATAGAATAGAATAGAATAGAATAGAAAGAATGTAGAATAGAATAGAATAGAATAGAATAGAATAGAATAGAATAGAATAGAATAGAAAGAATGTAGAATAGAGTAGAATAGAGTAGAATAGAGTAGAATAGAATAGAATAGAATAGAATAGAATAGAATAGAATAGAATAGAATAGAATAGAAAGAATGTAGAATAGAATAGAATAGAATAGAATAGAATAGAATAGAATAGAATAGAATAGAATAGAATAGAATAGAATAGAATAGAATAGAATAGAATAGAAATAAGGAATGGACTGGACTGGACTGGACTGGAATAGAATAGAATAGAATAGAATAATAATGGAATAGAATAAGAATAAGAATAGAATAGAATAGAATAGAATAGAATAGAATAGAATAGAATAGAATAGAATAGAATAGAAAGAATGTAGAATAGAGTAGAATAGAATAGAATAGAATAGAAATAAGGAATGGACTGGACTGGACTGGACTGGAATAGAATAGAATAGAATAGAATAATAATGGAATAGAATAAGAATAAGAATAAGAATAAGAATAAGAAAAGAATAGAATAGAATAGAATAGAATAGAATAGAATAGAATAGAATGAATGTAGAATAGAGTAGAATAGAATAGAATAGAATAGAATAGAATAGAATAGAATAGAATAGAATAGAATAGAATGTAGAATAGAGTAGAATAGAATAGAATAGAATAGAATAGAAATAAGGACTGGACTGGACTGGAATAGAATAGAATAGAATAGAATAATAATGGAATAGAATAAGAATAAGAATAGAATAGAATAGAATAGAATAGAATAGAATAGAATAGAATAGAATGAATGTAGAATAGAGTAGAATAGAATAGAATAGAATAGAAATAAGGAATGGACTGGACTGGACTGGACTGGACTAGAATAGAATAGAATAGAATAGAATAATAATGGAATAGAATAAGAATAAGAATAAGAATAGAATAGAATAGAATAGAATAGAATAGAATAGAATAGAATAGAATAGAAAGAATGTAGAATAGAGTAGAATAGAATAGAATAGAATAGAATAGAAATAAGGAATGGACTGGACTGGACTGGACTGGACTAGAATAGAATAGAATAGAATAATAATGGAATAGAATAAGAATAAGAATAAGAATAGAATAGAATAGAATAGAATAGAATAGAATAGAATAGAATAGAATAGAATAGAAAGAATGTAGAATAGAGTAGAATAGAGTAGAATAGAGTAGAATAGAATAGAATAGAATAGAATAGAATAGAATAGAATAGAATAGAATAGAATAATAATAGAATAGAATATAGAGTAGAGTAGAGTAAATAGAATAGAATAGAATAATAATAGAATAGAAGAATAATAGAATAGCTTAAGACTTCAATTCCCAGAATTCCCCAGCCAGGGTGGAAGGGTAGGGCTGGCCTTTGTGATTCTCTTTTGGGGTGCAGGGGGATTCTGACTCACGCAGAGTGCTGTTCTGGCGGTGCTGAGGGCGGGGCTCTTTCCTGCCCCCATCCAGAGAAGTTTGGGGAAGATCAGTGATTAAGCCAGGGATTAACCAGCTTGGAATAACGCAAGCAGGGCTGGGCTGCTGGCCAACGCGGCTTGGGCGGGGAGGGGGGGTTGACAAGAAGGACTGAAGTTGCTCCTCTTATCTTCCGCCATGCTTAGGATCTCGGGAGACAGCTCATTCCGATCCCCTGAATCCCCCTGCCCTGCCCCCCCCATGGCTTTTACAGGGTGGGTGGGTCCCTGATGCTCTCTGAGTTTGGAGGTTTCCTTTGCAGACGTCTCATGACCCAGCTAGGGAACATCATCAGTGCTAGGAGGAGGAGGAGGAGGAAGAGGAAGAAGAAGAGGAAGAAGACTGTGGGGTCCTTGGTGCTCTCTTAGCTGGGTGGTTTCCTTGCAGACATTTCATGACCCAACCAGGGAACATCATCAGTGCTAGGAGGAGGAGGAAGAGGAAGAGGAAGAGGAAAAAGAAGAGGAAGAAGACTGTGGGGTCCTTGGTGCTCTCTCAGCTGGGTGGTTTCCTTGCAGACGTTTCATGACCCAGCTAGGGAACATCATCAGTGCTAGGAGGAGGAGGAGGAGGAGGAGGAGGACGACAACTGTGGGGTCCTTGGTGCTCTCTGAGCTGGGTGGTTTCCTTGCAGACATTTAATTACCCAAGGAGGGAACGTGATCAGTCCTAGAAAGGAGTGGGGTTTGCAGAGTGGAGGAAGAAGGGAAGAGGGAGGAAGAGGAGGAGGAACAGGAGGAGGAGTGTGAGGTCCTAGGTTCTCTCTGAGCTCGTCGTTTCTTGTGGACATTTCATGGCCCAACCAGGGATCACCGTCAATGCTTGTTCATCCCTTCCCTTCCAGCACTGATGATGTTTCCTAGTCCGGTCAGGAGACGTCTGCAAGGAAACCCCCAGGCTTTTTTCAGGGTCTCCATCCCCACCGGGAACAAAAAAGAAGTAATTATTTACATATTATTTATTTGTTAAAACACACAGGCCAAGGAAGGGCGGTGCTACTAGGTAATTTACATTTATTTTTTTATACATTGCAGTTTTTACCCCAACTGTCTCCCCTATCAGGTGACTCTGCTCTTATATACAGAAATTCAGGCAGGTAGGAAAAAAAAGGAGAAACGAACAAAACCAAGTCATTTTAACAAGGTCAGGGGAAGTGTGCAAAAAGCACACCCCCATTCCTGGGAGGGGGTGTCCTCTGCAGCCCCCCGAAAACCATCCGGGCACGGGACATGCTTTTGAGAAGGTGGCTAGTCCTCAACATAGGACTGCAGTTGAGCCCCCAATATGCGCGAGAGTTGTAGTAAGCACGGCGAGTTTGGCCTCCCTTACAAAGTGAGTCGTGCCTCGCTTTGCAACGTTTCTTGCCTCCATCGTTAAGTGAATCGCAGCAGTCGTTGAGTTAGCCACACACAACGGAACTGAAAAAAAAGTGACTTGGGGCGTTTCTCACACTTATGACCATCGGTTTGTCCGGAGAACTGTCTTTCCCTGGCCTGGAGAATCACCTGGGGGAACTTCTTCATTGGTGATTCCGTCACTGGTCTTCCCATAAATCTCCCTCTGGACTCTTAGCTCAGCCCAGGTGCATCTGAGGAGGCTTCCTAAGCTGCCTTCCTTATTCTTCTCCTCGCTGGGTCTCCAATGGGACTTCTACTGCCTTCTTTTTGAGACGATCCCAGCTCTCCCGATCTCCTTTGAGATTCCTGTCCTTGGGATCCTAACTCCATACTTCTCTGGCTTCACTGAAGTTGGCTACCCTGATGTTTCATGGGTGTGAAGGACGAAGCCCTGGTTTCTCTTTTGGTGGCATCTTGAACCCCAAGGTGACACAATCACTTCCTTCCAAAGTTCTCCTTGGTTTGATCATCTCCTCAACCCCCAATTAACTCTTGAGTAGGATGCCATCTAGGAGGATCCTTCTTCAATTGTCTGAAAACTGGAATGGGAGGCGCACTGAGGAAGGGTGGAGACCTTGGTTGACTTGACCAAGTTGGGTTTTCCAACAGGTGCCCAGATAGATGAAGTTCTGAGGAAGTGTGAAGACTTTGGTTGACTTGACCAAATTGGATTTTCCAAATAGTTGAAGTTCTGAGGAAGTGTGAAGACCTTGGTTGACTTGACCAAGTTGGGTTTTCCAACAGGTGCCCAAATAGTTGAGATTTTGAGGAAGTGTGAAGACCTTGGTTGACTTGACCAAGTTGGGTTTTCCAACAGGTGCCCAGATAGATGAAGTTCTGAGGAAGTGTGAAGACTTTGGTTGACTTGACCAAATTGGATTTTCCAAATAGTTGAAGTTCTGAGGAACTGTGAAGAACCTGGTTGACTTGACCAAGTTGGGTTTTCCAACAGGTGCCCAAATAGTTGAGATTTTGAGGAAGTGTGAAGACCTTGGTTGACTTGACCAAGTTGGGTTTTCCAAATAGTTGAAGTTCTGAGGAAGTGTGAAGACCTTGGTTGACTTGACCAAGTTGGGTTTTCCAAATAGTTGGAGGAAGTGTGAAGACCTTGGTTGACTTAACCAAGTTGGTTTTTCCAACAGGTGCCCAGATAGATGAAGTTCTGAGGAAGTGTGAAGACCTTGGTTGACTTGACCAAGTTGGGTTTTCCAAATAGTTGAAGTTCTGAGGAAGTGTGAAGACCTTGGTTGACTTGACCAAGTTGGGTTTTCCAAATAGTTGAAGTTCTGAGGAAGTCTGAAGACTTTGGTTGACTTGACCAAATTGGGTTTTCCAAATAGTTGGAGGAAGTGTGAAGACCTTGGTTGACTTAACCAAGTTGGTTTTTCCAACAGGTGCCCAGATAGATGAAGTTCTGAGGAAGTGTGGAGACTTTGGTTGACTTGACCAAATTGGATTTTCCAACAGGTGCCCAGATAGATGAAGTTCTGAGGAAGTTTGAAGACCTTGGTGACTTGACCAAATTGGGTTTTCCAACAGGTGCCCAAATAGTTGAGATTTTGAGGAAGTGTGGAGACCTTGGTTGACTTGACCAAGTTGGGTTTTCCAACAGGTGCCCAGATAGATGAAGTTCTGAGGAAGTGTGGAGACCTTGGTTGACTTGACCAAGTTGGGTTTTCCAGCAAATGCCGAGATAGTTGACACTCTGGAGACCACGTCTTCCTGGCTTGGTGGTCTACAAAACACCTTTACGGTGATCTCTTTCCTTCCTCCTTCCTTGAATTCCTACTAAACGTTCTTGAATGAGATCCTCTGGATGCTCCTTCTGGACCTCAACATGAAGGGGGGGCTCTTCCTCCCTGTAAAGCACCCCATGATCCTTCTGAATAAGCACAGGGCTTCCCAACCTTGGCAAGTTGAAGATGCCTTGACCTCAACACCTTGATTGTTTTTTTTTCTTATTTAGAGAGTACCTTGATTGCATTCGTTGATAAGGTCATTTTAGTTCTCAACCTGTGGTCTGCAGACCCCTGGCGGCCCACGGCATCCTCACAGGGGGTCCATGAAGGCTGGGGGATTGTGGGAGTTGAAGTCCACCCATCTCCGACTTGCCAAGGTCGACAAAGATTGACGGGTAGCCCCGGTGTTACGTCACATCAAGCTTCGGAAACGGGTATTATATCACTTTCAATTTTGTGCGGTAAACGGTGGCTGTGCATTGGCGCAGAGACCTTATAGCAGGGGTGTCAAACTCAATTTCATCGAGGGCCGCATCAGCATGGCGGTTGCCCTCAGGGGGCCGGGTGGGTGTGGCCTGGGTGGGCGTGGCCTACTGGGTGGGCGTGGCTAGAGTGCGTATGGCCTACTGGGTGGGCATGGCCAGCTCTGCATCGTTGGCATCAAGGGTGCCTATGGGGGCCTGGGCAGGAGTGGGACATATCTGGGGGTCTCTGGCAGGAGGAGGGTCTCTGGGCCAGGGCCAAGGCAGTGGGGGCCGTTCCCTCACTGTTTCCAGGATGGCTTCGCGGGCTGCATGAAACCACTTTGCGGGCTGGATCCAGCCCCCAGGCCTTGTGTTTGACATGTCTGCCCTAGATCTATGGGCTGGTGGACCCTGCAGTGTAGGCCGCCTTAACAATGGAATAAATAAAAAATGACCTGTTGTTCTGAGGTCTTTTTTGATCCCTGGACTTTCTTCTCTAGGGTGAATTGTTATCCATCGGTTGAATGTGTCTGCTGCCCATCTCTCCATCAAGGAGAGAAGCAACCTAGAACTAGGGAGAAACTTCCTGACTGTTAGGACAATTAACCAGTGGAACTACCTGCCTCCAGAAGTGGTGAATGCTCCAACACTGGAGGTTTTTAAGAAGAGACTGGACAGCTGTTTGTCTGAAATGGGATAGGGTTTCCTGCCTGAGCAGGGGGTTGGACTAGATGACTTCCAAGGTCCCTTCCAACTTTGTTGTTGTTGTTGTTGTTATTCGGTTCTAGGTGGCTCACAACAAGCTACCGACACTATCAAATCCAGTTAAGTCCTCAATTCACGACATTTCTGCCGCTAAGTGAGTTTTTCCTTCTTCGATGGCATTTCTTGCCCGCGGGGTTCAGCGAATCGCCGGCCTTTGTTAAGTTAGCGAGACGGTTGTTAAATGAATCCCGTTGACTCTGCCCGTCAGAAGTCCGCGAAAGGGGGTCACGTGACCCTGGGACCCGGCGACCGTCGTAAATGCGAGTCGGCTGCTAAGCGGCTGGATTTTGATACGCCTGACCTTAGGGGATGCTGCCACGGGCGTAAGTGTGAACCCTGGCTATCAGGCCCCTTTCCTAAACGAAGGGTTGTAAGCGAAGGACTAACAGCCTATACGAAAAGAATAAATCAGCAGATTTTCCTGGCAGACATGCAGAAATGGCTCGCAACGGCCTCCTTTTGGGGTCCAGATGTGATTCCCAGATGTGGCCCACAGCGCTGGGAGTTTATCAGATGAGGGCTAGCCAGATGTAAACGTTTTGGAAAGAGCTTGGCTTCTCCACAGGGTATAATTTAAAAAAAAGTTAAGGTGGTGCTTTTGTTTTTATGAACATTTTACGTTTTTTTTTATGGACTATTTACCGGGGAGAGTCAGCTTGGTGTAGTGACGACAGGAGAGAGGGAGTTCTAGTCCCATTTTAGGCGTTAAGTCGACTTGGTGGCTTTGGGCCAATCGCCAGGAGACGGTGAGTTCTAGTCCTGCGTTAGGCACGAAAGCCGGCCAGGTGACTTTGGGCCAATTACGAGGAGACGGTGAGTTCTAGTTCCGCCTTAGGCAGGAAAGCTGGCTGGGTGGCTTTGGGCCAATCACCAGGAGGCAGTGAATTCTAGTCCCGCCTTAGGCACGAAAGCCGGCTGGGTGACTTTGGCCTGGTCATTCTCCCTCATCCCTACCCTCCTCACAGGGTTGTTGTGATGGGGAAAATAGGAGGAGGAAGGTGTACTGGGTATGTCCTCTGTGTTCAGTTGTTTATAAAGTAACAAAGGCGGGATAATAATTAAATAAAGAAAAAGTAAATTTGCTTGTAAGGAAAATGGGTCTCTCTCTCTCTCTCTCTCTTTCTCTCTCTCTCTCTCTCTCTCTCTCTCTCTCTCTGTGTGTGTGTGTACGTGTATGTGTGATTGTGTCTGTGTCTGTGGCCTTCCAAACACTAGCTTTCCCTGTCCTGAGTGAGAAGTGCCAAAAGGGAACCTCCAGCTCCAGGAGCAGCCTATCTCCAAGATGCCACTCTTGTTCTCCTGCTCAAGGACTTTCTCTTTGGAAAGTCTGTGTTTGTGTGTGTGTGTGGGGAGGCACATCGCTACTCCCCCCCCCCCGGGCCCGATCCATGCTTTTCGCCTAGTTAGTGGGAGAGGTCAGCGGTGGGGGGGGGGGGGAGTGGAAGGAGGAGGAGACTGGAGTTGGCGGGATGCCAGCGGGGGGGGGGCAAGAGCAGCAGCTGGAGCGGCCGGCGGAGCGCGGCGCAGGTGCGGCCAGGGCGGGCGGCGGGGCAGCGGATGGGCCCTCCGAGGGCCGGCCGAGCTATGGGGCTGACCCGGGTCTCGGCCGCCTTCCGACGGCCGGGCTGCTGCTCGCCCGTGCTATGCCAGTGCAAGGTCACCTGCAGCCAACGGACCATCTCGCTCGTCTTCGGCTGCAAGGTAGGGCCGTCCAGGGGGGGTGTGTGGGGGGCTTCTGGGGAGAAAAGAGGCCTGGGTTCGTCTAAGAGTATTGGGGGTGGGGGGGGGGGTGTCCCGGAGCCGCTTGCCCACGACCTGGTCAGGATTCGGCTCCGGATCCCCGAGCAGCGCGGGCAGGCAGGGAAACAAAGCGGGGTCGGGGAAAAGAAGGGCGCCCCCTCGTTTCCCCCCTCCCCACACACAAGGGGACCCCCGAGTCTCCCCACCCACCCCCCTCTTTCCCGGGCGGGAAGGAGAAGGATGAGTGGGGGTCGGCTGGAACAAGGGAAAAAAAACCCAAGGACGCGGAGGACCCCTGCTTTTTAGTGCTCCGCCGAGGTTAACTCGGCGGCACTTTCGGGGGGCTTTCAAAGGAAACCCCCCCCCCACACCGCAGATCAAAGAGCCGAGGGCAGACACCACCCCCTCCGCGGAGCTGGATGGGTTTGTGTTGCAGCTTGAGAGTCGGGCTCGACTGAGGGTGTGTGTGGGGGGGTGAGGATGATGGGAACCGGAGTCCAAGCCGCTGGAGGGAGATCGGGGGCCCCGGGGGCAGGGCGAGGTCTGTTCCCGCGCTGGGCCGCCCCCTCCCCCCCCCGCGATGATCCCGTCGCTGTCCTTGGTCCTTAAGAGGCTTTGGGGATTAATCGGGCGCTCGGCTCCGGGAGGGGCGCCCCGGAGGGGGAGCAGGTGGGAAGGCGGGGCCTTGGCTCTCTCCGCCAGCCAATCGGAACGCGGGGGTGGGGTTACGCCCGCCGGTGGCTTCGGTGCTCCCCCAGGGTCGGATGGGGGGGGGGGTAGTGGTCCCGCTTCCCCTCCCTCCCGCGTGCCTAGCAATGAACTTTGGAAAGACCCGGTTGGGACTGTGGGCGTGGCTCTTTCGGGTAGGCGGGGCATCGCACCAATCAGCTTAGTATGCTGCAAAAATATTAAGGGAGAGCAATGTCTATCTATCTATCTATCTATCTATCTATCTATCTATCTATCTATCTATCATCTATCTATCTATCTATCTATCTATCTATCTATCTCTATCTCTATCTCTATCTCTGTCTGTCTGTCTATCTATCTATCTATCTATCATCTATCTATCTATCTATCTATCTATCTCTATCTCTGTCTGTCTATCTATCTATCTATCATCTATCTATCTATCTATCTATCTATCTATCTATCTATCTATCTATCTATCTATCTATCTATCTATCTATCCATCAATTCTGTCTATCTATCTATCTATCTATCTGTCTGTCTGTCTGTCTGTCTGTCTGTCTGTCTGTCTGTCTGTCTGTCTGTCTATCTCAGGGGTCTTCAAACTTGGCCCTTTCATGACTTGTGGACTTCAACTCCCAGAATTCCTCAGCCAGGCATGCTGGCTGAGGAATTCTGGGAGTTGAAGTCCACAAGTCATAAAAGGGCCAAGTTTGAAGACCCCTGATCGATCTATCTATCTATCTATCTATCTATCTATCTATCTATCTATCTATCTATCTATCTATCTATCTATCTATCTATCCATCCATCCATATGTCTCTCTACCTACCTACCTACCTACCTACCTACCTACCTACCTACCTATCTATCTATCTATCTATCTATCTATCCCTCCCTCCCTCCCTCCCTCCCTCCCCCCCCTCTCTCTCTCTCTCTCTCTCTCTCTCTCTCTCTCTCTCTCTCTCTCCATGTATCAGTTATCTGTCTATCTATCTATCGAGAAGGGACGCGGTGGCTCAGTGGGTTAGGACGCTGAGCTTGTCGATCAGAAGGTCGGCAGTTTGGCGGGTCGAATCCCGAGTGCCGCGTAACAGAGTGAGCGCCTGTTACTCGTCCCAGCTTCTGCCAACCTAGCAGTTCGAAAGCACGTAAAAATGCAAGTAGAAAAATAGGGACCACTACGGTGGGAAGGTAACAGCGTTCCGTGCGCCTTTGGCGTCTAGTCATGCCGGCCACATGACCACGGAGATGTCCTCGGACAAGCGCTGGCTCTTCGGCTTTGAAACGGAGATGAGCACCGGCCCCTAGAGTCGGAAACGACTAGCACACATGTGCGGGGGAACCTTTACCTTTACCTTTATCTATCGAGATGCGGTGGCTCAGTGGGTTAGGACGCTGAGCTCGTCGATCAGAAGGTCGGCAGTTTGGCGGGTCGAATCCCGAGTGCCGTGTAGCAGAGTGAGCGCCTGTTACTCCTCTCAGCTTCTGCCAACCTAGCAGTTCGAAAGCACGTAAAAGTGCAAGTAGAAAAATAGGGACCACTCCGGTGGGAAGGTAATAGCGTTCCGTGCGCCTTTGGCATCTAGTCATGCCGGCCACATGACCACGGAGACGTCCTCGGACAAGCGCTGGCTCTTCGGCTTTGAAACGGAGATGAGCACCGGCCCCTAGAGTCGGAAACGACTAGCATGCATGTGCGGGGGAACCTTTACCTTTACCTTTTTATCTATCTATCTAATCATCAATTTTTCTCTTTCTTATCATTTTGCAGCCTAGTGTATCTGCCCCGCCCCCAAGATTGTTTCTAGAGAGGTGGTTGGTTTTTGAGGTAGGAAACAAACAGGTGAAGCTCTGTATACCCGCCTGGCTGGTTGGTGCCCCCCAGGTGGCTTCGTGGCAAGCCCCATCATCCCCAGCCAAGGAGTGTTCCCCCTGAGACAGTGTTGTAGTTTAAACCAGGATTTCCCAACCTTGGCCACTTGAACACGGGTGGACTTCAACTTCCAGAATTCCCCAGCCAGCAAGGCTTTGCCAACAGTCAGCAGGAAGAGGACGAGAAGAGATGTGGCTAAAGTACTTTAGTCCATTTTTTTGTAGCTTCCTTAAGAGCCAAGTTTGAAGACCCCTGATCGATCTATCTATCTATCTATCTATCTATCTATCTATCTATCTATCTATCTATCTATCTATCTATCTATCTATCTATCTATCCATCCATCCATATGTCTCTCTACCTACCTACCTACCTACCTACCTACCTACCTACCTACCTACCTATCTATCTATCTATCTATCTATCTATCTATCCCTCCCTCCCTCCCTCCCTCCCTCCCTCCCCCCCCCTCTCTCTCTCTCTCTCTCTCTCTCTCTCTCTCTCTCTCTCCATGTATCAGTTATCTGTCTATCTATCTATCGAGAAGGGACGCGGTGGCTCAGTGGGTTAGGACGCTGAGCTTGTCGATCAGAAGGTCGGCAGTTTGGCGGGTCGAATCCCGAGTGCCGCGTAACAGAGTGAGCGCCTGTTACTCGTCCCAGCTTCTGCCAACCTAGCAGTTCGAAAGCACGTAAAAATGCAAGTAGAAAAATAGGGACCACTACGGTGGGAAGGTAACAGCGTTCCGTGCGCCTTTGGCGTCTAGTCATGCCGGCCACATGACCACGGAGATGTCCTCGGACAAGCGCTGGCTCTTCGGCTTTGAAACGGAGATGAGCACCGGCCCCTAGAGTCGGAAACGACTAGCACACATGTGCGGGGGAACCTTTACCTTTACCTTTATCTATCGAGATGCGGTGGCTCAGTGGGTTAGGACGCTGAGCTCGTCGATCAGAAGGTCGGCAGTTTGGCGGGTCGAATCCCGAGTGCCGTGTAGCAGAGTGAGCGCCTGTTACTCCTCTCAGCTTCTGCCAACCTAGCAGTTCGAAAGCACGTAAAAGTGCAAGTAGAAAAATAGGGACCACTCCGGTGGGAAGGTAATAGCGTTCCGTGCGCCTTTGGCATCTAGTCATGCCGGCCACATGACCACGGAGACGTCCTCGGACAAGCGCTGGCTCTTCGGCTTTGAAACGGAGATGAGCACCGGCCCCTAGAGTCGGAAACGACTAGCATGCATGTGCGGGGGAACCTTTACCTTTACCTTTTTATCTATCTATCTAATCATCAATTTTTCTCTTTCTTATCATTTTGCAGCCTAGTGTATCTGCCCCGCCCCCAAGATTGTTTCTAGAGAGGTGGTTGGTTTTTGAGGTAGGAAACAAACAGGTGAAGCTCTGTATACCCGCCTGGCTGGTTGGTGCCCCCCAGGTGGCTTCGTGGCAAGCCCCATCATCCCCAGCCAAGGAGTGTTCCCCCTGAGACAGTGTTGTAGTTTAAACCAGGATTTCCCAACCTTGGCCACTTGAACACGGGTGGACTTCAACTTCCAGAATTCCCCAGCCAGCAAGGCTTTGCCAACAGTCAGCAGGAAGAGGACGAGAAGAGATGTGGCTAAAGTACTTTAGTCCATTTTTTTGTAGCTTCCTTAAGAGATGGTGGGAATGCGGTAGACATAATATAACTTGACTTCTGCAAAATGAAAAAAAAAGTGGCTGGCTGAGGAATGCTGGGAGTTGAAGTCCAGCCATCTTCAAGGGGCCAGGGTTGAGAGCAGCAGCTGGGCCAGGCCAATGGCAGAGTTAGCCCCAAATGGCGCCCTGCACCTGGTCAGGGTGTTTTCCAAAATCCGGCAACAACGAAGCACAACTTTGTCATTGCCATTCAAGCAGTTGAAGGTGGACGGACTACAAATAGCCCTTGACTTAAAAGTTTTTAAGAAGAGACTGGACAGCCATTTGTCTGAAATGCTATAGGGTTTCCTGCCTGAGCAGGGGGTTGGACTGGATGACCTCCAAGGTCCCTTCTGACATTATTATTATTATTATTATTATTATTATTATTATTATTGTTGTTGTTGTTGTTGTTGTTGTTGTTTGTTGTTGTTGTTGTTGTTTTGTTGTTGTTGTTGTTGTTGTTATTATTATTATTATTATTATTATAAAACTTTTATTCATAAAAGATGAAACTCAGTCAACTGAACACTCAAATTGACTGGCACTAATGGTTGACACAGGTTGCTACCAGCATCCTAGGTATCAACCAGGTATCTCCTTAAAATGTAAGATCTTCCGAGTAGCGCAGTTTTTTGTAGCTTTGCTGGAGTTATTGCAGGAAGCTGCAGTTTCTTGATGTGTTTTGCAAAGTTTTTGGACATCGTTCCCAGTGCCCCGCTGACAATGGGTGTCACTGTTATGCGTTTCATCCATAATCGCGCAGTTTCGATGGCCAGGTCGCGGTATTTCATAATTTTTTCCAGTTCTTTGTCTTCGACTCTGGCATCTCCTGGTAGAGCGATATCAATCAACTGTACGCTTCGGTTCTCTATGACTGCGATATCTGGCGTGTTGCGTTCCAAATGGTGATCTGTCTGTACTTGGAAGTCCCACAAGATCTTCACCCTCTCATTCTCGACAACTTTTTCCACCCTATGTTCCCACGACTTTTCGGACATGGGCAAGTTGTATTTTTTACACAATGCCCAGTGGATTAGTTTAGCAACTCGGTCATGTCTACCTTTGTAATCAGTTTGCGCGATTTTGCTGCACTCACATATTAAATGCGAAACAGTTTCAACTTTGTCGTTGCAAAGTCGGCAATTTGGATGGTCAGTGGATTTTTGTATCTTCGCTTTCATGGCATTAGTTTGTAGTGCTTGTTCTTGAGCAGCCAGTATTAAGTCTTCCATTTCTTTCTTGATGATTCCCATCTTGAGCCATGCCCATGTCAGGTTGTTATCACATTATTATTATTATTATTATTATTATTATTATTATTATTATTATTATTATTATTATTTCTAGTACTAGTACTAGTATTATTAGTATTATTAGTATTAGTATTATTAGTATTCGTTTAGCGACTGTTAAAAGTTACAACGGCACTGGAATACTGACTTATGACCCTTTTTCACGCATACGACCATCGCAGCATCTCCGTGATCATGTGATCAAAATTCAGACATTGGGCAACTGCCCCGTGTTTATGATGGCGGCTGTGTCCTGGGGTCATGTGATTCCTCCTCCTCTTCCTCCTCCTCTTCTCCTTCTTTTTCTTCTCCCTTCTGACTCTTCTTCCTCGTCCTCTTTTTCTTCTTTTTTCTCTTTTTTTCCTCCTCTTCTTTTTCTTCTCTTTCTTCTTTCTTTTTCCTCTTCCCCTTCTCTTCCTCTTCTTTCTTCTTCTCCTTACTCTTCTTCCTCGTTCTCTTTTTCCTCTTCTTCCTCCTCTTCTTCTTTTTTTCTCTTTTTAATTTCTTCTCCCTCTCCTTCTTCCTCTTCTTCCTCTTCCTCCTCCTCCTCCTCCTCTACTTTTTCTTCTTTTTCTGGGAGTTGAAGTCCACAAGTCATCCAAGGGCCGAGTGTGAAGACCCCCTGCGTTATAATAATAATAATAATAATAATAATAATAATAATAATAATAATAATAATAATAATAATAATAATAATAATAATAATAATAAGTTGGAAGGGACCTTGGAGGTCACTAACTTCGAATGATCACTAAATGAAGCACTTTATACCACCATAAAGTCCTTCAGGACAAAATCAGGCAACGTCTGAATCTCCTACGCGGCGAAAGGTGCTTCCCCCTCCCCCCCACCCACCCACCCACCCACCCCCGTGCACTTCCAGCTTTGCAAGCCAGACCAGAAAAAGGTGACCCGGGTGGGAGTTTTGTGCTCGCAGCAATTTGTGTTCTATTCTATTTCTATATTATTATTATTATTATTATTATTATTATTGTTAAGTTTGGAGCAGGAACACAAACACGCGTGAAGGTTACAATTGGTCTTTATTGGAATGGCAGACTGGAACTGGGGAAAGGAGGATACTTGGGTCCTTTTGTACCTGTCCAGGTGAGCGCTAGCCAATGGATTCAAACCTGGTTTTCCCGCCAGGCTGTCAACCAATGGGCTTGCGAGGTTTTCCCGCCGAACGCGGCTCCTTACCGGAGCTGTCCAGCACAGCGCCTCCTGTAGTTGTTATCCTGTATGTCAGTCACATACATTACAATTATTATTATTTAATTTAATTTAATTTAATTTTAATTCCATTTATATCCCGCCCTTCTCCGAAGACTCAGGGCGGCTTGTTGTTGTTGTTTTTTATTAAAGAGTTTTACAAAAACAAGATTTTACAATATATCCCCAAATACCCCCCACCCCTAACCTGCCCACTTCCCCCCCCACTTCCCAGAGCTAAATACAGGATTATAGTTATAATAATCATATTCTAAATAAAAATTATGCATAATATACAATTAACCAAATTCATAATGTGCTTTAACTCCCCTTTAACATAGATACATACAAAGTACCAACACTAAGATCAATAACAATATCCCTCTAAAATCTACTCATAAGCTAAATGGAACTTTTTAGTCCCATATTTGTTCTGAATATAATCTATCCATCTCCTCCAAACTGAAATATATCTTTCCTGTGAATGATCTTTCAAGTAAGCAGAAATCTTAGACATTTCTGCAAGATTCGAAACTTTAAACACCCATTCTTCTATAGTAGGCAAACTATCCTTCTTCCAATATTGTCCCACCAGTAACCGTGCTGCTGTTATCATATTCAACATCAAATTATTATTGTTGTTGTTGTTGTTGTTGTTGTTGTTATTATTATTATTATTATTATTATTATTATTATTATTATTATTATTATTATTATTATTATTCTCAGCTGAGATCAGCACAACCTGCTGTGTTTGTGGCTCAAAAAACGATGCACCCTTTTTCTGCGCAGCAAGAAACCATCCGGAGGATAGGCCATCACCACCACCACCTCCCCCGGAGAACTTACTCACACCTCCAGCGTGGACTGCTTGACACTGTTTTGCAAGGCGGGAGGGGAATTACCGAACAAGCATTTTTCCAGAAGGGAGCCATTTGCTGACAAGGCAGAATCTCCAAAATTTTGTCCGGGGAATTTACTGGGAACACAAAACTCCCACCCGAAGTCACCTTTTTCTGGTCTGGCTTGCAAAGCTGGAAGTGCACGGGGTGGGTGGGGGGCGGGGGAAGCACCTTTCGCCGCATAGGAGATTCAGACGTTACCTGATTTTGTCCTGAAGGACTTTATACTGGTATAAAGTGCTTCCTTTAGTGTTCCGTTCGAAGTTATAACGCAGGGGGTCTTCACACTCGGCCCTCGGATGACTTGTGGACTTCAACTCCCAGAAAAAGAAGAGAAATCTGGGCTGGGAGGAAGGTCCCAGCATTAGACATTTTTTTACAAGGTCTGTCCTTATTTTTAAAGAGGGGTCGATTACAGGCAGTCCTCGTCTTACGACAACAGAGCCCAGAATTTCCATCATTAAGCGACACATCCCTTAAGTGAATTTTGCCCCATTTGATGACCTGTCTCACCACCCTTGTTAAGTGAATCACCCTTCCCCACGGGCGTTGCATGTCAGACGGTTGCAAAAGGGGATCATGTGACCGGGTCATAAATACGAACCGGTCACCAGCTGTCTCAGTTTTGATCGTGTGACCGTGGGGGACATCTACAATGAGCGGTCGTTAAGCGTGATTAATGGTCGTAGGTCACTTTTTTCAATGCTGTTGTAACTCCGAATGGTGGCTAAATGAATGGCTGTAAGTCGAGGGTCTTGAAATTACGACTGCGGTCAGATCCCCAGGCTCACGTGGTCAAAATTCAGAGGCTCGGCAACTGACTTGTATCTATGACGGTGGCAATGTGCCGGGGATCACGTGATCACCGTTTGTGGCCTTCCGAGCTGGCTTCTTAGAAGCCAAGTCAACGAGGGAAGCCAGATCCACTTAATGGCCACCTGTTTCGCTTACCAACTGCAGTGATTCGTTTAACAACCGTGCCCAAAAAGGGGGTTAAATTGAACGTGGCTCGCTTAAGAACTTCTTCAGAACGGAGATTCTGATCCCAATTGTGTCGTAATTCAGGGATGGCCTGTAAGCTAGGAGGCTCAACCTTCCCCGGTGTTCCTTGTCAGCCTCCGAACATCATCGCTTGCGCCCTGCACACCACGACTGTGCGATCCTTTGCACGCACAATCAGTCCGACACAATCCCAGAATTCCTCTTGGGTCCCTGCCGGCGTCATTCCTTCCGGAGGTGCTTGAGAAATGGTCCTTTGCGGGTCAGAGTCAGGTTGGGGGTGCGTTCCCAACACCCCATGATTGGGGGTTAGGGGGAGATTTTATGCCGTTGTGCTTTTTTTGTGGTCTCATCTCCTCTTCCCGCCGACCCGCCGGTTCCCTCCACATTTTAGAGGTCCCAGTGGGAGGGTGTTCCGCAGGCTCCGCTGACTCCTTCGCACCGGCAGTTTGAACTGCCAGGAAATACCGTAATTGTTCCTTTCCCTCTGGGGTCTCGTGAAAAGAAACAGAGAAGAAATCAAGACGGGGGTGGAGCAGAGAGGGTGACAATCCCCCCCCCCGCCAAAATCCTTCTTAAATCCCTTCTTCGGTCTTGTTCCAAGCCTGTATTTATTCTGCACTGTAATTGGTTGCAAAGTCAGCCAGATGTTGAGGCCGGATTTGGCCTCTTTATACACCTCCTGAGTCCTTCCCAAGGATCTGGGCTAGACAGATGTGGCTGTTTGTTGGTGTTAAGGAGGGAAGCTATAATATTACAGCGGTTGCAAAGTCAGCCAGATGTTGTGGCTGGATTTGGCCTCTTTATCCAGCTCTCTGGTACTTCCCATGGATCTGGGCTAGACAGATGTGGCTGTTTGATGGTGTTAGTCTGTCCTTGCAGGATTTCAGCTCTTCCAAGAAAAGCTGCCTTTTGCAATTGACCGATGGGGATTTTGTCAACGCCGGTGGTGTTCAAGGGGTGCTCCAGATGTTTGGGGATTGCACCCAAGGCGCCTATCGCAATGGGTACTATCTTTGCTTTCTTTTGCCATGTTCTATTTCTGTTTGCGGGAGCAAAACGGAACAAAACTCACATCACAACTATCTCAGCCACAGATATGATTGGGCTCAACTGTGGCCGTAAGTCAAGGACTGTCTATATACAGGGGGCCCTGCTTTAGGACCGGAGGGAGGTTGGGGGGTGCCCTGGTCTCGCTGTGAGCCCTAGGTTCAGATCCAGATGTTGGGTGGAGCGAACATCTCCTGCTCTGAAGGCTCCTTGATGTTCTCTGAGCTTTGTGGTTTTCTTGCAGACTTTTCATGACCCCACTAGGGAACATCATCAGTGCTAGGAGGGGGTGGGGTTTGCAGAAAGGAGGAGGAGGAGGAGGAGGAGGAGGAGGAGAATGCTTCTCTAAGCTTGGTGGTTTTCTTGCAGACGTTTTATTTCCAAACTAGGTAACGTCATCAGTACACTGATGATGGTATGCAGTTTGGGTAATAAAACGTCTGCAAGAAAACCATCCAGCTCAGAGAGCACCAAGGACCCCAAAGTCACTCTCCTCCTCCTCCTCCTCCTCCTCCTCCTCTTCCTCCTCTTCCCCGTCGCAACTTCCTTCTAGTATTGATGATGTTCCCTAGTTGGATCATGGAACCTCTGCAAGAAAACCACCCAGCTCAGAGAGCACCAAGGATCCCACAGTCCTCCTCCTCCTCCTCCCCCCCTCCTCCTCCTCTCCTTAAACCCCCCTCCCTTCTAGCACTGATGATGTTCCCCCAGCTGGGTCATGAAACGTCTGCAAGGAAACCACCCAGCCCAGCGAGCGCCAAAGAGCCCTCACGTCAACCCTGAGCTACAGATATTCTCTGTTACTGGTATCACCTGCTCTGCAGTCAGGCCTGCCAGCCAGGCAGGGGGGGTCCTCCCTTGATGACGGTCTGCCTCTGTCCTTTCCTTTCAGAAATATCGCTACCAAGATGAAGACAGCCCCCCGCTGGAGCACAGCCCCGCCCACCTCCCCAACCAGGTAAAGGGCCCCGAGCTGGTCCACGTGGCAGAGAAGAATCTATCGCAGATTGAGAGCGTCCACGGCTACGTGTCTCACTCGCACATCTCCCCCATCAAGGTAGGAAGCGGGGGCACGGGTGCCCCGGCCAGGAGACGGGGCACCGTCCTGCCGCCGCTGCCACCACTGGTGCACCTGGCCCCACCCACCCCTGCCGCACACCCCCTCCACACACTGGCACCCACTGTCTCTTGGAGTCCGCGGGCTGGCATGACGGCCGCCTCCCTGTGCCTGTCTGCAAGGCCTGGTGCATGTACGTTGATTTGTGTGTCCGGGTTACACGCAGCAGTACGTGGGTCGGGCGAGGTCCGCTCCGTGTTGCCTGAGAATCCCGCCGCCGAGGCCCGGGTGCGCTGCTGTCGCTTTGGTGCAAAGAAGACCCGTGGGTGGTGCATGTCCGTCTCTCTGTCGTGTAGCGGGCGCATCGCTGTGGCGCTTTCTTCGTCACATGGAATGGCTGCCCGCCAGTTGTCTTGCCTGCAAATGTGTTTTGAAAAATATGCCAAACTGTGTGGGGTGCTGATCCCAGCTAGCCAGAGACCAACATTTACCTTTGATTCTGAGTTCTGTAGAGTACGAATTTTAAGCCTGGCCCGTTCGAGGCTCATTAACCTTCCCAATGTCAGGTCCCGTACTGTTGAGGCACAGAACAGTTTTTAAAAGAAACATCGTCCATGTTTACTTCGACAAACTTCAGATTTCCTCTGTGTGTTTCACGTTGTGATGTGAGAAGGTGGTGCGTAACTCATTCCCAGGGAGCAAAAGCATGGGCCAAAGTGGGGACCCCCAGCTTGTGTTGTTTCACAATGGCTGGTTGGTGTATGATTCTGCACTCGTGATGTGTCTTTCGGTGTCTCTGTCTCTGTAGCATGCAGCGGTCCAGCATACAAATACCGGTATGTGTGTGTTCCTGGCAAATTGGAAGATTGTGTCCCTCAGTTTTCTGTTACTCCCCCGAGCTTTTGTGGCGTGTCAACTGGTTACTCCTGACTTTTTCGAGCGGGAACACAGGTAGTCCTCAAAATGCGACCGACCAGTTGCTTTTGACTGACTACCTGGCGATACTTGTAATCTGGACTTGTCGTTTCAGTGGGTTGGGTCCCCCAACTCTCATTTGACTGCCCTTCAGACATTCAACAACCGGACCACCATCCCAACTTTTTGTGGCATCCCCGTGGTTGCGTTTTACCACCGTTTTGCTGAAATCCAGCACTTAGTTGTGGTTTTCGGCAAACCCACACCCCCAGCAAATGATCAGTTTGCTTAGCGGCAAAGGCATTCACTTACTGACACTGCCGATTCACTTAATGAGTGCTGCAAAAAGGGTCATGAAATCAGGCTGACCGACTTTATGGTTGTCATGAGTTACGACTGTGATGGGCAGTTTCCAATACAGTCATAACTCAAGGACCGCCTCTTTCTTGTGTACACCAGAACAGCCACATTTCATTCATTATGGAACAAAAACATAATCTTGATTAAAAAAATGGAATTTTGTCAGATTTTTTTTTTAAAAAAATCCCTTTTTCCTCCCCAACTAAGCCCAGGTTAATTTTTGCCTATTGTGGTTCTGTACAGATAGTCCTCGTCTTACGACCATTCAATTACTGATCAAAATTACAACAGCACTGAAAAAAAAAGTGACTTACGACCGTTCCAGCGTCCCCGTGTGTCCCATGATTTATATTTGGATGCTTGGCGACTGACTCGCATTTATGACGGTCGCAGCGTCCCGGGGTCACGTGACCCCCTTTTGCGACCTTTTGACAAGCAAAGCCAGTGGTGAAATCGGATTCACTTCACTTAATTTAACAACCAAACAACGGTGGCAAGAAAGTCGTAACGCGGGGCAAAACTCCCTCAACAAAGGTCTCACTTAACGGCTGAAATTTTTGAGCTTGATTGTGGCCGTAAGTTGAGGGCTGCTTGTAATTGATGCACTGCCCCAAAGAGCAGTGATTTCCACAGTTCTAAAACTGTGGAGAGGCACCAACATGCCAGTGTTGCAGCACAAAGCTAGATGTGATGCTGGCAGATCGGTGGGCTACAGCCCCGGGCCCTGAATTCAGGAATATGTCACTCAAGGCTCCTTGGAAGTTTAATAATTTAATTTAATTTAATAATTTAATTGGTATACCGCCCTTCTCCCGAAGGACTCAGGGCGGTGAACAGGGCAATACATAATAAAAAACAGGATACAAAAATTAAAAAGTGATTAAACAACTATGCCCGTAATTAATACATATTAAAAATTAAAACTAATTATAAAAAACCCAACCCCATCCCGTCAGACCAGGCCAGCTTGTTCAAAAAAGAAGGTTAGGTAGGGACTGACATGTCTAGAGAGTTTGACATCTGGAGTGGGTCAATTTTTAAACCTCACCTACTCAGTCACTGCTGCGCCCAGCCACAGCTGATCAGTGTGCTGGCACCGCAACCCAGACTCCACACTCACCACTATCCTTCTGAAGAACCACCTCCTTGTTGTCCCCTAATGATCAGACACCACACACACACACACACACACACACACACACACCTACCTGGCCTACATGTGGGACAGATGTTCCCCATCAGCCCACCCTGGTGATAGACACGCGTATGTCCTTTGAATGACAATATTTGTGGTTCCGAGTTGAATTGTGGAGTCCTTTGGTGTTCTCTGAACCTGCTTGTTTGCTTGCAAACGTTTCCTGTGCCCACTAGGTAACATCGCCAATATCAGCAGGGGTGGGTGGGTGGGTGGGGGTTGTTCTCTGTTTAGACACAACACTTCGCCCTGCCGGTGTTGACGGAGGTGTGTTTTTCTCCTTGTTAGCGCCTTGATTAAAGTATTGTTTTCTGCTTGATTGTTTGTCTGGTGTTAATCCCTGCTTATCTGCGTGTCGGTTGCTGGAGACGATGCGTTCTAGTTGTTTCGTTTCCTTCTTAGCTTTTTTTTTTAATTGTCTCTTTGGAACGGTGGGTAAATGTGGTTTATCGCTATGTGTCCGCTGATGGCTGTTTTGTTTGAAAGCCCGGTTTCCAGGAATTCCCTAATGGTTTGGGATTAAGCAGGGTCTAAGATGCCCCCAGTTCCCCAGTTGAGTCTGTCCATGTGTTGTGAGATTAAGCAGTGTTCACTGTGTCTTCTGACTGCTAGTTGGTGTTTGTGAATGTGCTCTGCTAGCCTTCTGCGGGACTCCGTTACAGACCCTACATTGCATGTCGTACCTCAGCAGTCCCCAGCCTTTCCGGCTTTGTGGTGGCAGCAGCGTGGGGGAGAGAGGGGCGCCTCCGTGTGCGCCTGCCACTTGTGCAAGTGGAGATGCGAGCACCCACACGCTTGCCTACCGTTCGGGCAAGTGGAGCTGCGTGCGCTCGCGCGCTCACCTGCCACTTGCGCGGCCTGGTTCCGAATGGGCCACAACCCGGGAGTTGGGGATCCCCGTTGTAAGATGACTCCTGTTTTGTTTCTTCTTCCTGAGCTCCTGGGACTTTTGGAGATGTGTGTCCTTTTTTCCGGTGTTGCTGCAGTGCGTTTGTCCTCGTCTGAATAATGTTCTTCCACCGCAATTCCTGTGGGAGGTCGGGTTGTTACTTTGCTAAAGGACCCACTAAACTAGTGTGGGTTGCATTTCAGCAGAGCTGAAGTCTCTAATTTGCCGTTGCATCTTCTGCTGACGAGTCCATCCAGGAAGCCCAGTGTGTGGTTGTTCACTTCCTCCTTTGTGAGTTTTATTCCTTTGCAGATGTCTCTGAGCGTCTCGTCTGTCTCCATCGTCTAGTTCTTGCATTTTTATTTCAAAAACCAGCTGCAGCTAGTCCTCGATTTTCGACCTTTCATTCAGTTGACCGTTCAAAATTACGACCACACTGAGAAATGGGACATTTTTAGCCATTTCTTTTCAGACGCTTGACAACTATTGGCTCCTATTTGTGAGGGTCGCAGTGTCCCGGGGTCACGGGACCCCCTTGGGCGGCCTTCTGACAAGCAAAGTCAAGCCAGATTCGCTGAACAACAATCTTGACTAATTTAAGAACTGCAGTAATTCACTTAAGAACTGTGGCAAGAAAGGTGGCAAAACGGGTGGGACTTAACAAGCGTCTCACTGAACAGAAATTTTGGGCTCAATTGTGGCCGTACGTCGAGGACTACCTGTACAGAATAATAAGGGTTGGAAGAGATCTTGGAGGTCTTCTAGTAGTCCAACCCCTTGCTCAAGCACCCATCCCAGAGCTACCAAGGACAAAACCACATGCCCACCAACATGGGCCAAAGAAGCGACTGTATATCAACAGAGAATAACCCAACACTCCCTTTTAGCACTGATGATGTTCCCTAGTTGGGTCATGGAACATCTGCAAGGAAACAACCTGGGTCTAAGAACACCAAGGACCCCACAGTTCTCCTCCTCCTCCTCCTCTTCCTCCTCCCTCTCCTCCTCCTCCTCCTCCTCCTCCTCGCACTGATGATGTTGATGTTACCTAGTTGGGTCACGAAACGTCTGCAAGGGAACAACCCAGGTCAGAGAGCACCAGGGACTCCCCATGAGTCTGTCTACCTGTTGTGACTCTGTCTCCTCTCTGCATGTGTGTGTGAGCATGACAGGCATGGCTTGGAGCATTGCGTGGCCCCTCGTGACCCCTACCCTCACGCAACCTTTTCCACGCAGCCCTTCGACACGCGTAGCCTCCGCTCTGCCCTGCTGAGAGGTACCTGTATTTATAACCACAAGCCGTGGGGAGGATTGGGGCGGTTAAACGGGCTGCGTTCGAATGGTGCATGGGGTGGCTGCCACCCAAAGGGGGGGCAGGTGTGGGAGATGGGCCGGGGAATGCCTTGAAATCTCGCACGCCGAGTAGGTCTTCTGGGGAAGTCTGATCCACAAATTGGGAGGCAGCCCTTGCGAGAGTTTCCCTAAAAGGAATGCGGTTTTGTTTTCTTTTTGTTATTTTGTTTTCTTTTGTTTGCGTTAGATTCCTATCCTGCCTTTATTGCTTTATAAGTAACTCCAGGGGGCAAGAATACCTAATCCTCCTTCCTCTTCCTATTTTGCCCATAACAACAACCCTGTGAGGTGGCTTGGGCTGACAGGAAATGGCTGGCCCAAAGCCACTTAGCAGGCTTTCGTGCCTAAGGCGGGACTAGAAATCGCCGTCTCCTGCTGATTGGCCCAAAGTCTCCCAGGCAGCTTTCGTGCCTAAGGCGGGACTAGAACTCACTGTCTCCCGCTGATTGGCCCAAAGTTTCCCAGACAGCTTTCGTGCCTAAGGCGGGACTAGAACTCACCGTCTCCCGCTGATTGGCCCAAAGTCACCCAGCCAGCTTTCGTGCCTAAGGCAGGACTAGAACTCACCGTCTCCCGCTGATTGGCCCAAAGTCACCCAGCCGGCTTTCATGCCTAAGGCGGGACTAGAACTCACCGTCTCCCGCTGATTGGCCCAAAGTCTCCCAGGCAGGTTTCGTGCCTAAGGCGGGACTAGAACTCATTGTCTCCTGGTGATTGGCCCGAAGACACCCAGCCGGCTTTCATGTCTAAGGTGGGACTAGAACTCTCCGTCTCCTGGTTTCTGACCTGGTGCCTTCAGCATCAGACGAACTGGCTTCAAGGATGTTGAGAAAGCTGGATATCAACTTCCTTTGACCACACAGAAACTCCATTTTTCTCTCTCTCTGCGAAGGAGGAAGGTTGAAATTAGTTTTTTTGAGACCTTCCAGAGTTCTGCGCTGTTTGCTGGTTCTTTCTCCTGAAAGCAAGAATATGATTAAGAACATTTTCCTGCAATCTTGCATAAAATTTTCGCACAGGTTGATGCAAATTTCCTACCCGCTGCAAAAAAAAAAAAAAAAAGTAAAAATAAAGGGAGAAACGCGGACTTAGCACGAGGATAAGGGCAAAAAAGTCAAGATGGAGACCGTCGCTCCCCCACTTCCTTTCGTGAATTTCCACAAATTGGAGCTGAGTTTTGGGGGATCCCCGTCGATAGATTTGTGGGGCTGTCCTCGCGACAATATGGAAGGGGATCCTCCCGGTCTGCTGGGCAGCATTTCCTGGTGGTACCCCATCCTCTTTCATTCAGAGGAAAGCCTCCTTTTTGTAACGTTGAAGCGTGCTAACTACAAGTCGGCTGCTTGCTGGCCCTTTTTTTTTAAATGCGGCTTGTGCAACCTCGCGGCTTTTAATTGATTGCGCTTCTTCTCCTCTTAAGAGTCGGTGAAGTAGGAACAAGGGATAAATGCTAATTAAATAAATGCTAATGAAAGGGTGGGGAATGTTCTCTTCAGCACCTTCTGAGGTGGGCTGGCCTTAACGTCTCCATGTCTTTCACGTTGTCGTGCGGCGGGAATGGTGGCACATCTGTAGAAAGCTTTTTTTTTTCCGGGGGGGGGGGTTGGGCGGGAGCAAAATAGGTCTGTGTTCGAGAGAGGGCTCCGAAAAGGAGAGGAATCCAGATTTTTCCAGAAGGTGCCCGGATGTGACTGGGTTTCCCCTGTGCGAAATTGCCAAGACGAGCTCCGTTGTTGTTTTGAGCATAGCCACAAAGTATCCACAACACCTTTCTACTCTCCATCGCAGCGACGTGTTTCCCTCCAGTCCTTGAGAAGCAGAAGAGGCACAGCCCCCATTGGCAATGCCCGTTCTGCCAGGGGTCCCCAAACTTGGACACGTTTAAGATTTGTGGACTTCAGCTCCCAGAATTCCCCAGCCAGAAAGCATTTGCCAAAATTCGGCAAGGATAGGAGGAGAAATAGGGCTAGACTTTTCCAAAGTTTATTGCATTGCTTGATAAGGTAACTTAATCTTAATCGTTCTTCAAACGCCTGGTTACTCTCTTGTAATCCCTTCCTCTGCAATCTCTCTCTCTCTCTCTGCTCCAGAGCGTGGGAGGCAGAAAATGGGCATGGCACCTGGCTGAGGAATTCTGGGAGTTGAACTCCACAAGTCATAAAAGGGCCAAGTTTGAAGAGCCCTGTTCTTAATAGACGGTGGGTATGCAGTAGACGTAATGTGTCTTGGTTTCAGCAAAGTGAAAAGAGCTGGCTGGGGAATTCTGGGAGTTGAAGTCCACCAGTCATCAAAGGGCCCAGTTTGAAGAGCCCTGTTCTTAATAGACGGTGGGTATGCGGTAGATGTAATATGTCTTGATTACAGTAAAAGTGAACAGAGCTGGCGGGGGAATTCTGGGACCTGAAGTCCAGAAGGCTTTTTACCTTGCCAAGTTTGGAGACCCCGACTTTACATTCAGAGGATGTTAAGGCAGGACTTTGCGTGATGTCATTTCCTTCCCCGCCGCAGAAACGTCGCAAGTTGAGGGGGACCGTTCCCCCGTCGCTCTCTATAAAGTGGGTGGGCACGCGTCAGAGGAGGTGAGGTTTGATGGGCGGTTAGACGTGGGGTGGGGTGGCAAGGAGGTGTGGTCCCCTCTGCAAGCTTGCTGTGAAGTTCTGCAGGTGTTTTTCTGCTATTTTTCAGCCCATAGTGTTCCTACGCAGGTGCTCCTTGACATACGGCCACAATTAAGCCAAATGTTTCCCGTTGCTAAGTGAGACATTCATTAAGTGGGGTTTTGATCCCCATTTTGTGGCCTCTCTTGCCACCCTTGTTAAGTCTATCGCTGCGGCCATCAACTGAGTCACACCATTGTTTAGGGAACCCGGCTTCCCCGTCGACTTTGCTTGTCAGACGGTCGCGAAACAGGGTGGCGCCTGACCCCGGGACACTGCAAACCACCGCAAATACAAATCAGTTGCCACGGGTCCGACTTTTGACCGCACGAGGCTGCAGCAGTTGTGTGCGAACCAGCCTTGAGTCATGGTTTTTCAGCGCCGTCGTAACCAGGGACACTAAATGAATTGTTGTAAGTCGAGGAATACCTTGTAAGGTGTTGGACACAGCCAGCTACGGCTATATTGTAAGCCGCCCAGAGTTAGCCTGCGTGGGTAACTTGATTTAATAAATTGAATAAAGAAATAAAATGAAGAAATAAGGCAATCTCAGGCTGAGGCCTCTTGCAGCTGCTGTACAGGATGCGAGGCTACTTCCCCGCTTGATAACACCTCTCTGAGGACTTTCCCAACATGGAGAGAGATAGAAGTTAGGAACGGGAACCGCTAAGGACTACTGTAATCTGCCTTTGGTTATGAACAGGAGAGTCCCCCCAGGAGGGCAAAAAAGTCAAAATGGAGGCTGCGAAAGCCCAAAGAAAGCTGTGCATTCTTCACGGACGTCACATCTGCTCCGTCCCAGACAACGTGACGAAGGGCCACAGCAGGACAGCCGGGCCTGTCCTGATGCAAATGTATTTAATTTGGATGGCCTGCGCAGCTGAAAGGTCAGGACAGTTAATCAGGGCTTAAGTACCTTGCGAAGGTTTTCCTTCGCAAGCAGAGCGGCGGGAATTAGCGTGCTTGTGAGTCAACGTGCGCGTTCCCTGTTTTTTGTTGTCGGTGTTAATTTAGGGCAGCGTTTTTCAACCTGGGCAACTTTACGATGGGCGGACTTCGACTCCCAGAATTCCCCAGCCAGCCGCCATGGCCGTTTTCTGCCTCCCACGCTCTGGAGCAGAGAGAGAGATCGCAGCGGAAGGGATTATTGTTGTGGCCGACAGGGCTGCTAACGGAGAGGTTAACCTCTGGAGGGATCCGCTGTGGATCCCCTATAGGGGGAGGGGCTAATCTGGGTTAGAGGGGAGGGGCTAGTCTGGGGTAGGGAAAAGGGGTAAGGGCTATGGGGTAGGGGCTAAACTGGGCTAGGGGCTAATCTGGGGTAAGGGCTAAACTGGGTTAGGGGCTAGTCTGGGGTAGGGAAAAAGGGTAAGGGCTGGTCTGGGGTAAGGGCTAATTTGGGGTGGGGGCTATTCTGGGGTAGGGGCTATTCTGGGGTAGAGAAAGGGGCTAGTCTGGGGTGGGGAGGGGGCGAGATAAAAATCCCAAGGAATTATTTCAGGAAAAAGTCCCAAAGCTTCTGCCTTTTCCCTAGAACGTGTGCATCGGGAAAGCTTGCTACCACTAGCTCCCCGATCCCTGGTTCGAATCCTGATTCCCTGAGGTCTGGACCAAAGGCAGGGAAGGTGGGGTGGGGGGGGGGTGGAGAGAGGAAGGGAGAAGGAGGATTGTTTGGGGGTGGGGGGGGATGAAACTGAGGCCCCCTCCCGTCGAATCGCAAGAGAATTTAAAAAATAATAATTAAAAAAAAAGGATCAAGGCCTGCAGCCCGAATCCCCTTCCCCATTTATTCTGATTGGCCTCGGCCGGCCCCTGCCAGGGACCACATCTCCCATCCTCCTCCTCCTCCTCCTCCATCCCCCGCCCACGCAGGCAAGTTGGGCCAGCAGCCCCCCCCCCCCCCGAGGCTTGGCAGCAGGCTGCTGCAGCGGCAGGGGAAGGGCGCCCCCTGGTGGCCGAGGCGGCACACGGCAGGGCATCCTCGGACCGCCGGCTCTTCCAGGTCCGGCTGGCTCGGGGCTCGGATGCCAGGGGAGACGCACCCCAGCCTGCCTGGGCGCGGAGCCCCCCCACCCACTCTTCTGCCCTCCTCGTCCGTCTTTCCTGGGCAGGTAAGGGAGGGGGAGGGGTTTCGGGCGGGGGTCCCCCCCCCGCGCTCCATCCCTTCGGCCCGGGACCTGTGGCCCACCTGCGAAGCCCCTCCCCCCCTCCTTTCTTCTCCCTTTCCCCAGCCCTCCGGGCAGGGGGGGGAAAGGGGGGGCCGATTTGAACCCCCCCTCCTACTTAGAGCCCTCCCCAAGCCAGGTCTCCTCCGTCCTAGCCCCCTCCCCGCCTCTCCCGCAAACCCCCCCCCCACGAAGGCCCAGAGCCCCCGTTCCAGCTTTTCTGCCCCCACCGGAAGCTCAGACGCCCCCTCCCCTTTCTCTCCTGCCAATGAAAAGGTGGAGGAGGCGAAGGGGAGGCATCGGGACGCCCGGTGTTGTTGTGGAGGGGGGGCGGCGGAAGAGAGAGACCCTCGCTTTCTGCCCGAGGCCCCCCCCGTCCCAAAAGGAGCTGGCTCCCCTCGTTCCTGCTCCTTTGGCCCCAGCAGGCATGGGGAGGTGGGGGGGGGGGCTTCGGCTCCTCTTCCATCTGGGCCTCCATCTGCTCCGAAAAGGCAACGGGGAGGAGCGTGCCGGCAGATTGGGGGTGGTGGTGGGGGGGGGGGTTGAGGAGGCAGGAAAAAAAGGGTGGGTGGGGGTCCAGAGCGCCTAGGAAAACGCTCCCCCGTGGCAGCAGAGAGAGACCCCTTTTCCCCTCCGGGCCTAGATATTGCTCCTCTCCCCCCCCCTTTATTTTTCTCTCCCTCTCTCTCTGGGACGGGAGGGGCAGGCTGGGGTTTTTTTTCCCCTTCCCTGATGCCCCCCCCACACCTGCTACTGTTCCCCATCTTTTCAGGAGCCCGTTGGGGGCGTGAGCCGGTTTGCCCCCCCCACACACACACCAGGAGAGGAAGGAAGGGGGTTGCCCCTGAGGATGAGCGGGAGGGAGGGGTAGAGCGCCTTCCTTGCTGACCCCCCCCAAGACGTTGGCACAATCTAGCCTCCTGCCACCCCCCCACCCCCCAAAAAAGCAGGAGTTTCCCAGGGCTGCCCTCCCTCCCCCTTTGGCATCGCAAATCCAACTAGCCCCCCCCCAGTCCAGAAAAGCAAAGCTTGGAGTCATTGGGGAATCTTGAAGCTGCTTCTAAAGAACTGGGGGGGCGGGGGGGGCTGCCTCGGTCCGTCACCCCCCCCCCTCACTTCCCTTACTGTGTGCCACATCATGTTTGTCTCCGTCTGGTATGCCAAGAAAATGGGACGGCGTTTTCTTAACAACGTCCGGAAGGCGAAGAGAGAACGGCATCTCCTAACGGTATTGGGGGGTGGGTGGGGGGGCAGTGATATGGGGGGGGCAGGGGTCCGTAATTTGGGGGACAAAGAGAGCGGGGTTGTAAGCCGGCTGAGGGGGCAGGTTTTAAAACGACGGGGTGGGTTTTATTTTTTTTATTTTTGAGGCTGCACAAAGAACAGAGATGTTTTGGGGGTGTGGGGGGGTCTCCCCAGATTTGAGGATCTCGGCAGGCGCACACGCACACACACACAGAGCCTGGTTTTTCAGCTGCACGGGACTACAAAGCCCATACTTCCCGACTGGTGGCTGCAAATATTTGGGGCTCTGGGTTACATTTGGGGGCTGATCCGGTGCGTGCATGGGGGGGGGCAAAAGACAGAGGAGGGGCAGATTTTGGAAAGGGTGATGGGGGAGGGGGCTGGATTCGCTCAGGCCTGAGGGGGGGGGAGTGACTTGAGCAATGGGGGGAGGGGCAGATTGTGCAATCTCTTAGGGAATTGTGTGTGTCGGGGGGGGGGTGCAGCTCCGGCAGGACAGCTCCGTTCGTGGGGGGGGGGAGAGGTGGGACCGCCATACGGGGACGGGGGGGGGGGGCTTACAAACTTTTCTTTCCATCCGGCCAGGGGGGTCCCCAAACTCCAAGCCTCTCCGCAGGCTCCCTAACAAGTGACCCCCCCCAAGGAACCCCCCCCACACACACTGCATCGGAGAAGAAGTGATTGGCTTGCCCGCCCCCAGCCGCCAGGAAAACCCGATTGGAGGGGGGAGGGGTTCGCGGTGGCAAACCCTTGGGGGGGGGGTCTACGTACATTATTTGCACGGGGGAGGGAAATAGGAAGACCCCCCCTCCCCCTCCGAGAGACGCCCCGCACCCCCAGCAGTGGGGGGGAGGGGTTGCGTGTCCCGGAGCAGGCGATTTTAATTTGAGGAGGGGTCCGGGTGGGGGTGGGGGGTGGGGGGGTTTAGAGATGAAATTTGCAGGCTGGATAATAGGACTTGGGTTAGGGGGGTAGTTTGACAGCGCTTGGGGCGCCGGGCGCGCGTGTCTCTGTGTCTGTTGTTGTGATTGTTGTTGTTGTTGTTGTTGTTGTGTGTTGGGGCCGGTGGAGCGCGTCAGCTTTCGAGACAATTGATGGCGTCAGCGAGTTTCTACTGGAATTATGAATGAGAGAGAGAGAGGGGAGGGGAGGGGAGGGGGGCGGCTGGCAGCACGCACGGTTTCCCATTTTTGACATTTTTCCCCCCAGAAAGAGAAAGTGGCCTGCGCGGGGGGGGGGCCGCGGGGGCGGCGCGGGGAATGAGTAAGGAGAGAAGACCCCTCGGTTGCATAATTCAATTTTTTAGCCCCCCCCTTTTACTTTTTCCTTCTCGTCCCAAACCCTGCCCCTTTCCCCCCCCCTTTTTTTAAAAGGATGGAGGGGTGTCACTTTTGCCCTCTCTGCAGCCCGGCGCGGGCCTCTCTGCCTCAGTTTCTCCCCCACCCCACCCCCGCCTGCCTCTCAATCGCTTTCCCTGCTTCCTCCCCCCCCCGTCAAAAAAAAGAAGGAGGGAGTGAGGAAGGGTGTTGCTTGGGAGATGCAAAAGGGCTGCCGCTGTTTGTGCGCGTCTGCTAAAAAAGAAAATGCTGCATTGCTTGGCAAGGTGAGCAAGGGGGGGTGGAGGGAGGGAATTAATGCAGAGGCTGTGGGGGGGGCGAGGCTGGGGTGGGGGGGCTCGGCCCCAAAGGGCTGCTAGGCCTTCAGGTGTTGCCAGATGACTTCTAAATCCCCCCTCCCTCCATGGTTTTGATGTGAGGGGGGGGCTTTTCCTTTTCTCCTCCCCCCCTTCCCGGGAGCTGAGATTTCAGCCGAGATGCGGCTTCAGATTGACGGGGCCGTTCCTGTGATGATGATGATGATGATGATGATGATGATGATGATGATGATGATGATGATGAAGGGGTCTTTGGAAGTTCAGGGGGAGAGAGAGAGAGAGAGATGGAGATGCTGTGAAATCAACTCTTTAGATCAAGGTTTGTCAACCTCAGCGACTTCAAGCGGGGTGGACTTCAACTCCCAGAATTCCCCGGCACTGTCGTGGCCCTGCTTACTCTCTTATAATCCCTTCCTCTGCAATCTCTCTGCTTTACAGGGTAGGAGGGGGGGGTGAAATAGGCATGGTTGGCTGGGGACTTCTGGGAATTGAAGTCCACCCCTCTTCAACACACTGAGGTTGACAAACCTGGATCCAGCTTTCTTGGAGAAAGAGGTTTGTGTGTTGTGTGTTGTGTGTGTGTTGTGTGTGTGTGTGATTGCTGAAACAAAACTCCTGGAGTTTCCAACCCAGAACCAGGCACCCTCATTAGCCGCTCCAGATAATTCGAGCTGCCCCCTTCCTGGCAGGAGATTTAGTGCCCCCCCCAGGCCTTTTCCTTTTGGAAAGGGAAAGTGGGTTGTGTGTGTGCCAAAATGGGTCCTGTCCCCAGGGGAGGGAAGGAGGGAGAGAGAGGGAGGGAGGGAGGGAGGGAGGGAGGGAGGGAGAGAGAGAGAAAGAGAAGGAAAGATGGAAGAAGAGGCAGAAAGAAAAAAGGAAGGGAGGAAGAGAAAGAGGGAAGAAGGAAGGAAGGAAGAAGAGGCAGAAAGAAAAAAGGAAGGAAGAGAAAGAGGGAAGAAGGAAGGAAGGAAGAAGAGGCAGAAAGAAAAAAGGAAGGAAGGAAGGAGACAGAAAGAGAGAAAAGGATTTGTTTTTCCCGTGCTCCAGATAAGCAGGGATTGACACCAGACAAATCGGCAGAAAACAATATTTTAATCAAGGCACTGTGGAGGAGAAAAAATACAGGTCCACCAACTCCAACACGGGTGGGGAAGATGGGGGCATTGAGTGGCCATCTCTCCCCTCCCCCAGCACATGTCCCTTACCTGCGCCCCAGCCTTCTCTTTCTTCCCTAACATGTTTTGATCGCCATCCTGGGAAATTATCCCGGGGCCTGTGACCAGGGGGCAGAGTGCCTTCTCTTCTTTGCAACCCCATTGGGACACGCCTGGCCAGGTTTGGGGGTGGGTAGGGGGCTTTCTAGAAAGTGAAGGTGGGGTCAAGATGGTGGGGTGAAGGAATCATTGTTTGCAACTAGAAGATTAATTCAGGGGTGTCAACTTCCACAAGCCCACATTTAATAGGACACCCGAGGTTGGCTCTGGGTTCAAACCGGCATTAAAAAAACAGGGATGGGGTTGCCTTGATCTCTTATGCTAAAGGTCAGCATTTGCATGAGGAGCTCGCTGCCAGCAGAATAATTAGAATAGTACAGAAAATAATAGAATAGAATAGAATAGAATAGAATAGAATAGAATAGAATAGAATATACAATAGAATATAGATAGAATATAGAATAGAATAGAATAGAATAGAGAACATAGAATATAGAATATAGATAGAATAGAATAGAGAATAGAATAGAATAGAATAGAATAGAATGTAGAACATAGAATATAGAATATAGAATATAGAATATAGAATATACAATAGAATATAGAATATAGATAGAATAGAATATAGAATAGAATAGAATAGAATAGAATAGAACATAGAACATAGAATATACAATATACAATATACAATAGAATATAGATAGAATAGAATAGAATATAGAATATACAATAGAATATAGAATATAGATAATAATAGAATAGAATAGAATAGAATAACAGAGTTGGAAGGGACCTTGGAGGTCTTCTAGTCCAGCCCCCTGTTCAGGCAGGAAACCATTTCAGATAAATGGCTGGCCAGTCTCTTCTTAAAAACTTCCAAAATCTCACCTGTGATTTTGGATAGGGATGGTCTCAACAGCTGGTCACCCTGACATGCTTGCATGTAAAAATCTAGCATCTCAGGAATACGTTTAACAATTTCATTTGATTTTATTCAAACGGTTCAAATCCAAACGGGGAAAAAAAATTCAGCAGAGACAGAATAAAATTAAACAAAAGACATTGGGGGGAAAAAGTTAAAAAAATAAAATAAAATTGTTAAACAAAATCGTTAAACATCTTAGGGAAATGTGTTTCCACCCGCCTTTCTTTGATGTTCTAATTTTCTAAAGGGAAGGATTTTTTTTAAAAAAGGAAAGTTTGTTCCTTTTTAAAAAAAAGAAAAATAGAAAATAGTCATATTCTAGTTTTGTTCTACTGGAATATTACTCTGAATCTGCAAAGCTAGTTTAATGATCTGCATGAGAATCTGCATATGGATATCATTTAAATCAGGGGTGTTCAAACGTGGCCATTTTAGGACTTGTAGACTTCAACTCCCAGAATTCCTCAGCCAGGCATGCTGGCTGAGGAATTCTGGGAGTTGAAGTCCACAAGTCAGAAAAGGGCCATAGCTCCCTCACACCGGCTGAGGAATTCTGGGAATTGAAGTCCACAAGTCATCAAAGGGTCATAGTTCCCTCACGCTGGCTGAGGAATTCTGGGAATTTAAGTCCACAAGTCAGAAAAGGGCCATAGCTCCCTCACGCTGGCTGAGGAATTCTGGGAATTGAAGTCCACAAGTCATCAAAGGGTCATAGTTCCCTCACGCTGGCTGAGGAATTCTGGGAATTTAAGTCCACAAGTCAGAAAAGGGCCATAGCTCCCTCACGCTGGCTGAGGAATTCTGGGAATTGAAGTCCACAAGTCATCAAAGGGTCATAGTTCCCTCACGCTGGCTGAGGAATTCTGGGAGTTGAAGTCCACAAGTCATAAAAGGGCCATAGTTCCCTCATGCTGGCTGAGGAATTCTGGGAGTTGAAGTCCACAAGTCATCAAAGGGTCATAGTTCCCTCATGCTGGCTGAGGAATTCTGGGAGTTGAAGTCCAGAAGTCCTAAAAGGGCCACATTTGAAGACCCCTGACTTAGGAGAACACGTTTTGTAGTGCCGGGGTGAATCTGGAGGGCTCCCAGTTGGGGACCGTGGTTGTTAGTTTTGTAACGCCGCACAGGAGTGTCGCACAAACGACAACAGCGTTCCCCCTAATGGGCCTGGCGACTTCCTAATTTCACCCAGCCAGCCCAGGCAGAGGCTCCATGTGCAGAGTGCAGATACATCAGCGCAGTCTTCTCAATTTGGGGTCCCTGTCACAATGAGCAGATTTGAAGATCCCCTTTGGTCCCGCAGCCGTCCCTCATGTTCTCTTTCGCACACGGCACCCCCTTCCCCAGAGCCCCCCACCGAGATCATCCCTTGCCCCCCCCACCGCCACACCTGCTTGTGCTTCTACAAAACGTCTCCTACACAACGCCTCTACCCACTCACAGATGCCAACCTGGCACCAGCCCACGGCACAGTCTCCGTTCTTAGTGGGAAGAGTAGAGACCCCAGGAGGTGGGGGCTGTGCCTGTTCCGGCTCTCCAGGACCAGTTGGGGTTCAACGCCTCATCCCCCCTTCCTTCCATTCTCCCCCCCCCCCCATGGTACTGGGAAGGGGTGGCATGTTGGAGGTTTGAAAAGCTGGCTGCCTCGAGCGAGGATTTTTCTGTTGTTTCTGGATTTCTAAAAAAAATAATATTAAAGTTCCCAGCATAGCCCCTCCTTGGTTACTGGCATTTCCTGGTGGTCTTCCATCCATAGAATAGAATAGAATAGAATAGAAGAATAGAATAGAATAGAATAGAATAGAATAGAATAGAATAGAATAGAATAGAATAGAATAGAATAGAATAGAATAGAATAGAATAGAGGAATGAAGAATAGAATAGAATAGAATAGAATAGAATAGAATAGAGGAATGAAGAATAGAATAGAATAGAATAGAATAGAATAGAATAGAATAGAATAGAATAGAATAGAATAGAGGAATGAAGAATAGAATAGAATAGAATAGAATAGAATAGAATAGAATAGAATATAGGAATGAAAAATAGAATGGAATGGAATGGAATGGAATAGAATAGAATATAGAATTAGAATATAGAATAGGATATAGAATGGCATATAGAATAGAACATAGAAAACAGAACAGAACAAAATAGAATATAGGAATGAAGAATAGAATAAGAATAGAATAGAATAGAATAGAATAGAATAGAATAGAATAGAATAGAATAGAATAGAATAGAATAGAATAGAATAGAATAGAATAGAATAGCAGAGTTGGAAGGGACCTTGTAGGTCATCTAGTCCAGCCCCCTACTCAGGCAGGAGTCCCTATGCCATTTCTGACCTGGGGCTGCTTTGCTTTTAGTTCAGTTGTGGGTGTGTGGATTTGTGTCCTGTCTGCTGTTTCTCAAACAAGAGAAGGGTGGAGAATGAGAAGGGTTTGGCTTTGTGGGGAGACGCAGATGGGGTCCGTGTGTGTGTGTGTGTGTGTGTGTGTGTGTGTGTGTGTGTGTGTGAGAGAGAGAGAGAGAGAGAGAGAGAGAGAGAGAGAGAGAGAGGCTTGGGGTGGGGGTGGGGGTGGGGGAGGACAGGGGAAGGTCCAGGAGAGCCAGACTGCAAGGGTTTGTCAGATGAGAGGAGGCGGAGGACACTGGGAACTGTAGTCGGACTGAGGCAGTTGCCTTCTCTGCTGTCTCTCAGGCTGGCATCTTCCTTGCTGTGTGTGTGTGTGGGGGGGGGGGGAAACAGTTGTACCTTGTGGGGGCCTGGGGGCAGAGACCAAAAGAGGAGGGGGGGCTGGGGTCTCAAACCCTTAAGGCTAAAATGGGCCAAGCAGTCAGGCTGGCCAAACACGGGAGCTTAGGGGGAGGGTCTCCTCTGCTCTGCCCTGGTCAGACCCGCCCCCCCCCTCGGGGGTCCAGTTTAAAAGGGGCTGGGGTTTTTGAGAGGTTCAGAGGGGGGTCTACAATCCAAGTCCCTCTCCAGAGCTCTTCAGGGATTCCGGGCCCATCCAGCCACAAGGTGGATGAGGGTTGATGTTGTCCTCACCCAGAAGGGTGGGTGGGCTTCTCCTTTCTGGCCCCCGAAGGCAGGAGTTGAACCCAGGCCTGGTTCTAACCTGGGGAATGGGGGGGAGGGTATAAAGGAGGAAAATTCCCTGGCGGGTGGGGGGGGGCACTTGAACTGGCGAAGCTGCTACGCTGGCGGGTCCTCCCTTGAACCGGGGGCTCGGCTAGATGACCTCTGAAGTCACCCTGACGAAAGTGAACCCCACCAGAAGGACTCTGTTAATAGGGAAGGACAGGTTGGGAATGAGGGGTGGGGCGCGCTGGGGAAGGAAAGGGAAACGTGGGAAGATGAAGGGGGGGGCGTTCCTTTGCTAAATTGGGTTGTTTTTTTTTCCTAGTCTCGCACCCTTAGGAGAAAGACTGCAATTCCCAGAATTCTTTGCGCTCTGTTGGCTGGGCATCCTGGGAACTGCCCTGCCGATCCTTGTAGAGGGGAAATAGGGGCTGAATATTGGGGGGATTGGGGGGGGTCCCAATTCGTACTGAGCGGCCTAATAATGATCATCATAATTAAAGAGGCAGGCCTCTCGTTCATATGTAGCGTGCCTGACAGAACAGTTGTTAAAAAGCTTTTATTTTATTTACTTCTTTATTTTTAGATTTTTTAAATCACACTTTTATTACTTTCTAAGTAATTCAAGGCAACGAATAGGCCAAATGCTTTTTCTTCCTCCTATTTTCCCCTCAACAACAACCCTGTGAGGTGGGTTGGCCTGAGAGAGAAAGAAAGCCCAGCCAGCTTTCATGCCTCAGGCGGGACTAGAACTCACCGTCTCCTGGTGATTGGCCCAAAGTCTCCCAGCTGGGTTTCATGCCTAAGGCGGGACTATAGCTCACCGTCTCCTGGTGATTGGCTCAGATTCATCCAGCTGCCTTTCAAGCCTAAGGCGGGACTAGAACTCACCGTCTCCTGGTGATTGGCCCAAAGTCACCCAGCTGGGTTTCATGCCTAAGGCGGGACTAGAACTCACCGTCTCCTGGTGATTGGCTCAAAGTCACCCAGCCGGTTTTCATGCTTAAGGCGGGACTATAGCTCACCGTCTCCTGGTGATTGGCTCAGATTCATCCAGCTGCCTTTCATGCCTAAGGCGGGACTAGAACTCACCGTCTCCTGGTGATTGGCCCAAAGTCTCCCAGCTGGGTTTCATGCCTAAGGCGGGACTATAGCTCACCGTCTCCTGGTGATTGGCTCAGATTCATCCAGCTGCCTTTCAAGCCTAAGGCTGGACTAGAACTCACCGTCTCCTGGTGATTGGCCCAAAGTCACCCAGCTGGGTTTCATGCCTAAGGCGGGACTAGAACTCACCGTCTCCTGGTGATTGGCTCAAAGTCACCCAGCCGGTTTTCATGCTTAAGGCGGGACTATAGCTCACCGTCTCCTGGTGATTGGCTCAGATTCATCCAGCTGCCTTTCATGCCTAAGGCGGGACTAGAACTCACCGTCTCCTGGTGATTGGCCCAAAGTCACCCAGGCGGCTTTCATGCTTAAGGCGGGACTATAACTCACCGTCTCCTGGTGATTGGCTCAGATTCATCCAGCTGCCTTTCATGCCTAAGGCGGGACTAGAACTCACCGTCTCCTCTGATTGGCCCAAAGTCACCCAGCTGGGTTTCATGCCTAATGCGGGACTAGAGCTCACCGGCTCCTTAGTTTCTAGCCCGGTGCCTTAACCACTAGACAGAACTGTTGCTATTCTAGGTGCTGTACGGTTTGATTAAAAGTAATCTGAAAAAAATGGTGAATTATCGGGAGTTGCAGATTGAAATTTACGTGAAAAAAAATCCATTTTTCACACCAACAGTACTTAAAGAATTTCCACGCTGTCTGGAAATATTGAATTTATCAGGCTGAATAAATAAATTTATATATACACCCCCCCCCCGCCTTCCGTGGAATGGCTGACGTTCTTTGCCGCTACCTTAATAATTCTTGGTTAGGCCTTGGTTAGGCTATGAATCCAGACTGTCCATTCCCCACCCATAATCCCTGCCCTGGGAACAAGCCTTGATGACATCACGGCTTCGTTGACGTGTCGCCGCTCCAACGAGGAAGCCGTGGTTTGTGGCATCACCCTGAGGAGTTCAAATGTGCATTTCCAGACGCAGACCTCCACTACACCCCTCCAGCCTCCCCTGCCCACGGGACGTTGGACTCCAATGTCCATCCACCCCGGGCGGGGGCTGATGGGTGCTGTAGTCCAAACACCACCACCCCCAAAGAGGGTTCAGGTTGGGAAGCTGGGCTGACGTCCTTCCTTGCCCCCGTGACAGACGGACGGGAGGGTCATTTTGGCCTGGGGGGGGGAGACTGGGGTTGCTCCCTCCCTCTTTCCAATAAAATAGCCCCCCCTCCCCAAATACATAGTTCAGCCCCTCCCACCTGAGGACTGTCCCCTTCATTTGCATCCCCAGAGGGAGATGCTGTTGTCATGGCGTTGCCATGGAGACTGTTGTCAGCCACTGGAGGTGGAAGAAAAAGAGGGAAAGCATGAAAAATGGAGTGGGGGGAGAGAGAGGTGAGTGGGTGGGGAGCCAAGCAGGACTTCAGCCCTCTTGGATTCCAGGCCAAACAGGTTGGCACCCCCACCCCCGTGGCTACCCCGCCAGTACGATGCCTACCGGTGTCCCAATTTGGCATCGCAAGAGATATGCGTGGAGTTCCCTTGGGCCCTCTCCTCCCCTCCCTTTGCCCCGTCTCCGTCAGTCAGGGACCCCACCAGCTACTCAGGGTAGCCACATTTTGCGCCCTGCACTCGGCAACCCACTGTGCAATATTTGGTTTATTTTATTTTATTTTATTTTATTATTATTATTATTTTTATTTTTTATTTTATTTTATTATTTTATTTCATTTCATTTCATTTCATTTTATTATTTTATTTTATTATTTTATTTTATTTTATTTTATTATTTTTATTTTTATTTTATTTTCATATGGAGATCCCTGTTTGCATTGCACGGCGTTTTGGGCTCCAGCATAAAATGGCCCTGCGAAGGGGCTGCATGGATGGAAGGGAGAATGCAGATTTGAGGTTTTTTGGGGGGGGTCAGGCTGGGGGAGGCGGGGGGGGGGAAGGGGGTTGTCCAGGCTGCATGCACGAGGGGTGGGTGGGTGGAAAAAGCATCCAGGGGTGGGGTCCCCGGCCCTTGCAGATCCAGATCTGCTGAAGACCCTTGCAAGAAAGAGATTATCAGGAGACGTGGCCTCCAGGCTGTGCAGTCCTATAATTTCGCCCCCTCCTCTTTCCCCCCCCCCTCTCTCTCTCTTTGTCTGTCTCCAGGCCAATTCTCCACCCGTCATTGTCAACACCGACACTTTAGAAGCACCAGCTTATGTGAGTTTCCGCAGAGGTCCACTTCGACGCCTCCCCCAGGTCCTCTGGCCAGCCCCCCCCCACCCCGCCCTCGCATGACACCCCCCCTCGCTGGCCACTTCCGCCTCTCTCCCCACCCCCCCACCCCCACCGCCCGAATCCCGAAGGTCTTCCAGAAGTTTTTCCCTCTTGGGGCAGCAAACCAACCCGCCTCCATCAAACCTCTCACTGCGCATCCTTCTTTTTTCCCGGCAGGTAAATGGAACCGAAGGCGAGATGGAATATGAAGAGATTACACTAGAGAGGGTAAGTGTGTGTGTTTGTGTGTGTGTGTGTGTGTGTGCGTGCGTGCGTGCGTGCGAAATCAAGGGGACAAAGAAGTCATTTACGTATGTTTCTCAACTTTGCAACTTTAAGACGGGTGGACTTCAGCTCCCAGAATTCCCCAGCCAGCCATGCCTGGTTTTTTTTTCACCTATCCCTTAAAGCAGAGAGATTGGAGAGGAAGGGATTATAAGAGAGTAATCAGGGCCACAATGAGTATGCTGGCTGGGGAATTCTGGGAGTTGAAGTCTGCAGGACTCAAGGATGCCTTCCTGACTGGGGAATTCTGGGAGTTGAAGTCCGCAGGACTTAAAGATGCCTTCCTGGCTGGGGAATTCTGGGAGTTGAAGTCTGCAGGACTTAAAGATGCCTTCCTGGCTGGGGAATTCTGGGAGCTGAAGTCCTCAGGACTTAAGGATGCCTTTCTGGCTGGGTTAAATTGTCATTTATTACATCCATTGTTTAATTCTTTTTTAAATTTTGTACTTTATGTTTTTTAATTTTTTATTGTTGTGAGCCGCCCTGAGTCCTTGGGGAGAAGGGCGGCATATAAATTTAATAAATCTCAATCTCAATCTCAATTATGGGAGTTGAAGTCTGCAGGACTTAAGGATGCCTTCCTGGCTGGGGAATTCTGGGAGTTGAAGTTTGTACTTAGACCTTACTCTCTCGCAGGGCAACTCCGGGCTGGGGTTCAGCATTGCCGGGGGCACCGACAATCCACACGTTGGCGACGACCCCAGCATCTTCATCACCAAAATCATCCCTGGAGGGGCGGCCGCTCAAGATGGCAGATTAAGGTGAACGTCGGGCGTGGGGTGGCGGGGGGTGGGTGGAAGAATCCTTCCAGCGCTGCGTTCTCTGAAGAGGCCGTGTAGAGATGGCTTTGCCTTCTTGCTTGGCTCGGTTTTTAGATCCACCTAGAAACCTGGCTCTCCTGGTGGTGTCCCATCCCAGGACTCACCATCCCTAGCCCTGCTGAGCTGCTTCCCACCCCCTGCCCCCCCCCACCCCCAAGACTGGCTAAAGTTGTCACCTGCGAGGCTTGAAAAGCAAGACAGAAATTCTGATAAAAGCTACCCGGATATTCCCTTCATCCCAAACAATATGGCCGAAGGCTTTCATCTGATCCTTTGCAAGGGAGCGGGTCAAAATAGGGAGAGACTGAGCAGGGGTCTTTATCTGTTCCCCCCCCCCAAGAAGTCAAAAAAGTCAAGATGGTGGCCCCAAAACTATGATCCAAGCTTCATCCTAGCTTAATTTATCTCAAATCTCGCACAATCCCTTTTGTTCCTTTGATCTCTTTGCCGTAAATGGAGCCAGATCTGAAGAAGGGGACCAAGAGGACATCAGTTCTGTCCGCCCCCCCCATCCCCAAAAACCCAGCTTCCATGGTCCATCTCTTCCCCCCTTTTAAAATTTATTTCAGGGAGTCCTTGACTTGTGAACACAATTGAGCCCTATTCTATTCTGTTCTGTTCTGTTCCTCTCTATTCTATTTTTTATTATTCTCTTATTATTCTATTCTATTCTATTCTATTCTTTCCATTTCTTATTCTATTCTATTCTATTCTATTCTATTCTATTCTATTCTATTCTATTCCAATTCCAATTCCAATTCCAATTCCATCCTCTATTCTATTCTATTCTATTCTATTCTATTCTATTCTATTCTATTCTATTCTATTCTATTCTATTCTATTCTATTCTATTCTATTCTATTCTGTTAAGTGAATTTTGCCCGATTTTACGACCTTTTTTGCCAGTGTTATTAAGTGAGTCACTGCAGTTGTTCAATTAGCAACACGGTTGTTAAGCGAATCCAGCTTCTCCATTGACTTTGCATGTCAGGAGGTCACAAAAGGGGATCACGTGACCCGCCCCTGGGACGCTGCGACCGTCATAAATGCGAGTCAGTTGCCAAGCGTCCGAATTTTGACAACGTGACCACAGGGGATGCTGCAATAGTCGTAAGTGTGTAAAGCAGTCGTAAGTCCTTTTTTTTTCAAATGGTCACTAAGCGCGTGCTCATAAGTCGAGGACTGCCTGTAATCTATTTTATTCGTGCATTCCAGTTCTCCAGCTGCCCGAGTCAACCAAATGACTCCCGGGGGGAATTACAATTCTGATTTATTTTTTTTTATGATTTCTCCCCCGGAACAGAGTGAACGACAGCATTCTTTTTGTGAACGATGTGGACGTACGGGAGGTGACCCACAGCACGGCAGTGGAAGCGTTGAAGGAGGCCGGCTCCATCGTGCGGCTCTACGTCATGCGCCGGAAACCGCTGGCAGAGAAGGTGATCGAGATCAAGCTGATCAAAGGTCCTAAAGGTAACCACCCTCAGCCCCCCCCAGGACTTCCCACAGACCTGGGGGAGCTCATGTTCCCCCTCTTTAGGACTCTTGGGTGAAGCCACGTTACCCCAAACCAGTCTTTCTCAACTTCAGCAGCTTTAAAATGGGTGGACTTCAACTCCCAGAATTCCATAGCCAGCCATGCCTTTCTTTTTTTTTTCTCCTATCCCCCTAGGGTGGAGAGATTGCAGAGAAAGGGATTGCAAGGGAGTATGCAGGCCACAATGGGTGTACCTAGCAAAAGGGATGTATTAGCGCCAGGGAATTCTGGGAGCTGAAGTCCACCCATCGTCAAGTCGCCAAAGGTGACAAGTACTGCCCTAAGTGGAGAATTCGTGTCTGGTTCTGCTTCTGAACAGGGACCCTTCATAGAGGGAAAAAAAGATCTTCTCCACCCCCACCATCCTGTCAGCCCTAGCACAGCTAATGGAACCTCCAGTGGCAGGCACAGTGTATCTTTAAAGGCCACGTGCTGGGCACAAATGAGGGAGAAGGGCTGTTGCATCCATGCTGTCTTTTAGTATGGAATGTCAGTTCTAATTGCTGGAGGCCTTCAAGTTATCCAGATGCTCATGTCACGCAGTAGATGCTGACATGGGCTGGGGGTTGGACTAGTACCCAGGTTGGCCACTGGCCCCAGGAATAGCTGGCGAGCCCCACCCACTCACGGTAGCACCATTTGCACACGCGTGGGAACGCTAGCATCGCCGCCAGTGTCACGCAGGCGCTTGCGGCCCATTTGCATGTACGTGCCTGTGCCGTGGGGGGCATGTGGCCCATTTGCGCATGCACACAGGCGGTAGCTCATGTGCCATGGGTACGCGCAGCCCACTTGCGGGGGCACACGCGCACTAGCGCCGGTGTCCTGCGTGCTCCCGTTTGCCCATGAACGTGCAGGGCTGCGTGCACGCATATTTCCCTGCTGGGCTGTCAAGCCAGAAAGTTTGGGAAATTCTGGGCTAGATGATATTAGAGATTGTATGGGATCTTCTTAAAATGGTTAAAAGCACTCCCGCGAGTGGGGTGGAGCTCGCTAGGTGTTCCCGTGGCCTGTTGTGGACCCGGTACCGGGCTGTGGACCATAGGTGGTGGACCTGTGTTAAAAAGAATTCAGCCCTAAGAAAATGTTTCCTCCAGATGTTTTCACCTTACGTGCACCCTGCTCTCCACCCTTCTCTATCACAAACTTTCTCCTCTGGACTTTTTCCACAGGGCTGGGCTTCAGCATTGCGGGCGGTGTGGGCAACCAGCACATTCCGGGGGACAACAGCATCTACGTCACCAAAATCATTGAGGGCGGAGCAGCCCACAAGGACGGGCGGCTGCAGATCGGGGACAAAATCCTGGCGGTAAGGCCTGGGCTGGGTGGGACTGTTTGTGGGCTGCCCAAGAACCCGGGTGGGGGAACGGTCTTACAAGAATTCCCCCAAAGTTAAATCTAGAGATAGCCAAAAGGAATAGATAATTTCAGTCCAGATTAACAAGGGATGATAGATCTGGCCAAATCAGCCATAATGCTTCAGATATCTTCAGTTCAGTTCAGTTTACTCAACTCAACCCAACTAAATTCAAGTTAATTTAACCCAACCCAACCCAACTCAGCCTAATGACTCAACTCAGCTGTCAACGCTGCTGACATCGGAAACTTGACATCAGCTTAATTTAACCTTACTCAACCCAACTCAGTTCAACTCAACCTAATTTAACCTTTCCCAACAACTCAATTCAACTCAACCTAAATTAACCTTGCCCAACCCAATTCAATTCAACTCAACCTAAATTAACCTTACCCAACCCAATTCAATTCAACTCAAACCAATTTAACCTTACTCAACCCAACTCCATTCAACTCAACCTAATTTAAGCTTACCCAACCCAACTCAATTCAACTCAACCCAATGTAACCTTACCCAATCCAACTCAACTCATCCTAACTCAATTGAAGTTCATCAAATCCAACCCAACCTAACTCTTCTGCACTACTCAACTTAATTTAACCTTACCCAACTCAACAATTCAATTCAACCCAATTTAACTTTTACCAAACCCAACTCAATTCATCCCAATTCAATTGAAATTCATCAAGCACAACCCAACTCCACCCAACCCAACTCTTCAATGCTACTCAGCCTAACTTAATGTTACCCAACTCAACAATTCAATTCAAGCCAATTTAACCTTACTGAACCCAACTCAACTCATCCCAACTCAATTGAAGTTAATCTAACCCAACCCTACTCAACCCAACCCAACTCTTCAACTCAACTCAACCCAACCCAACTCTTCAACTCTACTCAACTCAACCCAATCCAACTCTTCAACTCAACTCTACTAAACCCAACCTAACCCAACCCAACCTAGCCCAACTTAAGCGAACTCACAAATTTGTGCATTTAAGTCATGATATATGTGATGTCGCTGGCTCTTTCTTCCTGTCGGCACCCCTAAGTGTAGGCTGGGGGAAATTCACAACTTTCACAAGAGGTGATCTTTCAGGGATTACGTCTCCCTTCATCTCAGATGTGTAATTCCCCATTGCTGGCTGGGGAATTCTGGGAGTTGAAGTCCACACTTTTTAAAGTTCCCAAGGTTGAGAAATGCTGAGCTAAACAGATGCTAAGTTTGTAACTAGCCAGGATGAAAATGGGTTGAGTGGGACGCGGAGTGCCTTCACCCAACACCACAGGTGAGTCTGTCAATCAACAGCCCTTTCTCCCCCCCTACTTGCAGGTAAACAATGTGAGCCTGGAGGATGTCATGCACGAAGACGCTGTGGCAGCTCTGAAGAACACCTTCGACATTGTGTACCTGAAGGTGGCCAAGCCCACCACCCTCGACTTGAACGACTCTTACGCCCCTCCTGACCTCACTTCCTGTGAGTGGCTTCCCGCCCCTTCCTCCTGCTCTCTCCACCTCCTCCCTTCTTAGAGAACCTCACAACGGAGGCATCCTTGGTCATCCATGGGCTTGAGAATGACCCTGACCTCTCCAGAGGAAACCCGACTAAACTCATCATACTTGCAAAACTGGGGGATTTTTTTTTATATCTCTGGCTGTGAGGGACCTTAAAGGCCTTTATTTTTAACATTTGCAGAGCTTCACTGATCTATTAAAAAAACACATTACTGCCCACCAACAGATGAGAAATACATTTTTGTGTGTGTGCAAATTCTTAATCAAAGCTCTTTGCCTCTGCAAAAACGCCACCTCCCCCTTTTTTAATCCCGCTTCCTTCCCTTTTGCTTCCTTGCATGTTCGTTTGGAAGCCGGGTGGTGTATAAATCCAATAAATCATCATCATTATTATTCTTCTTTGTGGCTAGCTTACTCTCATCACCTGGACAACGAAATCGGTCATCAGAGTTACCTGGGTAGCGACTACCCACAAGCCATGACCCCCACCTCTCCTCGGAGGTACTCCCCCATCCCAAAAGAACTGATGGGGGAGGAAGATATTCCCAGGTAAGTGCTGGCTCCGCCTCCTCAGGGTGTGGCCTCCTCGCACCTGGCGCAGAGCCTCGGCCGAGCCATTGGCTGTCCTTGGTGCTGAAGGCAGCTGTGGATTCAGCACCAAGGACAGTGAACGGCTCTGCTTGGCCACAGCTGGGCCCAAAATTTAGGTTGTTAAGCGAGACAGTTTTTTAAGCAAGCTTTGCCCCATTTTACGACCTTTCCTGCCACTCTTGTTAAGGGAATCACTGCGGTTGTTAAATGAGGAACACGGTTGTTAAGCGGATCTGGCTTCCCCATTGACTTGGGCTGTCAGAAGGCCGCCAAAGGGGATTACGAGATCTCTGGGACGCTCCGGCCATCATAAATGCGAGTCAGTTGCCAAGACAGTTTCAATTTGGAGTGAGCCCAGTGGGCTGCCAAAGGGCGCACGGCCACCGCAGAGGAAGATGCGAAGGATTTGGGTTGGCTTAGTCTGAAAAGGGTCACCAAGTGGAGATCCGAGCACAGATTTAATTACCCGAAAGGGTTCGGAAGGAAGGCCACGGAAGGAGCCACGTGAGACATCGGGAGGAGGGGAGTCCGTTTCAAACTCGGCCATTTGAAGATGTGTAGGCTTCAACTCCCAGAGTAGCCCAGCCAGCAGGGGAGCGGGGGCTGGACTAGATGACCCCCTGGGACCCCCTCACTTTTTTCTCTCTCTCCAGGGAACCACGCCGCATCGTGATCCACCGTGGCTCCACAGGGCTGGGGTTCAACATCGTGGGGGGCGAAGACGGCGAGGGCATTTTCATCTCCTTCATCCTGGCCGGAGGACCGGCTGACCTCAGCGGGGAACTTCGGAAGGGGGACCAGATCTTCTCAGTAAGAGACACCCCCTCCCACTCCTGCGGCTCCCTCGAAGGGCCAGCAGGCCTGGGGTTGAACCAGACTAATAAGCAGGATAGTAGGCATTATACTGCATATCAGAATACATACATACATACATACATTTATTTTATTTATTTATTGATGGGATTTATATCCCGCCCTATCTCCCGAAGGACTCAGGGCGGCTAACAACAAAACATATAATAAGTACAGAAATCAAGATAAAAATAAAATTGAAAGCATCTGTGCAATAAATTAAGATTAAAGAATTAAAAATAAATTAAAAATTCTAAATATAAATTAATTAAAATGCCTGTCAGTCCAGGTCAGCCTGGTGGAACAGGAGTGTTTTGAGGCCGCGGCAAAAGGATTGGAGGTTTTGGGCCATCTGAAGCTCAGGGGGGAGCTGATTCCATAGGGTTGGCGCTCCCACAGAGAAGGCCCTCCCCCTGGGGGTCGCCAGCCTACATTGCCTAGCTGACGGTACCCTGAGGAGGCCTTCTCTGTGTGAGCGTACTGGACGATGGGAATTTGTTCCCGGCAGCAGATGGTCCTGCAAGTATCCCGGACCTAAGCCATGTAGGGCTTTAAAGGTAAGTACCAGCACCTTAAATCTCACCCGGAGGGCAACTGGTAGCCAATGCAGCTCACGCAGGAGGGGTGTAATATGGGAGTATCGGGGTGCTCCCATCACAACCCGTGCAGCTGCATTCTGCACCAGCTGAAGCCTTCGGGTGGTCTTCAAGGGCAGCCCCATGTAGAGAGCATTACAGTAATCAATACGGGAGGTTACGAGTGCGTGGGTGACTGTACGTAGGGCATCTCGGTCCAAAAAGGGGCGCAATTGGTATATAAGACGAATCTGTGCAAATGCCCCCCTAGCCACGACTCCAATATGATCTTCAAAACTGAGTCGTGAATCTAGGAGGACGCCCAGATTGCGTGCTCTATCAATGGGAGGTAACATCTCTCCTCCTATAGTCAGAGATGGAACCTCTTGGACTAAACGAGATGACGGTATGTACAGCCACTCAGTCTTGGCCGGGTTGAGTCGAAGCCTGTTTTCTCCCATCCAAATCTGTACTGCTTCCAGGCAACGGGACATCACATCGAGGGCATCACTGGGTTGGTTCGGGGTGGAGATGAATAGCTGGGTATCATCAGCATATTGATGATATTTCACCCCGAAGCTACGGATGATCTCTCCCAGCGGCTTCATATAGATGTTGAACAGGAGGGGCGAGAGCACCGAACCCTGAGGCACTCCACAACTAAGAGGCCTAGGGCTTGACCTCTGCCCTCCTGCCAACACCGTCTGCGAACGGTCCGAGAGGTAGGAGGAGAACCACCTGCAGAACGGTGCCTCCCACTCCCATCCCCTCAAGACGACGCAGTAAGATACCATGGTCGATGGTATCAAAAGCCGCTGATAGATCTAATAGGACCAGGACAGAGGAATAACCTCTATCTCGGGCCCGCCAGAGATCATTCACCAGTGCGACCAATGCCATCTCCGTGCTGTGCCCGGGTCTGAAACCCGATTGGTACGGATCTAGATATTCAGTTTCCTCCAGGTTCAAAGGGAGCTGTCGTGCCACCACATACATACATACATACATATATATATAATATTCATTACACTGCTTAGTATATTGCTTGCTAGTATACATAATATTTATTATAATATTTATTATAGTTTATTTTACTGCTTATTAGAATATATATAATATTTATTATACTGCTTACTATCCTGCTTACTATAATATATATAATATTTATTATAATATTTATTATAGTTTATTCTGCTTGTTATAATATACAATATTTATTGTAATATATATTATAATGTTTATCTTACTAATTATTATACTTGCTTATTATACAATATTTATTGTAATATATATTATAATATTTATCTTACTAATTATTATACTGCTTATTATATTGCTTACTTTCCTGCTTATGATAATATATATAATATTTATTATACTATTTATTATAGTTTATTATCCTGCTTATGATATTGCTTAAAATATACATAATATTTATTGTAATATTTATTAGACTGTTTATTATCCTGCTTATCAATATATACAGTATATATATATATATATATGTATGTATGTATGTATATGTATATATCTATATATCTATATATATCTATATATTATCTATCTATCTATCTATCTATCTATCTATCTATCTATCTATTTATCTATGTAGGTCTTGGCGTATTCGGGTCTTTTCCCGTCTAAGATTGAGAGTGTAAGACACTCTCAATCTTACACGGGAAAATACGCCAAGACCTACATACCCGTGAATATATATATATATATATATATATATATATATATATATATATATATATATATATATAGAGAGAGAGAGAGAGAGAGAGAGAGAGAGTAGGCGTGAGCTTAAATGGACTCCAGAAGATGGTAAAAGGACAGGAAAGCCTGGAGGAACGTTGTCCATAGGGTCGCGATGGGTCGGACCTATATATATATATATATATATATATATATATTTTTCATTTCATTTCATTTCATTTCTTGGATTTCTATACCGCCCTTCTCCCTAGGGACTCAGGGCGGTTCACAGGGCATATATAAATAACTGTACAAAAATTAAAAGAGAATTAAACCATGCCCAATTAAAATACAGCAATAGTAAAATAATAAAACCAATTAAAAACCCATATTCCCCTTCAGGCCAGACCAGCTAACTCAAACTAGTGGGTCTTCAACCCGCGACGGAAGGATCGGAGGTCCGATGCCATCCGGAGCTCAACCGGCAGTTGGTTCCATAGTGCCGGGGGCACCCACAGAGAAGGCCCTCCCCCTGGGGGCCACCAGTCGACATTCCCTGACCGGAAGCACCCTGAGGAGGCCCTCTCTGTGGGCACGTACACATACATATATATATGAGTCCTTCGGGAGAAGGGCGGTATAAAAATTTAATTAAATAAATAATATATATATATATATATATATATATATATATATATATATATATATATATATATATGTGTGTGTGTGTGTGTGTGTGTGTGTGTGTGTGTGTGTGTGTGTGTATGTATGTATGTATGTATGTGTATATATATATACACACATACATATATATATATATATATATATATATATATATATATATATGTATATATATATATATATATATATATATATATATATATATATATATATATATATATATATATATACACATACATACATATACATACACACACACACACACACACATATATATATATAATGATATATATGTAATATTTATTATAATATAAAACCCAGGGTTGGTATTAGCTTCTTTGGTTGCTGCCGCAAACTGCTTATTTATAATGAGTCCTTCGGGAAAGGGCAGTATATAAATGTAATAAAATAAATAAAATAAAATAAAATAAAATAATGAGCAGTATAATAAGCAGTGTGCGGCAGCAACTAAAGAAGCTAATGCAATCCCTGGTTGTATAAACAGAGGCATAGAATCAAAATCAGCTGAAGTATTTAGGACTGCTTTACAGAGCCTTAGTATGGCCACATCTGGAATACTGCAGCCAGTTTTGGCCACGACATTACAAAAAAGGTGGTGAAACTTTGGAAAAAGTGCAGAGAAGAGTAACTCAGAGGATCCAAGGCCTGGTGACTAAAACATACAAAGAACGGTTGCAGGATTTGGGAATGGCTAGTCTAGAGAAAAGAAGGACTAAGGGGGACATGATAGCAGTATTCCAGTATTTGAGGGGCTGCCTCAAAGAAGAGGGGGGGTTCCCCCTCTTCTCCAAAGCACCTGAAGGCAGAGCAAGAAGCAACAGATGGAAACCAATCCAGGAGAGAAGCAACCTGGAATTAAGGAGAAATTTCCTAAGAGTGAGGATAATTCACCAGTGGAACAGCTTGCCACCAGAAGTTGTGAACACTCCAACACTGGAGGTTTTTAAGAGGAGACTGGCCAGCCACGTGTCTGAAATGATATATGGTCTCCTGCCTCAGCAGGGGGTTGGACTAGATGACCTCTAAGGTCCTTTCCAGCTCTTCTGATCGGTTATTAACCTCTTCCGACAGGTCAACGGCGTGGATCTCAGGAACGCTACCCACGAACAAGCTGCCATCGCTCTGAAAAACGCCGGGCAGACGGTCACCATTATCGCCCAGTACAAGCCAGATGGTGAGATATATTTTTTGGGGGTGGGGGAGAGAGACCCAATGCAGGACACACGAGGGGAGGTGGGAGACAGGGTGGGTGAAAGTCAACCCCTCCACCTGAAAAGTGGCGAGGAGGGGGGTGGGGGGGTTAAAAAAATGATAATTTGTGAGCTTTCCTGGTGGTGTTTCATCCTGGCTAGTTATGACTGGGCATCCATCCCGCTGAGGACGATTGGGGTGAAAATTTGGGGAGAATTTTTAGGTTTTTTTTAATCTCCCCCTCCCCAATTTTATTAGCACTCCTGAGGGAGGGAGATGGAAATGGGGGTGTCTATGGGGTTGGGGAGGTATGGGTGTCAATACAGGTGAGTCCTCAACGTACGACCACAATGGAGCCGAAAATTTATCTTGCTAAGTGAGTTTAACCTCATTGTAGGACTTTTCTGGCCACAGTTGTTAAGTGAATCACTGCAGTTCTTAAGTTAATAACACGGTCGTTAAATGAATCCAGCTTGCCCTCCCCCCTCACTTTGCCTGTCAGACGGTCGCAAAAGGGGATCATGTGACGCCAGGACGCTGCGACCATCATAAATACGAGTCAGTTGCCAAACATCTGAATTTTTGATCCCGTGACCCTGGGGAGGCTGCGACAGTCGTTAAGTGTGAAAAAATGGTCATAAGCCCCCTTTTTCATTGCCGTAACGAACCGTTGTAGGTTGAGAACTGCCTGTATTGTGCCGTGCACAACAAAGAGGCACAACTTTGGTCTTGGCTGCCCTCTTGACTTTTTCGACCTGCCCTGCAGGTGCTTTGGGTGAAAATGTCTGCAGAGGAGGGGGCTGTTTGAAATGGGGGTGGGGGGCACATTGACATGTCACCTGTCGCTTTTGGAGGTGTCAGTGATCATCTCTGTGTTTGATGCTTCCCAACCTCGTGAACTTTAAGAGGGGAGGATTTCAACCCCCAGAATTCCCCAGCCAGCCGGGCCTGTTTTTATTCTCCTGTCATCTCCTTGAGCGGAGAGATTGCAGAGAAAGGGACTACAAGAGAGTATGCAGGCCACGATGGGTGTACATATCGAAAGGAATGTATTAGTGCCAGGGAATTCTGGGAGTTGAAGTCCTCAGCTCTTCAAGTCCCCAAGGTTGGAGAAGTAGCAGACTTGATGATCTCTGGGGGAATTTCAATTCTACAACTCCGTGATTCTATGACCCAGCATCGCACAAACACACACACACACACACACACACACAGACCCGCTTCTGGATCTCTTCCCCCTTCCAGAGTACAGCCGCTTCGAAGCCAAGATCCACGATCTGCGGGAACAACTGATGAATAGCAGTTTGGGCTCAGGAACCGCCTCGCTTCGGAGTAACCCCAAAAGGGGCTTCTACATCCGGTGAGCCCCCAGCCCTTAGGCCCCCGTCCTAGAATCCAGGGGTGTCTCCCCACACACACAAAAAAATAACAATCACCAGAGTGGTGGTAATGGTGTTATTTTAAAAATAAGAATCTGTCAACTTGCCTGGTGGAAATGTCCCATTCACAGACAGTCCTCAACTTTTTAAGAAGAGACTGGACAGCCGTTTGTCTGAAATGCTGTAGGGTTTCCTTCCTGAGAAACTGTATATGCAGCCCATCTCACCATCCAGCGAATTTAAGGAGCAAATTTGAAACAGTCCGTGACTTTTTGGCCTTCTCACCTGTACGCCCACTCCCATTCCCCCTCCCACCTCCATCAAACAGGGCTCTCTTCGACTACGACAAGACCAAGGATTGTGGCTTCTTGAGCCAAGCTCTGAGTTTCCATTTTGGCGACGTCCTACATGTCATTGACGCTTCCGACGAGGAATGGTGGCAGGCGCGACGCGTCCATCCGGATGGTGACAGTGACGAGCTTGGCTTTATTCCCAGCAAGAGGCGGTAAGGGAGAGGGTTTTGGGGGATGTGTGTGTGTGTGTGTCTCCTGCGACTTTCAAAAGTGGAACATGTCTGTGGTCTTGCCTGGTTGTGCGAAAACCAGCAAATCCCCTGCAAGATTTTTGGTGGTTTGCGGTCGCCAAAAATTGATGTGCTAGATCGTGTCAATCGATGTGGTAAAATTGGTGGGAAATCTTGTAAGGTGCTCAATTCTTAGCGGCGAAATTTGATGGTCTCATGCCATTTGGGGTGGGTTTTAATGGTGGGGAGCCCCCATCTTTGGGCAGTTGGAGAAGATCCTGGACTTTAGCGATCGTTGGGGGGCTGAGAAGGAAGGCCTTGGGATCCCCAGCTGATGCGCCTTCTCTCTCTCTGCCTTCTGCAGGGTCGAGCGACGGGAGTGGACACGATTAAAAGCAAAGGTGAGTCCATCCCTGGTCTTGAAAAAGACGGGGTTCAGGACCCCAACGTAACTGTGAGACATTTGTCAAGATAATTTGGAATTACCGAGAAGCGTCTAATCTGGAGTCTGGCCAAACCCTCTCTGATTACAGGTAGTTCTCGAGTTATAACCATTCGGAGTTACGTTATGAAGTCACATGATTGTGATCTGGGCGCTTGGCAGCTGGCTCACCTTTACAAGTGGTTGCAGGGCCTCACAATTATGTGAAAGCCGTTCGTGACATTTCCTGCTGGCTTCCCCAGAAAGTCACTGGGGAAGACGGCAGAAAAGATGGCAGGTCACTGATGTTAGTTTTCCTCACCCGACCCTCTAAGCATGCGCTGACTCAGCCTCTTGCACAGCCCCATACACGCTGGTGGGATTCAGCCAGTTCGTACCAGTTCAGCAGAACCGGTAGCTAATTTTTTTGCTGCCCAGGCCCAGAACGGACTTCTGGAAGTGGCATCCACACAGAGAACTGGCTGTTCACATATTTGAATCCCACCACTGCCCGTACACCCTTCTCAAGCCTCACCGTGCCTCCCTTGCACACTCACACTCCGTCCCCGAGCCTTGCTGCATCTCCCCACCGCTCGTATACTCCCATGCACCCTTCCTAAGGTTCATCATGTCCATTACACCCTCACACGCCCTCACACTCTTGTACACCCTGCACATCCCTGTCACACTTCCCCTGCCACTTACACACCCCGGCAATTTCCTCCCCTCCAAGGCTCTCCAGGCCTCCCCTGCCACTCCCACACTCCTCTCCACCGGCAGCTTACCTACCTGCCACCTGCTTGCAAACACCTGGGAGTGGCAACTTCCTGCCAGCTTTTGGTAGTGGAGCTAGCAGGAAGCAAAAGGAAGTTCTCGCCTAACCAGCACTGTGATTCAGTTAACAACCTCCGTTTACGAAGCCATGTGGGAGTCCTACTCCCAATTGTCCCCTAACTCCAGCACAACCTGTAACACCTTTTAGTAATTTGTTAGCCTGCAAGCTGGGCATTCAAAATTAAAGTCCACCAGTCTTCAAAGGGAGGAGGTGGGGGAACCCAGCTCCGAGCCAAGCTCCGGCCGGGCACGCTGCTCTCGTTTTTGTTCCCTGCCGTCAAACCCCTGCTAGGCTTCTCCTGGGGACCCGTGTGTGCGTGTTTTGTGTGTGTGTGTGTGTGTGTGTGTGTGTGTAGAGGGATCTGTCCTGAATTAGCCCCGGAGATCTCTTCTGCAGCTTGGAAAAACCTTTCTAACGAGACACGTCTGCGCAGTGTGGGAAAGACAGTTTAACGTCCACGGAGCAGCGCACCCGAGCAGGGTCCTACAGATCTGTGTGTCCTGCTGGACAACGTGGTGGGCTTTCTCCACATCTGGAGAACCTCTTCAGGGTGGGAGCAGCTGCCACCTTTAGTCCTGCGCCTGGAGTCCTGGGGAAGAAGCTTCCCTTCCAGAGCCCCCCCTCTTTGAGGAGGAACACCCCTCCAGTGTCCACAGACATTGTCCCCACCTCCCTCACAGAAACAGTGGTGTGCGTTCCCCTCTCTTTTTCTCTGCTCCTTCTCTCTTCCTCTTCCTTATTTTCTCTTCCTTCCTTCCCTCCTCCAGGATCGGGGCCCTGGATCAGGCTGTCAAGGTGGGTGTCAGTCTCTTGAGGTCCTGCTTCCTGAACCTTTGTCCACCCCTGGGGAACCTCCGTTTCCTCCTGTCCGCTTCCCTGCTTGCTGTCTCTTTCTCTCCGCTATCCCTGTTCCTCCTCCTCCTCCTCCTCCTCCTCCTCCTCCTCCTCCTCCTCCTGGAAGAATATTTGACCACACTCCCTATTTTTCCTCTGCAGGTCGAGAAGATGCTGTGTTGAGCTACGAAACTGTTGTGCAAATGGAAGGTGAACCCCCCCCCCCATTTCTGGCTTCTTTGCTTGTCCCCCGCCCCACTGGTGCTGTGTTTCACAACATCGGTGTCCCATCTTCCAGTGCAAATGCAGCGGGCAGAAAAGCTGTGTGAAATGCCCCCCCCAATGAAGAAAAAAAGAGGAAAAACGTAGGCAATTCAGGAAAGACAAGTAGAAATGGTTATCGGATGTAGATATGGGACCGAAGAACCCATCGCTGGTCAAGGCAGTTGAAAGGCGTCTCTGAGTCGGCTGGGAGTGATGGGAGGTGTAGTCAAACACTTCTGAAAGGCAGCAGATTGGCGCGGGGGGGGGGTTGGTTCCTTGGCCAAACTCTCTGGCAAACCCCACCACCACCACAAGCACTACACCTCCCCAGATTTTGCCTTTTTCTTTCCACCTCCCTCAACCCTGGGGGGGGGGGGAGGGCGACAATCGATTTGATTTCTCCTTTGATATCACATCAAAGTCAAACAGTTCCAAAACAGCCCGAGAGAAGCCAGGAAGCCCATTTGGGATAACTGGGAAAATGTTCTGGATTTCTCCCACCTGCATGCTTGAGCCACGGGGCGCAAAAACAGGATGCCGCCACTACACCTCAGGGCATGAAAATGGGATGCCCACCATGCCACGGGGGTGGGGAAACGGGGCGCCGCCATGCTGCGGCGTGCCAAAATGAGTCACCACCACGCTGCAAGGCACAAAAAATGGATGCTGCCGTGCCACAGGGCACAGAAATGACGCTGCGCCACGTAAGGATGGGGTAGGGTTAGTGAGTATCACGCTAGCCCCGCACCGTTTTCAGTGCGTAGGTGCCCGTGCGCACGCACATGTGTAAAATGCTTCCCCCTCCCATTTCCTCCAGTCCACAACCTTTGGACTAGATGACCTCCAGGGTCCTTCCAATTCTGTTCTTGTAGTATTCTGCTAATTAATTCCCTTCCAATGCAGATACTTGCCTCTCTAGGCCTTTTGCACACACCCGGGCTTCTCTGCGGACAACAGCTGCCATCTTGAATTTTTGGACACACACACACAATCACACACACCACACACCTCCGGCATAGTCCCTTGTTTCCCGAGTCTTACCATGCCCACTTTTAAATACAGGTACTCCACAACTTACGGTCGCAACTAAGCCCAAACTTTATATTGCTAACTGAGATACTTGCTAAGTGAGTTTTGCCCCATTTTACAACCTTTCTTGGTGCAGCTGTTAAGTGAATCACTTTAGTTGTTAAGCGAGTAACACGGTTGTAAAGTGAATCCGGCTTCCCCATTGATTGTGCTTGTCAGAAGGTCGCAAAGAGTGGCCCCGGGATGCTGAGATTGTCATAAATAGGAGTCAGTTGCCAAGCATCCAAATTTTCAGGACGTGCCTGGGGGAGGCTGAAACCGTGCCATTGTAACTTTAAATGGTCACTAAGTGAATTGTAAGTCGAGGAATACTTGGACAACAATGATTCCGGGAGGGGAGTGGGGGGGGGGACAGTGATCTCCCCTTTTGTGGAAGTCCTAACTCACACACAATTGCAGTCGTACCCTACCTACATTTGCACGCGTCGTTGGGCTATGTGCAAATGATCTCAGTGGCTCGAAATTTCGAGATCCCTGCTTGGATTTTGGATCCCCCCCTTCTAATCATGATGACCCTTCCTCTTTTTAACTTGCCTGCCTTTCGTTCTAGTTCATTATGCCCGTCCGATCATTATTTTGGGGCCCACCAAGGACCGTGTCAACGATGACCTCCTCTCTGAGTTTCCAGACAAATTCGGCTCTTGCGTGCCACGTGAGTCCACCACAGAGCGGTCCTCCCACGTGGGAGATCTGGGGATTTGGGATCTCTTACTGGATCTGGGGAAACGGATTTGGGGGAGGGGGGGCCTACACCTACGGAGAGGGTTCCTCCAACCTATGTTGTGGAAGGGAGCGACGCCAACTCTCCCTTGCAGACACCACGCGGCCGAAACGAGAGTACGAAGTGGACGGCCGAGATTACCACTTTGTGGCTTCGCGGGAGAAGATGGAGAAGGACATTCAAAGCCACAAGTTCATCGAGGCCGGACAATACAATAGCCACCTTTATGGGACAAGCGTCCAATCCGTACGGGAAGTGGCTGAGCAGGTATGTGGGAGGACACGGAGACGGGTGAGCAGAGTTGTTCTGCAGGAGGAGCATAAAAAGTGGGATGGGATTTTGTCCACATGGCTGTGGCTGCCATATCGTGACACCCCCCCACACACACCTTTGAGACACCCCCCTGCAAAGGAGCGATCGCTGGGGCTGGTTCACGCAGCTTCTTAGCCAAGTCAGCTGAAACAGCTGGACTTGCACCAAAACCCACCAGAGAATATGATGTATAACACAAAGAGCCGTTGACGTATGACTGCCACGGAGCTCAAAATTTCCCTGGCTAGGCAAAGCAGTCGTTAAGCGAATTTTGCCCCAGTTTGCCGTCTTTCTTGGCAAAAGTTGTTCAGTGAATCACTCCAGCAAGACGGTTGCTAAAGGAATCTGGCTTCCCCGTCGACTTTATTTGTCAGAAGGTCCCAGATGAGGATCACGTGAGCCCAGGACGGTACGACCGTCATAAAAGCATGCCGATTGAAATTGGATCACGTGACCACAGGGATGCTGCAACGGTTGTGAGTGTAAGTTCCTGAGCCCATCGTTCTCTTCCCTCCCCCAACCCCCCTCCCCCCTCCAGGGCAAGCACTGCATTTTGGACGTCTCCGCCAACGCTGTTCGGAGGCTGCAAGCCGCTCAGCTTCACCCCATCGCCATTTTCATCCGGCCCCACTCCCTCGAGAATGTTTTGTGAGTTAGGGGGTTCTGCGGGGTGGGGAGCTGGGAGGGGGGCTCTACACGTGTGCTGGTCAGGGTTGGGGGGGGCTACAAAGAGGCTGCAGCCAAGCAAGGGGGCTAAGGGGAAAGCTTTGTCTTCTTTCCCCAATGTTGGGGTCTGATGGGAGAGAGAGAGACACGGAGGCAAGGCAAGGCAAATGGTAAGGGGATTGTGCTGTGGAACTCCCTGCCACAAGAGCAGGAAAGACAGCAGGTCACCCTGGCTCCGCCCTTGGCTGGAAGGAGTTTTGGTAGATGGAGCTTCCATGTTCAGGGGCAGTCAGGGACACGCAAGTTAGGTCTCAATTACTTAAGTGACTTCAGTCCTTTTTCCATTAAGAGAACAGTCCGGGGTCCCCTTGAATGACCATCAGCTCCAGGGCAGAAATTTGTTTTTTTGCTCAAATTCTACCCTTCTCTAACCAAAATGGTCTGGACTACTACCTTTCCCATCACTCACAATCAGCAGGAAGGCTACTTCGACACATCTGGAGCTTCCATGTTCAGGAATAGTCTACCTTACCCTGAGCAAACACAGGACCATTAGACCAGGCAGGAGGAGGAGGAGGAGGAGGAACCACCCCAGTGGGGTTCTCTGCCCATGTGCAGAGAGCCAGGTTTGAAATGAACGAGGGGACAAGGCGGTCCATGGGGTTTTGCTGGGTGGTTAACGTGTGCCATTTGTGACCCCAGAGAAATTAACAAGCGGATAACGGAGGAGCAGGCGCGGAAGGCCTTCGACAGAGCTACGAAACTGGAGCAGGAGTTCACAGAATGCTTTTCAGGTAGGTTCGAATCTGTATCTTCACAATTTATTTATTTATTTTTAAAAAAAACACCCCTATAATCTCAAGTTTCTAGTCCAGCTGCACGTATCTATTCCACAAACGTATCCGGAGGTGATCGAAGTGTGTTTGTGTGGATGTAGGACCTCGGGCATCCTTGCAGCCGGTATCTCCCCGCCGGACAGTCCCGCTTCCAACTCCTCCTCCTCTGAACGGGGATCCCGATGGGGCCATGACACCTTCAGAGGATCCCCCTCTTGCTACCCCATGGTGCTCAGCCTCTCTTCTTCTCTCCCCTCCAGCCATCGTAGAAGGAGAGAGCTTCGAAGAGGTCTACCACAAGATCAAGAGAATCGTCGAGGAACTCTCTGGTCCTTATATCTGGATTCCGGCTCGTGAGAGACTTTAGGGCGATGAACTAAATTTCCCCGGGATCCTGAATTCCACCCACCAACCGCACCAACTCTGCAACCGCATCGCCGGAGCTGCCTCTGGAGCAGAGGAGCGCCTCTGCCTCTTGCCCCCCCCTGAACTTAGCTGTTGGCCACTCTTTTGGGGTGGGGGGATGGGCAAGCGCCTCGAGATATGCCCTTACTTTGAGTTTCTTCTTCTCTTCGTTTTAAGACTCGGATGGGGAAGGGGGGGGGCGCGAAGACAGTCTGCTTTTTTTCCCCCTTCTTGTCTGACTCGCGTGGCGATGCCCTCCCCCAGTTTTTCTTTCCGCAGCGCAAAAAGAGGGGCTTCTGACCTCCTCCCCCTTGGTCCCCAACAGTGCTAGCATTTGCATGCGGTCATTTGGGGGGCGAGGAGAAAAAAAAGGGGGGGAGTTAGTCCTTAGATTCTGATCTCTTTTATTTGGCAAGCAGGAAGCGGGCCAGGAATCTGGAAGGAAGGAAGGAAGGAAGGAAGGAAGGAAGGAAGGAAGGAAGGAAGGAAGGAAGGAAGGAAGGAAGGAAGGAAGGAAGGAAGGAAGGAAAGAAGGAAGGAAAAGGATGTTTTTTTTATTTTCTTTTTTTTTCCTACAAGCAGAAGACACTTTTGATCTGTTTACGTCTTCTGGATGTGGCCAAGGCAGAGTTCCTCATTGGATACACACACCGGAAAGAGAATTTGGCAAGACTTTGGATTCGTGTGGGTTTCATCTTCTTGAACAGAGGAAGGAGACAATGGGGAGAAAAAGACGAGAGAGAGAGAAAAAAATCCCTCTGCAAAAGGGTTCAAATCATTCTCCCAACATTTTGCTTTTTTTTTCAAATATCTTTTCCCTTCCCCCTCCCCCGGAAAGGAAGAGAAATGAGCTTTCCTTCTCTCCCTCCGTATATTTCGAGGGAAGAATTATTGTTATTGTTCGTTAAAATAGTGCTTCTCAACCGCGGCAACTTTAAGAGGAATGGACTTCAAGCCCCAGAATTGCCCAGTCGGCCATACCTGTTTTTATTCTCCTATCATCTCCTAGAGCGGAGAGATTGCAGAGGAAGGGATTAAAAGAGAGTAAGCAGGCCACAATGGGTGTACATGTCAAAAGGAATGTATTAGCGCCAGGGAATTCTGGGAGTGGGAAGTCCACTCGTCTTAAAGTTGCTGAAGCTGAGAGACACTGAATTCAAACAAGAATTGGAGAAGAATTACGCTTGCGTCAAATAGCCAAGCGACTTAGGAATTTTATTCATATATATGCGAAATAATTGTTGCATTTTTCCTTTTTTTGGCTCTTCTTATTTTTGATTTCTTTGAGTACATGAAGAGTCACCTGCAGCTTCAAGAGAGGACAAAAAACGGGGGGGGGGGGATTTTTCTTTCCATGGAAGGGAAAGGAAGAAGAGAGGAGAAAAAGAGAAAAAGAAGATAAACAGCAAAAAATAATAATATTTTTTTTCTATGTCCTGTGATTCTTTTTGCGGTCATATCAAGTCTTTTGGTGCGGCTGTGCGTGATGTTACGAAAAAAAACCAACACAAATATATAAAGGAGAAACAGTTTTTAATGGGGGAAAAATCTACTTTGGAGAATTGCTTTTGATTTTCCATTGGAAAATTGTCATTTCAAAGAGGAACGGATTATTATTATTATTATTATTTTTGTACATACAAGCAAAAAACAAAGAGAAACTTGGAGGGGGAAGAAGGTCGGTTAGAGAAATTACGCCCTCCCCCCACACCCTTTACCGCTTGGGAAGTCCTCTGCAACACACAAAATAAGATGCAAAATTGATAATTCCGGAACTCGTGGCGGTGGGGGGGGGCAGAAATTGTGAATTACGGAGTAAAACGATAGGGAGAATTTTCAGTCATTGGCACATTCTGCCTTGCGGTTTCTATCCGCCCCGAACCGTTTCGACGCAACGGGCACTCTCCGGAAAGCAAATCAAGTTCCTAGTCCTCAGCGTTTGCAGGAATGAGAGAAAACATGGGAGGCAGCAGATCGATCCCGTTTTTCGACATGGCCTTCCGATGAAGAAGAAAGCCTTCGAGACCCCCTCCCCACTGCTGGGTCCGCCTGCCCGCCTCCCACCCACCCACCCCCCGGGTGGTAGACCACCTCCTCATTTTTTATTTCAAACGTTGGGTTTCTTTTACGCGCATCCAGGTGGACGTTCACCTGGTCCAGGTTGTGGGGGGGGGGGAGAAAGAGAGAGAGAGGAAGGCAGGGGGAAAAAAGCGTTTTTTTTTCTGAGCACAACAAAGAGGCAGCTTGGGGTGGTCTAGATGGCTCTGGGTGCCCCCCCAGTGGCCGATTCCAGGAAGAGAAGGCAGCTGGCTGGGAGGCACCATTGTCCAGGGAAAAGGGGGTAGGGGGGAATATATAAATATATATGTATAGAGAGAGAAAGATTTATTTATTACCCCGGGTCCCAAAGACCGCCCCCATCCTGCAAACCTGGCTGCTTTTGGCCCCAGGGGTTGGGCCTGTATTTTCGGGGAGCTAGTGGGGGTCTTAACCCTTCCCCCTCTCCAGCCATCCTGCTGACTGACTTGTCAAGGGCTTTCAATCCAGGGACAGGATCCCTGAGCCCCCCCCATGCCGTTTTCCCCCCCCACATAGCGCCCAATGATGGAGGGGGGGCAGAAGGAGTTGGTCAGGCACAAAAAGGGTCAGTCGTTCCCCTTGCCAAAATGCCACAAAAACAAAAACCCCAAGTAAAATAAAAATTAAAAGAACTAGCTGGGGGGGTTTTCTTGCGGGCGGGGGCACTGAGGATCGGCAGGGGTGGGGGCGGGGCTGGGCTGGGGGGGAGATATAAGAGTATTTTGCATAGAAATATTATCGCCTTCGGCAATGAATAATTAAAAATTAATGAAAACCCACCGGCGCATCTGGCAGAGTGATTTATTTTGGGGGGGTGGGATTCAATAGCTGGGATTCTCCCTCACCCACCCCCGGCCCCAGTTCGTTTTAAAAGTCTTTTTTGAAATCTACAGTAAAAAGAGACCGAGCAATCTGTCTGCTTGGATGGCCTTAAATCTTGGTCTCAATAAATATAATATATTGATATTAATCTCGAGGAATTTGATGACAGCTTTTTTTAGAATGCAAAATGCTGGTTGGGGAATTCTGGGAGTTGAAGTCCACCCATCTTTGTGGGGGCCACGGTTGAGCAAGGCTGCCTCAGGAGAAAGGGGTGCTGCTTAAGGACGGTCAGATAAGTGGAGACGCAGCCCGGACAGAGGAAGAAACCCAGAAACCTACTAACTTCTCAGTCTGCAAAAGAGACAGCGGCAAATTTGTACCTTCAGAATTGCCAGATGTTGTTCAGGTAGCCTTAAGCACAAAGTCGTGTTAGCATTGTGTTGGGAAGGGCGCGACACCCACCCTGGAACACGGCAACAACACAAAGGCACCAGCAGGGGGAGCCCCTTGTCACTGATTGTGCGGTCTTCACACACTCCTCTCCAAGACTTTAAGAATTATGCCTTGCGGCTGTGATCACACACACACACACACACAGACACACACACAGAGAGAGAGACACTGCTGGCACTTTGCCTGTGGGGCTTGGTAAGGATTGCAAAGAGGTAGAGAGGGAAGGAGAACCACTTTGGGGCACTGAGGTGGAAAAATGGGTGGCTGTGAGTTCCAGTCCTACCTTAGGCACAAAGTCGGCTGGAAGACCTCAGGCCAGCCACTTTCTCTGGGCCCTATTTGGGGGGTGGGGGAAACTCTTGCCAAAAAAACTGCAGGGACTTGTCCAGGCCCATTTGATGGAATGGAGAGAATGGAAGGAAGGGAAGGGAAGGGAAGGGAAGGGAAGGGAAGGGAAGGGAAGGGAAGGGAAGGGAAGGGAAGGGAAGGGAAGGGAAGGGAAGGAGGAAAAGGGAGGGAGGGAGGGAGGGAAAAAGAAAAGGAAGGAAGGAAAGGGTAAGGAAGAGAAGAAGGAAGGCAAAAAGAAAAGGGGAGGGAGGGAGGGGAAGGAAGGGAGAGAGGGAGGAATGAAGGAAGGAAGGAAGGAAGGAAGGAAGGAAGGAAGGAAAAAGAAAAGAGGGAGGAGAGAGGAAGGGAGGGAGGAAGGAAAAAAGGGAGGGAAGGAGAGAAGAAGGGAGGGAGGAAGGAAGGAAGGAAGGAAGGAAGAAAAAGGAGGGAGAGAGAGAGAAGGAAGGAAGGAAGGAAGGAAGAAAAAGGAATGCAAAGGAGGGAGGGAGGGGTCTGCGTCCTCCAAATGGACGGAGCCCCTTCAGCAGCCATTCTGCACCCCCAGCTCGACTCCTGACCCATCGGCCAATCTGGGCCTCCTCTGCCCATTGCAAGATGGGGACGGGTGGGGGTGGGGGTCCGCCCTCTTCTCAGGGGGCTCTGAGTCATGGCCTCCACCCACCCACCCACCCCCAGCCCCCATTCATGAAAAGATGCCCTTTTGCCTTCCTGTTTTCGGAGACGTCCAATCACTTCCTCTTTCCGAGGATTAGGGTTTGCGGCTTTGCCTGGAACTTCCTTTTGCTTCCAATCTCTACATTTGCAGAGCTGGTGTGTGTGTGTGTGTGTGTGTGTGTGTGTGTCCCACCTGGCCTATCAATTTTAGACCCTTAATTTGGGGAGCACCTTTTAGAAGGGGGATTCTTTGGGGGGAGGGGGGGAAGAATGAGGGCCACTGTGGGTGTGGCCATGGGCCAGCTAGGCGGGGCCAAAGCTAGGGGAATTCTGGGAGTTGACGTCCACAAGTCTTAAAGTGGCCAAGTTTGGAGACCCCTCTGGTACATAGAGAATGTCTGTTACGTGTTTATGGATCTTTGAAGGGGGCAGGGGGCGCGAAGGGATTTTTACTTAAATTTTGGCATTCTTTCGAACACTTCTGACTCATTTTCTCAAGTCAAAAAAAAAAAGAAAACGCTGGCAGGGGAATTCTGGGAGTTGAAGTCCACACAGCTTCAACTTCCCCACATATCTGCCTCCCAAGGCTGGGTTCCAGGGGGTGTCTCACTCCGAGCCCCGATCCTGCCTAAGTTTTCGGGCGTGGTGGTGGGCTTAATTTATGAATTAGTTCATCAAAGTCTCCCCAGTAATTATGCCCTGCTTTTGCTGTCCCTTTTATGCGCAGTGAGCCAATCCGATCACATCGAATCATTCCTGTTTGTAGGAATCAGGCAGTCCCAAACAGAGGGATAAAGTGAGAGGGTTTTTTTGCCTGGGCCAGGACAATCGACGTGGGTGAAACTCGAAAGGAGCTCACCGCTATTAAAACTCTCTTTCGTTTTAAATTGAATTGCCCCACGGTTGGTTAATTTGCCCGGACACCTCTGTATTGCTGCCAAGACAGGATAAAGACAAGAAAAAGTTGCAAACAGGCAAAATTAAAAAAAAATCTGAGTTCTGGAGAAGATGTTTTAAGGCAAACCCTTAGGGGGGAAAAATGAACTGCAAAATAAAGCATTTTCAGAGAAAATTTAGAAGGAAGTGAAACCCCACAGAAGCATTATTATAAACATAAATCTTTTTATTTGTGAGGGTTGCCTGGAAGGAAAAGAGAAAGTTTGCGCTTTACAGAAGCGTAACTGGGGAAGGGGGAGCGTTTATTTTGCAACTTTCCGGGCACACAAAATTCCATTTATCTGCCACCGCTTCTTCTTCAGCAATGTTGTGGCTGGTTGTTTGACTAAATTACAGGTAGTCCTCAACTTACGACCACAATTGAGCCCAAAAGGTTAGTCGCTAAGCCGGACAGCTCTTAAGTGAAGTTTGCCCCATTTTACGATCTTCCCTGCCATGGTCATTAAGTGAATCACTGCAGTGTTTAAGTGAGTAACCCCGTTGTTAAGCAAATCTGGCTTCCCCCTCAGCTTTGCTGGTCAGAAGGTCGCAAAAGGGGGATCGCGTGACACCCCCCCCGGGGACGCTGCAACCGTCGTAAATATAAGTCAGTTGCCGAAGCGTCTGAATTTTGACCACCGGGATGCAGCAACAAGTAGTCCTCAACGGCACTACATCCACACGGAGGGAGGTAAGCAGTGGGGGACCACAAGGCTCCGTCTTGGGCCCTGGACTCTTCAATCTCTTCATCAATGACTTAGACGAGGAAATTGAGGGGGAAACCCATCAAATTTGCAGATGACACCAAACTGGCAGGAGTAGCCAACACCCCAGAAGAAAAACTCGGGATCCAAAAAGATCTTGAAAAACTTGAACAAGGGGCCCCATCCAACAAAATGAGGTTTAATGTAGAGAAAAACAAAGAAAAAGCAGATGCACAGTTGTAGTATACAGTTGCAAGAAAAAATGCGTGAACCCTTTGGGATTACGTGGAGTTTTGCATGAATTGGCCATAAAATGCGCTCTAAACGTCATGTAAGTCACAACAATAGAAAAACAGAGTCTGCTTAAAATAATACTACACAAACATTAGCTGTTGTCATGTTTTAATTGAACATAAGATGGAAACATTCACAGTGCAGGGTGGAAAAAGTATGTGAACCCCTAGCCTAATGACTTCTCCAAGAGCTAATTGGAGCCAGGAGTGAGCCAACCTTGACTCCAATCAGCGTGATGATATTGGATGTGTTGCTGACAGCTGTCCTGCCCTTTAAAAACACACACCTGTTTTGGGTTTACTGGTCTCAAGAAGCACTGTCTGACGTGAACCATGCCTCGCAGAAAAGAGCTCTCAGAAGACCTACGATCAAGAATTGTTGACTTGCACGAAGCTGGAAAGGGTTACAAAAGTATCTCCAAAAGCCTTGATGTTCATGTGTCCACGGTAAGACAGACTGTCTACAAATGGAGAAAGTTTAGCACTGTTGCTACTCTCCCTAGGCGTGGTTGTCCTGTAAAAATGACTGCAAGAGCACAGCGCATAATGCTTAATGAGGTAAAGAAGAATCCTAGATTGTCAGCTAAAGACCTACAGAAATCTCTGGCACATGCTAACATTTTTGTTGACACATCTACAATAAGGAAAACATTAAACAAGAATGGAGTACATGGGAGGACACCACAGAGGAAACCATTGCTGTGCAAAAAAAATATTGCAGCACGTTTGAAGTTTGCAAAAGAGCACCTGGATGTTCCACAGCACTACTGGCAAAATATACTGTGGACAGATGAAACCAAAATTGAGTTGTTTGGGAAAAACACACAACACTATGTGTGGAGAAAAAAAGGCACAGCACACCAACATCAAAACCTACTGTAAAACATGGCGGAGGGAGCATCATGGTTTGGGGCTGCTTTGCTGCCTCAGGGCCTGGACGGATTGTTGTCATTGATGGGAACATGAATTCCAGTTTATCAGGACATTTTGCAGGAAAACGTACGACCATCTGTCCGCCAACTGAAGCTCCGCAGAGGATGGGTGATGCAACAGGACAATGACCCAAAGCATACAAGTAATTCAACAAAACAATGGCTTCAACAGAACAGAATACGCCTTCTGGAGTGGCCCAGTCAGAGTCCTGACCTCACCCCGATTGAAATGCTGTGGCATGACCTTAAGAGAGTGATTCACACCAAACATCCCAAGAATATTGCTACACTGAAACAGTTTTGTGAAGAGAAGTGGTCCAAAATTACTCCAGATCGTTGTGCAGGTCTGATCTGCAACTACAGGAAACGTTTGGTTGAGGTTATTGCTGCCAAAGGAGGGTCAACCAGTTATTAAGTCCAAAAGTTCACATACTTTTTCCACCCTGCACTGTGAATGTTTCCATCTTATGTTCAATTAAAACATGACAACAGCTAATGTTTGTGTAGTATTATTTTAAGCAGACTGTGTTTTTCTATTGTTGTGACACATGACGTTTAGAGCGTGTTTTATGGCCAATTCATGCAAAACTCCACGTAATCCCAAAGGGTTCACGTACTTTTTCTTGCAACTGTAGGTCAGGGGGTCTTCAAAATTGGCCCTTTTATGACTTGTGGATTCTATCAATAGATAAATAGATAGATAGATAGATAGATAGATAGATAGATAGATAGATAGATAGATAGATAGATAGATAGATAGATAGATAGATAGATAGATAGATGATGGATGGATAGGTAGATAGAAAGATAGATAGATAGAAAGATAGATATATCAGTGATGGATAGATAGATAGATAGATAGATAGATAGATAGATAGATAGATAGATAGATAGAAGAGATACATCAATGATGGATGGATAGATAGATGATAGATAGATAGAAAGATACAGAGATGATAGATAGATAGATAGATAGATAGATAGATAGATAGATAGATAGATAGATAGATAGATAATGGATGGATGGATAGATAGATAGATAGATAGATAGATAGATAGATAGATAGATACAGTGATGATGGATGGATAGATAGATGATAGATAGATAGATAGATAGATAGATAGATAGATAGATGATAGATAGATGATAGATAGAAAGATACATAGATAATAGATAATGATAGATAGATAGATAGCTAGATAGATAGTTAGATAGATAGATAGATAGATGATAGATACATAGATAGATAGATAGATAGATAGATAGATAGATAGATAATAGATAGATAGATAGATAGATAGATAGATAGATAGATAGATAGATAGATAGATAGATAGATAGATAGATAGATAGATAGATAGATAGATAGATAGGTGATAGATAGATAAACTCTTGTCAATTTTTACTGTGGGCACAATGGCACACACTAAAAACGAAATTTAACCGCTTGCTCTCCAAGCCCACACCGGATGCCCTGTTCCACGGGTGGCCATACCAAGCCGTTGTGGCTCCCTCTTGGCTGGGGTATTCTAGGAAGTCAGGTCCACAAGTTGCCAACTTTGCAGAGCTCTGATGTGGGACGACAAGTGTCAACGAGGCCACACGTGGGTGGAAAGTTCTCCAGAAGAAGGCTCTGTGCAGCCGATGGAGGAGTTCCTTCACCCAAACCCTCAATATTGCTGACCGAGTTCCAGGAAAGCCTGGAACTTTTTCATCAGCAAATTTGCAGGACGTGGTTGCTGCCCGTTAGAAGCTGAGATGGTCATGTGGTCCAGGTTCACCTCGGGAAGAAAGGCCACAGAGTTTGTGTGCCCAAAGGAAGTTGTGTTGATTGTCAGATGCGAGAGCCTCTCAATTTGGAGAGGATCCGTGCAGAAGACGGGAACATTGTCTTGAACACGCACCTCCTCGGGAATTCGGAGGGGGGGGAGGGGGTCACTTAAGGTCTTAATATGGACCCTGAGATACTATACAGGCAGTCTTCCAGTTACGACCGCAGCTGAGCCCCAAATTTCTGTCGCTCAGTGAGTTAAGCACGTTTTGCTCCGTTTTACGACTTTCCTTGCCGCCGTTAAGTGGATCGCTGCAGACGTTAAGCTAGTCACACGGTCCTTAAGTGAGTCCCGCTTCCCCCGTCGACTTTGCCTGCGGGAAGGTCGCTAAAGGGGATCGCCTGATCCCGGGGGACACTGCGACCGTCGTAAATACGAACCAGTTGCCAAGGGTCTGAATTTTGATCACGTGACTGGGGGGGATGCTGCGACGGTTGTAAATGGAGGACCTGTCCTAAGTCATTTTTTTCCCCAATGCGGTTGTAACTTTGAATGGTCACTAAAGGAATGGCCGCAAATCAAGGACTCCCTGTAAATGACTGATGGCCGTTAGGACAGTTTACCTCAAGAGGGGACCTTGGAGAGATGTTGGGGTGGACAACACCCAAACTGGTCCAGCCCAAGGCCAGCTCCAGCGCACCCCGAAGGCATGGGGGGTGGGGTGAAGAGGCCGGGCTGGACCATTTCCACAACTCAGGGTGGAAATGAAGGACGACCTTGGTGGTCTCTGAGCTGGGTGGTTTCCTTGCAGACATTTCTTGACCCAACTAGGGAACGTCATCAGTGCTAGAAGGGAGGAGGAGGAGGAGGAGGAGGAGGAGGAGGAGGACTGTGGGGTCCTTGGTGGTCTCTGAGCTGGGTGGTTTCCTTGCAGACCTTTCATGACCCAACTAGGGAACGTCATCAGTGCTAGAAGGGAGGAGGAGGAGGAGGAGGAGGAGGAGGAGGAGGAGGAGGAGGAGGAGGACTGTGGGGTCCTTGGTGGTCTCTGAGCTGGGTGGTTTCCTTGCAGACCTTTCATGACCCAACTAGGGAACGTCATCAGTGCTAGAAGGGAGGAGGAGGAGGAGGAGGAGGAGGAGGAGGAGGAGGAGGAGGAGGAGGAGGACTGTGGGGTCCTTGGTGGTCTCTGAGCTGGGTGGTTTCCTTGCAGACGTTTCATGACCCAACTAGGGAACATCATCAGGGAAGGAAGGAAGGAAGGAAGGAAGGAAGGAAGGAAGGAAGGAAGGAAGGAAGGAAGGAAGGAAGGAAGGAAGGAAGGAAGGAAGGAAGGAAGGAAGGAAGGAAGGAAGGAAGGACTGTGGGGTCCTTGGGGGTCTCTGAGCTGGGTGGTTTCCTTGCAGACCTTTCATGACCCAACTAGGGAACATCATCAGGGAAGGAAGGAAGGAAGGAAGGAAGGAAGGAAGGAAGGAAGGAAGGAAGGAAGGAAGGAAGGAAGGACTGTGGGGTCCTTGGGGGTCTCTGAGCTGGGTGGTTTCCTTGCAGACATTTCTTGACCCAACTAGGGAACGTCATAAGTGCTAGAAGGGAGGAGGAGGAGGAGTAGGAGGAGTGATGGGTCCTTGGTGGTCTCTGAGCTGGGCGATTTTCTTGCAAACATCTCATGACCCAACTAGGGAACATCATCAATGGTAGAAGGGGGCTGGAGGAGGAGGAGGAAGAAGGGGGGGTCCTTGGTGCTCTGAATTGGTGGTTTTCTCACAGACGTTTGATGACCCAACTAGCGAACATCATCAGTGCTAGAAGGGAGGGGGGTTGCAGAGAGGAGGAGGAGGAGGAGGAGTGATGGGTCCTTGGTGGTCTCTGAGCTGGGTGGCTTTTCTTGTAGACATTTCATTAAGTAATGATCTAGTGCAGAGGTCCCCAAACCTTCGGGGCACCAGGGACCACCGGTTCCGTGGAGAGAGGTATTTCCGCGGACTGGAGAGTGTGCGCCTGCATCCTACGGATGGGGCTTTTCTTGTTTGTACGGACTGGTTGCGGTGTGCTGCAGCCCGGTGCCGGTCCACAGCCCCAGGGGTTGGGGACCCCTGTTCTAGTGCATTGATGAAGTATGGTAATGAGGCCTCTGCAAGAAAACAACCCAACTCAGAGACCCCCAAGGACCCATCAGTCATCGTCATCGTCGTCCTCCTCCTCCTCCTCTTCTTCCTCTTCCTCCTCCTCCTCCTCCTCCTCCTCCTCCTCCTCCTCCTCCCTTCCAGCACTGATGACGTTGCCTAGCGGGGTCATGAAACGTCTGCAAGAAAAACCATCCAGCTCAGAGACCACCAAAGACCCCAGAACCTACAAGGAATTCTTGCCAGACAGGTACCTGTTGCAGCTCTTGGGTGTCGCAGTTCATAGACCTTCCTAGAATCCGAGGGCTGGAGGGGACCATGGAGGTCTTCTAGTCCAACCTTTGGGGGCCCAAGACAGGACACTTTATTCTATCCTGGACAAATGCCTGTCGGTTCTTTCCTTGGAGAGCGACTCCAAGTGGTTGTCACCATTCTAATAGGTCTCTCATTTCGGTCTTTGTCCTGCCCGAGGGGGCTGGACTAGAAGACCTCCGAGGGCCCTTCAAGCTCTCTTCTGTTTTGTTCTGTTATTATTCTGTTTGTTCTATTCAGTATTTTATTATTCTATTATTTTATTCTGTATTTCATTATTCTATTGTTCTATTGTATTTTATTATTCTATTCTATTCAGTGTTTTATTATTTTATTCTGTTCTATTCTATTTTATTATTCTATTCTATTCTATTCTGTATTTCATTATTATATTCTGTTCTGTTCTGTTCTATTCTGTATTTTATTATTGTATTCTGTTCTGTTCTGTTCTATTCTACTATATTCTATATTCTGTTCTTTCTATGTTCTATGTTTTATATTATATGTTCTACTGTATGTTCTATATTATATCCTATCCTATCCTATCCTATCCTATCCTATCCTATCCTATCCTATCCTATCCTATCCTATCCTATCCTATCCTATCCTATCCTATCCTATCCCATCCTATTCTGCCTGGTCTCTGAAACCTGCCTCTGGGTCCCATTTTGAGGATTCCTTACAGTTCCTCTCTTTGTGGAAATGCTCTCCTGAAAGGGGGGGAGGGCCCAGAGCCGAGGGAGGGGCTGAGCGTTGAGCCCAGTATAAGAGGCCCAGGGCAGACCCAGCCGGGCGCTTCTCTTTTGCGCAAACTTTGGCAAACCTTGAAACGTCTCTCAGGGAGGAAATATTGACAGTCCAAAGACCAACAGAGGAAAAAGGGAACGCGTGGGCCCCTTTGAACCTCAACCAGGACTAGCCTCGTCCCCATTGCAGGTTGGACCCATTTCTCTCTGGGGTTGTTTCGGGAAGTGTGTGTGTGGGGTGGGGGGGGGCTTGGGCTTGGCCTAGCAGGCCAGCGGGGGTCTTCCTCCGAGGAAAGAAGAAGGCAGTGGCTTCAGATGCAAAAGAAGATTATAGGAGATTAAAGATTAAAAGATTAAAAGGGGAATATCTGGCGCTCTCTGAGCTTGCTTGTTTTCTTCCAGACGTTTCATGACCCAAGTAGGGAATACCATCAGGGCCAAGAAGGAGAGGAGGAGGAGGAGGAGGAGGAGGAGGAGGAGGAGGAGGAGGAGGAGGAGGAGGAGGAGGAGGAGGAGGAGGAGGAGGAGGAAGAAGACAACTCCTCTGGGGTCCTTGGTGCTCTCTGAGCTTGGTTGTGTTCTTGCAGATCTTTCATGACCCAACTACTAGGGAACACCATCAGTGCTAGAAGGGAGGGGGGTTGTGAGGAGGAGGAGGAGGAGGAGGAGGAGGAGGAGGAGGACAACTGCACTGGGGTCCTTGGTGCTCTCTGAGCTTGGTTGTGTTCTTGCAGACGTTTCGTGACCCAACTAGAGAACATCATCAGGGCTAGAAACCTCTGCAAGAAAGCATCCAAGCTCAGAGGCCACCAAGGCGCTCTGGGTTCAGGAGCAGCTCCTGAAAAATAACGCAGGGGGGACGGACGGTCCGTGAACTCAGCACCTGTGTGGTCCCGTGACTTGGGTGTGGTGTTTCCAGGTGTTTGGGGAAGGGTCTCAAGATGATCCGAGATTACCAGGATCTGGCCATGACGTTTGACCCCGAAAATGAGGACGCACCCAGGATAAAAGGTGAGCTTCCTTCCGACGGGGTGCGCCTTGCCAGATTCTTTCCTGAGCCCCCAAATCATGCCTTGCAAGCCTTCATCTGTGGCTCTCCCTTGGGCGGGGGGCTCCGTTTCAGCCCCCCTCCCCAATTCTTGAAAGGTCATGAGTAAGAGGAACGTAGTAAGCAATTCAAAATTACCTGTCTCTTTTTAGCTATGGCTCCCATCTGGGGTTCCCCTCTACCTTGTAGACCAGGGGTCCCCAATCGCCGGGCCGTGGCCCACTCGGGGGGGACGTGGCCAATTCGCAACCGGGCCGTGCAAGCAATGCACCAGGAGAAACACACACACACACACACACACACACAAACACACACACACACCTCAATTCACACAATGGGCAGGCCAGCTTGCACGCACATGTGCACGCAACTCAACTTGCAGTTATGCCGGATGTGCACAGTAATAATAAAGTTGGAAGGATGACCTTGGAGGTCATCTAGTCTGACCCCCTGCTGAGGCAGGAAACCCTACACCAGACATGTCAAACACAAGGCCCGGGGGCCGGATCCGGCCCGCGAAGTGGTATCATGCGGCCCGCGAAGCCATCCTGGAAACAGTGAGGGAACGGCCCCCGCTGCCTTGGCCCTGGCCCAGAGACCCT